>NC_140594.1:427743453-428184861 GCF_964204655.1 Triturus cristatus | reverse complement strand
GATTTTGATTAAAAGGTGAGGCATACCCAGAAGCCAAAGCAGAGGAGGCGGAGGAGGCCTTCTTCTGCTTTCATGGAATCTAAGGCGATAACGTAAGACAGTCCCTGCTGATTGTCATTTCGGTTTGTAGATCTACACTTTCTGTCAATGTGAAACTGGCAGCCTGGCAACCAGCCCAAGCATTCAGAGCAGGAGTTACATGATCAAACCAGATGCCAGAACAAATACCAACTAGCCAATTTGTGTGACTGCTATGGCTGTTGTCTCTCTGGAACAACTGAAGCCAAATGCTGCTGTGAACTACCAGGGCTTAGCTTAGTCAAAAACGTTAGAGGGGTGTCAATTAGATAATAAGCATTTGCAATGCAATTGGTCTCGCATTTGTGAAGGTTAGAGCTATTGGCATTGTAAATTACTATGTTTTTTTACTTAGACTACACTTTACTTACAGTAGAGGAGAGCGGTGCAAGTGTTTAACATAGGGTGACAGAATTTTAAAACCAGGACATTTCACAAAAATAGAAGAAGGACTATACTTTTACTTCAGCGAGCGCACAGAATGACAGCACTCCTCAGCAGAGAATAACATAACAGGCAGTAAGAACATACATAAAATGCAATTATTAAGCCCAGTAGATTGCCTGGTAATTAAAAAATAAAACAGGAGGGAGGAGGAAACTACAGTCGAAGAGAGAGAGACAACGGGGGAGGAGGAGGAGTCAGTTGCAGCGGGTGAGACGGTGAAAGCATAGCTGTGTGCAGTTCCTGAGCCTAAAGAAGCATAAAGGGAGAAAAGAGTGCTCCGAAACTAATAAATAATATAACGAATAACAGTGATAGGACCGGATTCTTGCCTACCTGATTATCACCAAGAATCCTCTCAGGTCACCAGGATATTTTTATCTGCTAAATAGTGTGGAGGGGAGAAAATTCAAATCTCAATACATAATTAACCAAATCGAATTCCCGTTTCAAAGGACCACTGAATCCAAATCTAAATTTTTAAGATTTTATAACAACCAAGAATAAATGCACATACAAGCACCTCAATACAAGGTGAAGAAAATAAATGGGCACTAATACAAATGAGATTCTACGCAAGAGTCTCATACGACTCAGAATAAAAAGGATGATGAATTCTAAAAGCATTAATAATACAATGGTTAATCCAATCTCTATATCCGAAACCATTAACCTAAAAGAAAAATCAGTTATTCTTTCCCTACTCTATCTCTAAGGTGACATCCCTACTTAACATTTCCCTTCCCAGGCAAGAGAATAAAAAGGTGTCAGAAGTGAAGACTTCCTAAGAAGTGCACTCACTTAGTCAGAGCTCGATTTAAGATGCTCCTTCAAGCTTCCCATCTAAACCTCGACTGCTCAACCCTCGGGCACTGTCCCTAATACAAAATCCCAAAAACATAGAACACGCCCTTCGGCACACCTCTTTACCCAGGTCTTCTTCCAGTACTTTTCCAGTGAAACTTGCATCTCATCCAACAACGGTTAGCTTGACCTTGGGTCCCAGGCACCTTTTTCCGCTGAAAGTATCATCCGCACATTCCAAGTACTCCCCTGTTGGCTTCTCGTACCATCCTAACTCCTAAAACAAAGACCTAGTCTCACTAACGAGCTAAATGTCCTTGCACCTGCAACAGAAACATGGGAACGAAAAACTTTTCTCTTCTCTGAGATTTTCCATCAGCCTGCAACCCAAAGCCTTTACCAAGGAAGATCATTTTCGGCCTAAAACATGAAGCTAATATAAGAAATGAACAGGCCTTTCTCTTTAAACGTATATGCGATCAGGCCTTTACACTGTTAAACACTCCTAAATCACATTCTATGCATTAACTTCATCACTCTTATACAAATGAATAAGCAAACTGCACGTGCATCTTTAACATGGCGCACGTTTAAACTAACACATTTCATTATTTGAAATCTAACATTATGCGTTTACTAAAATGCATTCATAATAATCTGCAGCATTACTCTTCATGAAAAGCATTGTTACATTTCTAATCACACCTATGTTAAACGATTCTATGTCACACTTAAACTACATTGATTAATATGTGGGTGCTGACTAACAGTGAATATGATGCACCCCTACAAATTTCAGAATAACGTGATGCTCTATCAGTTCCCCCCTTTGATGACAAATGTCATCACACCATCACACAATTAATTCCTTTGCAGACAGAACCGACCTAAATAGTGCTAGTTGCCATCCTTCCCCATCGGAACCTCTCCATATTCTTGATATTATGATATTGACTGTCCTGCAGTCTAGCCATTCGCATTTCACTCGCTCTGAGAGCTCTTTCAATTCTGTTTCCTCTGTACCACTTGTAAGCTCTGCTAATACCCCACAAGCAGATCACACAAACCACAACAATAATGAGGGGTTTTAATACAAACCCAAGGAACCCCTTTCCCAAATCTGCAAACCAACTTCCCACACGACCAAATCCTTTACCAGTCTTTTCCCACACACCTTCTTCAGTCAAATCCTCGATCTCTTGATGAATCGTGGTAATGTTATCTATATATCTCTCCAGATCCTTGCTGTTGTCTGGAATATACGTACAACATTCCTGAACTTTCAATAATTTACCGACTCCGCCCTCTTTTGCCAATAATACATCTAAAGCAAGGCGATTCTGCAAAACCATCGTCCTTATCGATAACATCTCTCCATCCACCAATATCAAAGACCTCGCAGTATTCATTGACAACTCATCAACCACAGTCGCCAACCTTCTGATCTTCACATCATTCAGAACCACACCCAAACTTGGTATCATTGCTCCAAAAACATCATCAATCACTGCTCCGGCACTCACAGCTCTCCTTTCTTTAGAATGATGTCCAGTCTCCAAAGCTCCAAATCCTCTGCATGATAGATTTTCAGGAAAAGAATTCCCAAGTAGCATGTACCATACCAATTTGCAGGCAACCTAACATAGGCATTCCTTCCACACACATAATAAACAGTTGGAATCACTTGTACCGATCCTTGCAAAAAGTTCTTAGCTGAGTCTTCCATTGTAAAGATATGGTCACACGTGCTTTGTCCTACCAAAACCTTTTCATAGTAGGTCTGAGGACGTCTCACACACAACTTCCCCTTCTGCACCTGATCCAGTGCTATGGGGCCATACTCCCCTTAGATCTGTGTAATCTCTCCTCATCGGTCCAATCTACTGGACTATCTCCTGTATTTCGTGTCTGTGTTAGTTTTCTATATCTATCTTTTACCTGGCCTACAAACTTCTTCTCTGTATCTGACAATGAACATGTCGAATTATGTCAGTGAGCATAAGCCGTATCCAGTTCCAAAGACGGTATGAAATACTTCCGAAGTCTGTCTTCTGACTTGTAGTAATCGTATTTATTCAAATGCTTATAAACTGGAACTTCAGGAAGTACTGCATCGTAATTGGAAAAGAAATACTCAAACTGACCTCTTTCATAAAAGATACTAAGCAACAAACTACAAGAAATTCCATACGTCAGTGGAAGGTGATGGTATCCTAATACCCTCATCTACAGAAGAAGGTAACTGCATACACACATAGCAGTCTTTCACATCCATCGCATCAACATATTCGTACAACAACTTTGCATACGCATTAAGCTTAAAATCACTTCTAGCTATATCTATGTGAAATCTACGACTCTCTTCGATCAGTAAAGCTCTTTTAGCTCCTATAGTAACCTCCTTTTGGCTAGAAGTGGTAGGTGTAGGTGTTCCCTGTACCTCCCCTTCTTGCTCATGTGAAACGACATACAAGGCTATAACTATTATGGCTATAGAAACTATTACCAACCCTATAAGTGTACCTATCACTAATTTAGACCTATGATGAGTATTTCCAGTATCTGCCATCTTTGCAAAGTTCTTAAAGTTCTTGGTCTTAGCAGCAACAATTAAGAGTCTCTTTTTTCCTCCAGATATCACTTGTCAACCAGTTCAAACGACACTTCAAAGCTGGAAATCCCCCTGCAATTTTCAGTTCCTTATTTACACAGTCCACAAAAAGAACTCCCTAGCCCTCTTTCGTCGTTTGACGGAAAGTCCCTAAGTTTATTCTTCTTCCACTCGGGCCCAGGTTATCTTCTTTTAGACTTTTATATACAACAAAGTTCACCTTCAGTCCAAAATAAGATCAGCTCCCAAAATTTCTAAAACACCTTGCAAAAGTTCAAGACGAAGTACCACTAATTCCGGATGCGGTGGTACAAAACCAAAGGTTGGAAAAACCAGAGCCTCCAAAATCAATTCACGAATCTTGCTCAGAAGTGGTGGATTCGGAATATTGAGAGTCAGTATTCCTTCGATCTCCACTCCTGGAACCAACAGCAGCAAGTCTATTTTCAGATTCAGAGAATCGCTGACCAACGTCAAGGACCTCAGCCTCCCCATGCTCAACACTCCTGGCATCAGTCACAGCGTATACCCACTTCGGTGAGGCGTACCTTTGACATGGCACTCTTGTTCTCCTGGATCTTCTCAGACTTCCTTGAGCCTGCTCCTCGTCACTCTGTTCAGATTCCGATGTTTCAGAAACAGGTGCCAATCGCAAGTTCAGCCGTCTCTGACTCACAGGCCAAACTCTTTCTGCTTCTGTGACACCTCTGCTCTCCCTCGGGGTACCCTGTGCACCACTTCCTCCTTCGGCTGAATTTGACTCTACTCCACCCACAGCAACACTTTCTTCGTCTGAGTCAAATTCGGGGCTTCGATTTGCACAACCCCTTTCAGCTCGATCCAGTGCACAACCAACTGCATCAGCAACCCTCACAGCTTGGCTTGTCCTCTCAGATGGCCCTGCCACCTCAGCTGGATTTTCATTTACGAGAGGGGCTGTATTTTCCAAGGGTGCTGGAACTCTGCGGGTATGGGAGGCATTCACCCAGTTCGGCAGTCCCCCACACTTCACTGCCGTGTTCGTGACCAGTATCACCTGGTACGGGCCACGCCAACGAACATCCAGGCAACTCTTCCTCACGTTTTAATGCACAAGCACCCAGTCTCCCGGGCACAAGTCGTGGCACAGGTCACTTGCGACTGGAACAGTTGCTGCTTGCACCTGCTGGGACACAGAACGGACTACGTCAGCCAGTCCCTTACAGTAGTCGAGAATCAAGTCATCTGTGATGTTAATCAAAGCAGTAGCAGGTATCGCTGGTAATCGCATTGCCCTCCCCATCAGGATCTTGTGTGGTGACAACACCGTTCTCCTATCAGGAACACTTCGAAGGCTCATGAGAACCAAGGGTAGTACGTCAGGCCATTTCAGGGATGTCGAAGAACACACTTTCGCCATCCGCGCCTTCAGAGTCCCATTTACTTGTTCCACAATCCCAGAAGCCTCTGGTCGATAACTGCAATGCAATCTCTGATCCACATTCAAGGCAGCACAGAGCAACTTCATAATCTCACTGTGGAAGTGTGTCCCTCTGTCCAACTCCAAAGAGGTCGGAAAACCGAACCTCTGGATAAGTTCCCTCAACAACAGCTTAGCTACAGTGAGCGTGTCACATCTACGTGTTGGGTAAGCCTCCACCCACCTTGAAAAGACACATACCACAACTAAGATGTACCTCAACCCATTGCACTTCGGCATCTCGATAAAGTCCAACTGCATCCTATTGAAAGGCCCTCCTGACCTCCCACTGCGACTCAAAGTTACAGCAGTTCTTTTCCCTGCATTCATCTGCTGACATCTAACCCACCTCTGACATACAGCTTCAGCAACTGCACGAAACTTCGGATTGTACCATGTCTGTCTGAACACTCGCACCATTGCATTTCTACCAAGATGTACTGCACCATGTATCAATCTTGCCATAGGGCTCAACAAACTTTCTGGCAACATAGCTTGTCCATCACTCGAAACCCACACGTCCACATCTCCCTTCTCACATCCTAGTCTTATCCAGCAATCTCGTTCCTGATCAGTAACCTCATCCTGCAATCGTTTTAGTTCCTCCCATGTATCGGCCATGGCTAACATCATGCTGAGCTCGGTTCTTTCTTGGCTTTCTCCGGTGTACCCTCCAGTAAATAGACATCCTTGCTCTGCACAGAACCGGGCAACTTCATCAGCGTAATTATTTCCTAGAGCAACAAAGTCATTTCCTTTACTGTGGGCCGAACATTTAACAACTGCAATCTCTTTCGGGCATTGTAATGCTTCCAGCAACTGTCTCACATATTCCCCATTTCTGATGGGTGAACCTGAAGATGTCATGAACCCTCTCTGTGACCATAACTGTCCGAAGTCATGAACAACACCAAACCCGTACTGACTGTCAGTGTAAATCGTTATCCGAATCTGATCAGCAGCCAAACAAGCACGGGTCAAAGCAATGATTTCAGCTACCTGTGCAGAGTGTACTCCTTCTAGACAAGCAGCTTCAACCACTCCTGTGATGGTACATACAGCAAACGCTGCTCTCAATGGACCAACATCATCTCTTAAACAGGAACCGTCCACAAAGAAAATTTCATCAGGGTCAGGGAGCGGTTCATCAACAATGTTTGGTCTCGGTTTGGTGCATAGTTCAGTCACATCGAGACAATCGTGATCCTCACAATCTTCATCATCTGCATTTGGAATAGGCATCTAGGTTGCCGGATTTAAAACAGAACACCTCTTTAAAGTCATATTTTCTGCAGCAAGTATAACTTGCTCATAACGTGTCAACCTGTTGTTTGTGAGGTGCTGTGTTTTAGTCCTCGTCATCAACAATTCAACAGAATGTGGCACATAAACTGTAAGTGGATGTCCCATTACAATACCCTCACACCTTTCAATACTGACACCTGTTGCAACAACGGATTTAAGACATCCGGGCAACGCAGAAGCTACTGGGTCTAAAGTAGCTGAAAAGTAGGCAACTGGTCTACGGACACCTCCATGATTCTGAGTTAGGACTGACAATGCACAACCTTTTCTCTCGCAACAGAAAAATGTGAATGCCTTGTTGTAATCAGGCATCCCCAAAGCTGGAGCGCGACACAGGGCTTCTCTCAGCCTCAAAAATGACATCAAGCAGTCATTGTCCCATGGTACCGGATCACTCACATCCTTGTGCGTCAGCCGTTGCAAAAGCTTCACTTCAAAGGAGAAGTTGGGAATCCATTGGCGACAATAGCCAACCATCCCCAAGAACATTCTGACTTCTCTCTGGGTGGTGGGCACAGGCATATTCATAATAGCCTCAATGCGATCTGGTGACACCTTTCTCTTGCCCTTTTCAATTCTGTGACCCAAATACTGTACTTCACTCAGACAGTACTGCAATTTGTTCGGGGACACCTTGTGTCCATTCTCTGCCAAATGATTCAGTAAAGCAATGGTATCAATTCTGCAAGCATCTTCTGTTTCTGAGGCAACCAGCAAGTCATCGATGTGTTGCACCAGAACGGAGTTCTGCGGCAACACAAGACTCTCAAGATTCTTCTTCAAGATCTGATTAAAGATCGATGGGCTCTCTGTGTACCCCTGTGGGATACGACACCACGTTAATACACGGTTCTCCAGCCGGACAGCAAAAATAAATTGGCATTCCTCATGGAGTGGTTTCGAGAAGAATGCTTGACATAGATCAATCACTGTAAACCACTCAGCTTCACATGGAATCTGAAACAGGATCACAGATGGATTTGGTACCACCGGACAGCATGGAACAACTATCTCATTAATTTTGCGCAGGTCTTGCACGATCCTGAACTTCCCACTTGGTTTCTGTAGTCCCATGATAGGTGAATTACATGGACCACCCATGATCTCTTTCAAAATTCCCTGCTTGATCATAGACTCAATTACAGGTTTGATCCCTGCAATAGTCTCAGGT
This sequence comes from Triturus cristatus, assembly GCF_964204655.1. Taxonomy (NCBI): domain Eukaryota; kingdom Metazoa; phylum Chordata; class Amphibia; order Caudata; family Salamandridae; genus Triturus; species Triturus cristatus. The sequence goes on along the minus strand of NC_140594.1, from coordinate 428,176,989 downwards.
GACAAATTGTACTGGGGCGTCCTAGGAAATTCTACATTCGGCTTGACCTGAATCTTCACTGGCTCTACCACTTTGATCATTCTGATCTCTTCTCCACTGAGGTACCACACATCAATTGACGCAGAATCCCTCAAATGAAGTGGAAGCTCCTCCACTGTCAGCGCCGGGTACATTTCTATACACACTTGCTGATTTGCAACCTTAAAGGTCGCGTCATCATCCTTTGTTTGCACTTCAACTCCCGTCGGTGTGCAATAAATGGTGCAATTCAACTTACACAACAGATCTCTTCCTAACAGGCAAACTGGACTCGAATCACACACCACGAACTGGTGCTGATCCCGGAATGTTCCTATTCTCACAGAAATTGGCTCTGTCAATGGGCTAGTCAATTTCTTATTTGCTACGCCAACAACTTGGATCGATTGTCCCGAGAGGGGTAGGTTAGGGACTACTGCTGATCTTACAGTAGACCGGGTAGCACCAGTGTCAACCAAAAAGGTGGTAGGGTGACCATCAACATCTGCTTCTACAAATGGTCCCCTCTGGTCTACCTCCAAGACTGCTCCAATTGTGCAGTCTTCCTCCCCCCTCAGGCACCGTCATGCCAACAGATCTGGACCGAACTCCTCACACCCTTCAAACAAGGGCATCTGTTGGTAAGTTCGGACTCCCTGCTGAACATTAGGTGGCTGAGGAACTTGTACCTACAGACTACTAGTCCCCCCTTTCACCATCCTAGGTCTAGTCATTGTGGGAACTACCTCGGGTACAGGTACCTGAACTATCTCTACTTCTTGCTGCACCTGATTCATTGGATTCAAGGGACACTCGCGTTTCCAGTGTCCGACCTGGTGACAAAGTTGACATGCAGTGGTCTTTTTCAAAGTCGCCACATCCATCCCTGTCTTGGGATCAACTGAATTTGGTCTAGCCTGCCCTTGGACATTCTGATTTCCTCCTTGATTATTTTCCTGTTTTCTTCCTAATGTCCCTCCGCTAGGCTGACCCTGAGCCGTTTGCATCTGGACGAGCATCAATTTTTGCTCCAACTTCCTGTGTTTCGTTTCTATCTCATCACTGCAGTACCTGGCATACCGCAAAATCTCATCCACCGGCTTATTCTGCCAGCAAATCAAATGTTGCTGTATCATGAGACTAACTTCTGGCCTCAACCCCAACACAAACTTCGAAACAAACTGTCCCATGTCTTTTGTATCCAATACATCTAATCCACTGTACTGCTTAAAGGCCTGCAAGAGTCTTTCATAAAACTCATGCACAGTCTCCTTTGGCTCCTGCACTGTTCGATCTATTTTGACCCAATCAATATCCTGAGGTGAAATTTTCGACTTCAGCCACGTGATCACCTGTTTGAACTTCTTCATAACTATAGGTGACGGACCATTTGAAATGGGATCCCTGTCCGGCTCCGAAGTCGGCCATTCAACAGCAATTTTACATGCTGACCACAAGTCCCCCAGAACCACAATGTCAAACAATGTGGTCAAATCAATCCACAACACTTTCGAGATCTTGACAAACCGATCAACCTGCTTGTACCACTCGACAGGCTTTTCCCTCAACCGATGGAAGTCATTCGTAAATGCAGTCAAATCACCCCTACTCCAAGGCACATGCAAATATCCTCCATTCTGTACCTCTCGTAAAGGAAAATTACGTACATCCATCATCCCCCCACCTGGAGGTGGCGTCTCTCCTATCGTCCTTTTAGAACTCTTCTTCTTGGACCACCTTTCTTCCCATTTGTCAAGCATGATCCATGCATGCATTGCTATAATCAAATCCTTGATATGAGTCCTCAATCTCATGACCCTTTTCTCTTCTAGTTCTTGGTCGCTATACTGCAATCTATGGCTCCCCTGCAATGATTTCGTTTTAGACAGATCCACGTCGTACTTCTTAGCCAATTCTGACAACTTTTCATGTGCAGTTTTTGCCTTGCGAGTCACATCTTTCGCTACAAAAAGTAACTCATCTTGCTCGTACATGTATGTTCTTTCAAGAGGCAAATTTCCATTTATTATCTCATCTACTTCTGCTTTCAACCTTACTACATCTAGCATTCTCCCTTTCAAGGCTCCCCTCAGTAATTCTCGACAAACTGCCCCATTCTGTTCGTCATACTTGCAGTCCTGTTCTCGAGGTCTATTCTCTTCTGTCATGTTCCTAGAGACTGGTCTGTCTCCTTAATTACCTCGCTCCTCACTCTCTACAATTCGGTCACACTGATTCCTTACAGGAGGTACCCACATCCTCAGATCCAATCTTGACTCGGCCAAGGACCTTGGTCTTACTAGTCTCGCATCCACCTGTCCCCTAGAAGAATCTGCTGTAGCTGGCAATGGCGTACTCCATTCAATAGGTTTTGGGGTCTGCTCCATCCCCTTCACTGATCCATTTCCCTCTACCACACTCCTCGATCCTGTGGTCGACTGTGCTAGACTACCAACCTTCTCTTGATCTGGGTCATAAACTGAGACAATAGGTCCAATGGTAACCGGTACCTTTAGAGCATCCGGTAACTTCACACCTCTCCCAACCTCTGTGCTTGCTACAAACTGATTTTTCATACCTTCAATTCCTGTCGAGATTTTCCCTTCTACTCTCACCTCTGACTGAGTCTGTAATCCACTAATCCCTTCTGCTTGAGCCGACTTTCCTTCATAAGAATCTGGATTGTATGGAGGTGGTCTCTCAGACAACAACCTCTCTTCTAGACTGTCATCTGTGTCACTATCATCGCCATCTACACTCTTTGCCTTAGCATCGTCTGTCTTCTCTAGTAGTGGGTACAACCTGTCCCCCTCTATCATTTCTACTCTCCACCTCTTCTCTTGTGCATCCCACCTCGCATCCTGGAATGCCTTGATTGACTTCTTCACCCTTTCTTGACTTCGATCTCTTTTCCTGTCATGCGCTGCTCTGATCCATGCATATAATGCCTCAAACTGAGTTGGTCTCGGCAAAGGTCGCAACGAAGACATCGCAGATTTCAATTGATACAACACCTCCAACCTGAAAGTACCATATCGTGGGAAAGCTAGTTCTCCCTCGCCATGAGTCATTTTATGCCAATTTTCAAGCCTAATTATAGTATGCAACCCGACATTTCTTGCCATATAATGAGCCAGAGTATCCTCAGGAGGGGCTTCTTCTCCCCCTCGAGTAACTACATGTTTATCACCTCTACATAATTCTCGGAAAACCTTAAAACATTTCATGATGAACACATTTTTGATTGCACACAATGTTTTTGTTCGCTTCCTGATGTTAATCCACCAATAGCAGCGCGACTCACACCAACCGACCTATCGCAGCAGGACACCTTCTGACATCACTTTTCCTCCGCTCGAAGCAGTTCCCCTCCTTCACAATTCACGTCTCACCCTTGCATTCGACCCATTCACACGCTGAAATAACCGTTTGTCCCAAACAAGTTACTTCTCTGACTGTCCGTCCACAGTCTCTAGAAATTGACGACCTCAACTGGCAACTGTCTGTCCTCGAAACGACCAGACAATCGCCTCAACTGATAGGTTTTAAACGCTCAAAGTTCCACATACAACAACCCACGACCAGCGTCGGTTGCTCATGCACTCACACATTCGCACCCCCTATCTCGATCTGGGTAATTGATGACGTCTCACGATCCCCTTTCGGTGGTCAACAAAATCTACCTTGGGTGTCTTCTACACCACAATCACTTAAGCTACTCGTCGAGCCTAAGATTTTCCCGGGCTGCTTGCGCTCACAGCCTGATCTCACAATCACTCAAGACACACTTCAACTCCGCAAGACATCACACAGTCAAATCAACACCACAATCTACAAACATCTCACCCTATTCATACTCACTCCTCCACGAACTGCTGCTTTCCGCCGCACCGCTACTCTCCATCAATCTCCATGAACCGCCGTCGTCCGCTGCTCGTCGTCCGATGAGTCACCATCACTTGACTTCTATGGGCCTCTAGAATCTCTTATCTTGATCTGGATCTCCCCTCACTATCAGAGATAACCATCCTACTCTGCTACCAACTGATAGGACCGGATTCTTGCCTACCTGATTATCACTAAGAATCCTCTAAGGTCGCCAGGATCTTTTTATCTGCTAAATAGTGTGGAGGGGAGAAAATTCAAATCTCAATATATAATTAACCAAATAAAATTCCCATTTCTAAGGACCACTGAATCCGAATCAAAATTTTTAAGATTTTATTACAACCTAGAATAAATGCACATACAAGCACCTCAATACAAGGTGAAGAAAATAAATGGGCACTAATACAAATGAGATTCTACACAAGAGTCTCATACGACTCAGAATAAAAAGGATGATCAATTCTAAAAGCATTAATACTACAATGGTTAATCCAATCTCTATATCCGAAACCATTAACCTAAAAGAAAAATCAGTTAATCTTTCCCTACTCTATCTCTAAGGTGACATCCCTACTTAACATTGCCCTTCCCAGGCAAGAGAATAAAAAGGTGTCAGAAGTGAAGACTTCCTAAGAAGTGCACTCACTTAGTCAGAGCTCGATTTAAGATGCTCCTTCAAGCTTCCCGTCTAAACCTCAACTGCTCAACCCTCGGGCACTGTCCCTAATACAAAATCCCAAAAACATAGAACACGCCCTTCGGCACACCTCTTTACCCAGGTCTTCTTCCAGTACTTTTCCAGTGAAACTTGCATCTCATCCAACAACGGTTAGCTTGACCTTGGGTCCCAGGCACCTTCTCCGCTGAAAGTATCATCCGCACATTCCAAGTACTCCCCTGTTGGCTTCTCGTACCATCCTAACTCCTAAAACAAAGACCTAGTCTCACTAACGAGCTAAATATCCTTGCACCTGCAACAGAAACATGGGAACGGAAAACTTTTCTCTTCTCTGAGATTTTCCATCAGCCTGCAACCCAAAGCCTTTACCAAGGAAGATCATTTTCGGCCTACAACATGAAGCTAATATAAGAAATGAACAGGCCTTTCTCTTTAAACGTATATGCGATCAGGCCTTTACACTGTTAAACACTCCTAAATCACATTCTATGCATTAACTTCATCACTCTTATACATGTGAATAAGCAAACTGCACGTGCATCTTTAACATGGCGCACGTTTAAACTAACACATTTCATTACGTGAAATCTAACATTATGCGTTTACTAAATATGCATTTATAATAATCTGCAGCATTACTCTTCATGAAAAGCATTGTTACATTTCTAATCACACCTATGTTAAACGATTCTAGCGATACATTTCTATGTCACACTTAAACTATATCGATTAATATGTAACAGTGAATATGATGCACCTCTACAAATTTCAGAATAACGTGGCGCTCTATCAACAACATATTTAAAAGGGGCAGTCCTTATGGGAGGTTACAAACATACAAAAAGAGGGACTACTGAGCTTTGTTGACCAATAAAAAGCAGCCATTTAGGAAAGACAGTGAAGGTAGCCAATTATCCATCCACACTAAGCAGCTAGGGATCATTAAGGCCGCACAGCCCAGATAGTCACTCTGGTGTGTAAGTCCCAAAGTTGTGTCAAGAAAAACAGTTACCCACCTTCAAGGTCCGCTGCTTACAGACCATATAATAATACAGAAAATACAAAAACAGTCTCACTGGACTTGACTTTTAGACGACCTCTCCGGAGACATCTTCTTGCCACCATTTACCTTGAGCATTTTTTAGACCTACTACGGATCTCTTGACAGTTTGATTAGAAGGTATTGCCTTATTTTAATTGGGGGGTTTTCAACTCAACTTGGGGTAATCAAACTTAAGTGTCTCGTGATCACCAGCTTCTGTGCTACTTTCCCTTACTGCAGACTACTTATTTCGAGTGGGACATCGTTTACCAAGCAACTGTTTACACCTCAAATAAGTACCTGTTGGTGGTGCTGTGATTGGTCAAGAGGATTGTCCTCTTCTTGTGTTTGTAAATGTTTGGCATACATATTTGGGCAGGTGCACGTTGGACACCAATGGATATGGCCCCTTTTTTTGTTTACAGTGCTGCACAATTGTTCACTCTGTTCTCATTTCTTTGCACTTCACAGGTGTAACTGTTCTCACCTCTGACGAAAATATCTATTCCCCATTTTTAAAATTATTTGATTATTTCTTTTTCCTTTCTCTCCTGGGTTCGTATGTTTTTCTGGATGTAAAGGAACCCAACAATGCTTCTTAGCTCTTCTCGTTGTCTTCATTTATCTATTACTTGGAATTTTCTTGGGACTTTTATTGTGGTGTTCTGTTGGATAATCGTTTTACAATGTTCCGGGTCGGATGTAAGTGTGACCCTTGCATTGTTAATTCTGCCTGCATCTGGTCAAAGGATGGGGTATCACAATGTCTTTGTCTTAAAAAATTATTTAGTTTTTTTTTGGAGAAACGTGTTGGCTGCTTGTTTGTCTGATTGAAGCCAATAAAGAAAAATTTGAAGCTTCACCGGAAGACTCAAGATTATGTGTTCTTGCTGGTTGAATTGAATATTTGAGTTGTCGCTCTGTTTTTGTATTTTCTGTATTAAGGTAACCAATTAGAAAGATAGGAGGTGCTTAAAGCCCATATTCCAGGCACCTCAGGTCTCGAAGAGACAGCGCATGCAATTCAAATGACAATTTGAAGTTTTGCAAGCTGAAGTGGAACTGTTTTGCTCAGAGAGCTTTCCGTCCAACTTTTGTTACATGCATGCACTAGATGACAGCTAGGGGATGGAAGCACTGGTTAATTTGTAAAAAACTAAGTTCCAGGTCTCTCGCCAGGAGGCAGCTTGCACAAGCCCATTTCTCCTGTTAGCGCCACCTGAAACAAAACCAACTACTAACCATTAAAGTGTGGAAGAGCCTGTGGCGTAATGGCCAGAGAGCTGGGGAAGCAGGTTTAAGTCTCTGCGTTGGCCCCTATCCTGTGATTCTGGCCAATCACTTAATCTCCCCATGCCTACTGTAAATTAATCTGTCTGTAAGTGGTGCTCATGAATAGCGCTGGTGTAGATGATTAAGTGCTGAGCACTGGAAAACACAGGCTCAAATTAAGCACTGGATGGAAGTGATCTATAATACCAGTAAAATAGATAAGAACGGATAGATTTGATCCCCAATGGTTATTATTCTTCAGCACAGGTCGGAAATGAATCTCATTCTGCCTTCTATGCTAGACTTCATTCTGCCTGGTACTGAGGCCAGTAGCTGCAAATGAAAACTAAAACTCCTCAATGATTTAGAACGCGGAAATCATGGCCAGGTAGTGGGGATTTTTCCACACCATGAAAGACTGTATACATTATGCCCAGGGCTTTATAAAACACCCTCTACTTGATTGGAAGCCAATGTAATTTGAGTCTAGCCTGTGAAACATGACCGTTTTTTCTTAGTCCACATACTAATCTGACTGCCTGAAACTACCTGACCATGCAGAGGTTTAGGAAGAAACAGAAACTTTTCTTATTGGTTTTAAGTTGAATAAAACAAGTGTACTTGACTGTTTGTGCTGCTTCATAGAAAGCTGTTTATGTCAGGAAAGGACCTGTGACTTGACTTTTTAGGATGATGAGGCCAGTGCTTAACTTGTAAAATATTAAGTACCAGGGCTCTGACATGGAGGCCACTGCAGCTTGCCCCACCAATCGCCCTTGTCGTCATTGCCAAAACAACTACTAACCATCTCTCTCGCATATAAATGCGACAGTCCAGATTATTCCAGGTTCCCAAAGATAAAGAAATGGCTGGGGAGGTAGGTATTAGCATTTTCAATGTATACTGTATTCCTAAACTACTACTGTGCTGCTCATCTCTAAATTAGATTAGCAGCGCCACCATGTGGTGGACTGTTCTAAATATGTTGCTGACAATTAGGTGCCGGTGCTGAGCACCGGAATCCAATTAAGTGCCAGTGCTTAGCACCGGAAAGCCCCGGCCCAAATTAAGTACTGGATGAGGCTGCAGAGCTTAAATAGCTAGGCCAAATGGAGTTAAGCCACCTGGCCACGAGATTTCTTACCAACAATAGCTCTGTCTTATCAGCATCAAGCTAAGGTGTTCACAGAGAAAGCTAACGGGGGCGGCAGGCACGGCTCGCGGGGGAGAGGGGTGCACTCGCGGGCTGCATAAAAAAAAAAAGAATAAATAAAACTTACCTTGCCGCTGCCAGGTCCAGCGTCTTCTTTCCTGTTCGCCTGTGTCCAAATCCAGGTCAGAACAGGAAGAAGGCAGCCAGGCTCCCACCCCTAAGCCAATCACAACGCTCCAATGGAGTGTTGTGATTGGTCTGAGCGCCGTGACATGGCCCTCAGCCAGGTGCTGGAGGGGTGGGCATGTTCTCCATGCAGGCTGCAATGCAGGCAGCCTGCATGGAGAATAGGGGAGGGCACATGACTGTTTTAGGCAGCCCGAGAGGGCCGACCAAACAGTCATTGTGTACTCAGGAGTTGGGAAACCACTCCTCCCCTGCCCTGCTCCGTAAGCAGCCAGCCCACCGACCCGCTGGCAAAAAAAACCCCATAAAATGATAATAACTCAAAGTTACCATTTTATGCTTTTGCTTCTCGCACTGCGATTAAGGAGTGGGGCAACGCTCCTCCTCCATAGTGGAGGAGCCGCCACTGAAGGTTAATACGTGGTTTGACATCCAATGCCAGTTTTTCGCTACCAGTCAAATAAACAGTATCTCAACTATTTCTAGTTCCTATTTCTAGTTCATAACCCCGCCCACTATCACTGATTTGTCATTGAGATACACCAACTAGAGCCATACGAGTTGCTTTTTTTCCAAAGATACCTAGATGGGCTGGCTCTTTTATTTCATTCTATATGCTCCGATGAGTTCTTTGCGTTTAACAGCTTATGCCAAAATGCATTTGGGTCAGAGGTACTCATTGGCTTTGCATACCTGGGATAGGGTTTTGTCACCATAAGTGGTGTTTCATAAGGGGCAATCCCGACTCTACTAATAAAATAATTGAATTTCTTTTCACACTTCCATAATAGCAGTCTTCCATCACACGGATATCCTAATATCCTAATATCCTGTCCTGGTCAATTTTGAACATATTCTTGGATGACGCGACTAGCTCTTCTTTGACAAATCTTTACAAGTTTTAAAATGGGCAGGGAGTGATTCTAGAAGTCACTGAGCATTTTTTTTATATCCTCACCTCCGCAAAAAACACCTTTTCAAATTATGACAACATTTAATTAGATCATTTGATTTATTTTAAAATTCTATTCGCCTTGCAAAAAAATCTGAAAATGTAAAGTTTTTCTGCCTTCTTTTAATAAATATATGTCTTTTAAAAATCTCTGCATGCTTTAAAAATATTCCATGCACTTTTTAGAGATGCGTCCTTGGAAATAATTTGCTCACTTTATAAAAACATATGCACGCACACTAGAGAATTCCTATTTTAAAGAAATCTAAATCTATTTTTGAAGAATCGTTGTGCACTAGAGTGAAACTTAAAGCAATCATCAGCAAAACAATTCTCAAATACTTTCTACGACTTTCACAGTTTTTAATGCAATGAGACAAATATTGGATACAATTTGTATTCTGTTTTTTTTCCTACTGAGAATATGGACGTTTTGACTCATTTCTCTGAGAAATAAACAGATGTGTATTGTTTTGTTCAGATCAAGAAAGCCTGTAGGTTTTGTTTTGACGGAAACACATTTTATTCAAACCTACATTTCAGTACCAATTCTGCATAGTTCAACATAGACATTCTAAATGTGCCATCTTTGCCTTGCACAAATGTGTCTTTTTTTGTACTGAATAATTGCTAGATGCAAGGCATGGGTAAGGCACCAATGCATTTAAGCAAAATGATCCACAAAAATGACACACCGGGGCAGAAAGTGGCAATAACCGGAGGCATTGACCATTTTGATGGTCATCAGTAATATCATTAGTACAGGAATATGAGAGTAATGTCACCCCTTTCCGCCATCCTCTTTGTCTTTGGTCGGATATCTGTTTTGAGTGAGCTTCCATGGTGAGGGGATCAGCTGCCATTATGGGCTGGATTCTAAACAGCCCAATTGGCTGGCCTGCTCTTTAAGATCCAATGAATTTGCTTGTCAATTATTTAAATGTTTCTCCGTATACTGATAGAATTCTGTTTCTTGCTTCCATCATACTTATCACAACAGTTTCACCAACAGGTAAACAGCGTAAGAAGGGGATGATTTCAACATATCATTTACATAGCTTATTTCCATCTGACTCGAGGGGATATGAGCTCAGTGCAAAACTCACACAGTGCTGCTCCTAGCAGCTCCTCTTTATAACTGCAACTAATTAATCTCCCTTTTTCAGTTGCACAAGTTCTGAGTCATACGTGCCAGTGATAAAACGGAAACAAAACAAGAGTGGGATAGTTTTTAATAATACATTTAATTTAAAAAAAAATTATTTTTTTTGAAACCGTTTATTACAGAATCCAAAAAATATACAAAGATGGGCCTACAACCTATTAGGCCGGCCGCTAGCAAACAGAAGGAGCATGTAATACAGACAATAAAGCGCACGCTGCGGCACAAGGGAATTCACAGGAGTTGAAAGAAGCGTTGGCAGCCACACCTTCCGGACCCCACATGACGGTTTCATTTTTATATAAATAACAACAAAAAAAAGACAAATCCACAAGGCAACCCACAGTCGAAAACAACAGCATGTGCTCCCCTAGGGGGGGGACCCCACTGATTCATAGGAATATCGAGGGGGGGAATAGGTCAGGACGGGGACTAAGTAAACTCATTTCCCAGAACCGGGAAGACAAACAGGCTAAGGAGACGGAGCCGGAGCCGGTGACGGATCCGGCAGTAGCGGCGGGGTACAGATTCCCCCACGGTAAGCGTTCCAGGGGCCCCATACTTTCACCCACGTCCCAGGCTTACCTCTCGCAACATACACCACCTTTTCCCGAAACATACACCAATCCATGTTGTCCTTCCACGCCGAGACAGTCGGCGACCTCTGGGAACCCCACAGTTGCGCAATATCACGTTTGGCCACCATATATCCCAGAGTCGCCCACCACGTCTGCGGCACTGAGTAATCGGTTGGCTCCCATACATTCAAAAGATATCTCCTCGCCTCAGGCAACAGCGACACATGCGTAACTACCTGTAGAACCTCATGCACACCACGCCAGAATCGCACCACCTCTGGGCATTCCCACAGAATATGGAGAAAGGTCCCCAAAGAACCACACCCACGCTTACACAACCCGTCCACAGCATAGCCCATACGCATCAGACTCGGCCCCGTAACATAAACCCTGTGGAGTATCTTGAGCTGGACGAAGCGAAGGCGAGCCGGTATGGCCACCTCTTTCGGGGAGGCCACTGCAGACACCCAGTCCTCGTCATCCAGCTCCAATCCATCAGCCCCCCACGCCTCACGAAGGCCGGTCAGCAGTCCCGAACGGTCATTGATGAGCTTTTTGTAAAGCAATGAAATCGTGCCGTCCGGGACATGCCCATCTAGCACTCTATCCTCCAGAGGGGAGCACTCCGGGATGGAGGCAACGTCCGGAAATACGGAGCACAACGCATGACGGATTTGCATATAACGAAAGTACTCCCTGTCCTGCAGCTGGAATTCTGTCCGCAGCACATCGAACGTTTTAAATCCCCCCCTCGTCCAGAGATCGCCCACCCTGCTGATGCCTATCATGTCCCACTTCTCAAAGCCCTTCGAGGTCCACAGGGAGCCCAGCCGCTCAGATGCGTATAGTGGCGTCGCCCGGGTCAAGCGGTCCTTCCACCCCATCGCCACGTTAGCCGTGTGCCACACCCGTACCATAACCCCCGTGGGGCCCGTCAGCCGCGCGTCATGCGAGCTAGAATAAAGCGCCCGATTATAGTCACCGCCCGGCAGTAACATTTTATCCATCTCAAAGGCCGGGTTTAGGGCGGGCCCGTAAAGGCCGTGATTGATCGCAGCCAGCTGGGAGGCCCAGTAATATCGCTTGATATCTGGGAGGGCAACCCCCCCGTCGTACCACGGGAGCGTCAGCTTCGCCAGGGCGATACGCGGCCGACCCTCCCAAAACAGTCGGCGCTGCAAACTCTCCACCTCGCGGAAGTAGCGCGCCGGGACCACGTCCATTGTATTCTGCAAAGCATACAGGAAACGTGGCAGCGACATCATCTTAAATAATGCCGCCCGGCCGAGCGGCGAGAGCGGCAAGCGCTTCCAACGCGCGACGTCCTCCTTCAGGCGCTGGAGGGGGGGAAGCAAGTTCTGGCTCTATCGGGCCTCCGCGTCCAGGGTAATGAAGATACCCAGGTACCTAAAACCCCGCGGTTTTAGGTACCTGGGTATCTTGCATGGAGAATAGGGGAGGGCACATGACTGTTTTAGGCAGCCCGAGAGGGCCGACTAAACAGTCATTGTGTACTCAGGAGTTGGGAAACCACTCCTCCCCTGCCCTGCTCCGTAAGCAGCCAGCCCACCGACCCGCTGGCAAAAAAACCCCCATAAAATGATAATAACTCAAAGTTACCATTTTATGCTTTTGCTTCTCGCACTGCGATTAAGGAGTGGGGCAACGCTCCTCCTCCATAGTGGAGGAGCCGCCACTGAAGGTTAATACGTGGTTTGACATCCAATGCCAGTTTTTCGCTACCAGTCAAATAAACAGTATCTCAACTATTTCTAGTTCCTATTTCTAGTTCATAACCCCGCCCACTATCACTGATTTGTCATTGAGATACACCAACTAGAGCCATACGAGTTGCTTTTTTTCCAAAGATACCTAGATGGGCTGGCTCTTTTATTTCATTCTATACGCTCCGATGAGTTCTTTGCGTTTAACAGCTTATGCCAAAATGCATTTGGGTCAGAGGTACTCATTGGCTTTGCATACCTGGGATAGGGTTTTGTCACCATAAGTGGTGTTTCATAAGGGGCAATCCCGACTCTACTAATAAAATAATTGAATTTCTTTTCACACTTCCATAATAGCAGTCTTCCATCACACGGATATCCTAATATCCTAATATCCTGTCCTGGTCAATTTTGAACATATTCTTGGATGACGCGACTAGCTCTTCTTTGACAAATCTTTACAAGTTTTAAAATGGGCAGGGAGTGATTCTAGAAGTCACTGAGCATTTTTTTTATATCCTCACCTCCACAAAAAACACCTTTTCAAATTATGACAACATTTAATTAGATCATTTGATTTATTTTAAAATTCTATTCGCCTTGCAAAAAAATCTGAAAATGTAAAGTTTTTCTGCCTTCTTTTAATAAATATATGTCTTTTAAAAATCTCTGCATGCTTTAAAAATATTCCATGCACTTTTTAGAGATGCGTCCTTGGAAATAATTTGCTCACTTTATAAAAACATATGCACGCACACTAGAGAATTCCTATTTTAAAGAAATCTAAATCTATTTTTGAAGAATCGTTGTGCACTAGAGTGAAACTTAAAGCAATCATCAGCAAAACAATTCTCAAATACTTTCTACGACTTTCACAGTTTTTAATGCAATGAGACAAATATTGGATACAATTTGTATTCTGTTTTTTTTCCTACTGAGAATATGGACGTTTTGACTCATTTCTCTGAGAAATAAACAGATGTGTATTGTTTTGTTCAGATCAAGAAAGCCTGTAGGTTTTGTTTTGATGGAAACACATTTTATTCAAACCTACATTTCAGTACCAATTCTGCATAGTTCAACATAGACATTCTAAATGTGCCATCTTTGCCTTGCACAAATGTGTCTTTTTTTGTACTGAATAATTGCTAGATGCAAGGCATGGGTAAGGCACCAATGCATTTAAGCAAAATGATCCACAAAAATGACACACCGGGGCAGAAAGTGGCAATAACCGGAGGCATTGACCATTTTGATGGTCATCAGTAATATCATTAGTACAGGAATATGAGAGTAATGTCACCCCTTTCCGCCATCCTCTTTGTCTTTGGTCGGATATCTGTTTTGAGTGAGCTTCCATGGTGAGGGGATCAGCTGCCATTATGGGCTGGATTCTAAACAGCCCAATTGGCTGGCCTGCTCTTTAAGATCCAATGAATTTGCTTGTCAATTATTTAAATGTTTCTCCGTATACTGATAGAATTCTGTTTCTTGCTTCCATCATACTTATCACAACAGTTTCACCAACAGGTAAACAGCGTAAGAAGGGGATGATTTCAACATATCATTTACATAGCTTATTTCCATCTGACTCGAGGGGATATGAGCTCAGTGCAAAACTCACACAGTGCTGCTCCTAGCAGCTCCTCTTTATAACTGCAACTAATTAATCTCCCTTTTTCAGTTGCACAAGTTCTGAGTCATACGTGCCAGTGATAAAACGGAAACAAAACAAGAGTGGGATAGTTTTTAATAATACATTTAATTTAAAAAAATTTTTTTTTTTTGAAACCGTTTATTACAGAATCCAAAAAATATACAAAGATGGGCCTACAACCTATTAGGCCGGCCGCTAGCAAACAGAAGGAGCATGTAATACAGACAATAAAGCGCACGCTGCGGCACAAGGGAATTCACAGGAGTTGTATGAAGCGTTGGCAGCCACACCTTCCGGACCCCACATGACGGTTTCATTTTTATATAAATAACAACAAAAAAAAGACAAATCCACAAGGCAACCCACAGTCGAAAACAACAGCATGTGCTCCCCTAGGGGGGGGACCCCACTGATTCATAGGAATATCGAGGGGGGGAATAGGTCAGGACGGGGACTAAGTAAACTCATTTCCCAGAACCGGGAAGACAAACAGGCTAAGGAGACGGAGCCGGAGCCGGTGACGGATCCGGCAGTAGCGGCGGGGTACAGATTCCCCCACGGTAAGCGTTCCAGGGGCCCCATACTTTCACCCACGTCCCAGGCTTACCTCTCGCAACATACACCACCTTTTCCCGAAACATACACCAATCCATGTTGTCCTTCCACGCCGAGACAGTCGGCGACCTCTGGGAACCCCACAGTTGCGCAATATCACGTTTGGCCACCATATATCCCAGAGTCGCCCACCACGTCTGCGGCACTGAGTAATCGGTTGGCTCCCATACATTCAAAAGATATCTCCTCGCCTCAGGCAACAGCGACACATGCGTAACTACCTGTAGAACCTCATGCACACCACGCCAGAATCGCACCACCTCTGGGCATTCCCACAGAATATGGAGAAAGGTCCCCAAAGAACCACACCCACGCTTACACAACCCGTCCACAGCATAGCCCATACGCATCAGACTCGGCCCCGTAACATAAACCCTGTGGAGTATCTTGAGCTGGACGAAGCGAAGGCGAGCCGGTATGGCCACCTCTTTCGGGGAGGCCACTGCAGACACCCAGTCCTCGTCATCCAGCTCCAATCCATCAGCCCCCCACGCCTCACGAAGGCCGGTCAGCAGTCCCGAACGGTCATTGATGAGCTTTTTGTAAAGCAATGAAATCGTGCCGTCCGGGACATGCCCATCTAGCACTCTATCCTCCAGAGGGGAGCACTCCGGGATGGAGGCAACGTCCGGAAATACGGAGCACAACGCATGACGGATTTGCATATAACGAAAGTACTCCCTGTCCTGCAGCTGGAATTCTGTCCGCAGCACATCAAACGTTTTAAATCCCCCCCTCGTCCAGAGATCGCCCACCCTGCTGATGCCTATCATGTCCCACTTCTCAAAGCCCTTCGAGGTCCACAGGGAGCCCAGCCGCTCAGATGCGTATAGTGGCTTCGCCCGGGTCAAGCGGTCCTTCCACCCCATCGCCACGTTAGCCGTGTGCCACACCCGTACCATAACCCCCGTGGGGCCCGTCAGCCGCGCGTCATGCGAGCTAGAATAAAGCGCCCGATTATAGTCACCGCCCGGCAGTAACATTTTATCCATCTCAAAGGCCGGGTTTAGGGCGGGCCCGTAAAGGCCGTGATTGATCGCAGCCAGCTGGGAGGCCCAGTAATATCGCTTGATATCTGGGAGGGCAACCCCCCCGTCGTACCACGGGAGCGTCAGCTTCGCCAGGGCGATACGCGGCCGACCCTCCCAAAACAGTCGGCGCTGCAAACTCTCCACCTCGCGGAAGTAGCGCGCCGGGACCACGTCCATTGTATTCTGCAAAGCATACAGGAAACGTGGCAGCGACATCATCTTAAATAATGCCGCCCGGCCGAGCGGCGAGAGCGGCAAGCGCTTCCAACGCGCGACGTCCTCCTTCAGGCGCTGGAGGGGGGGAAGCAAGTTCTGGCTCTATCGGGCCTCCGCGTCCAGGGTAATGAAGATACCCAGGTACCTAAAACCCCGCGGGGCGATCTGAATAGGACAACCCCGCGGAAGGATAGGATCCTCCCCAGAGAGGACATATACACACGATTTAGCCCAGTTGATGACCAGGCCGGAGTTGAGGCCAAAGGAGTGCAATACGTCAACCAGTACTATCAGTGATTTACGTGGGGAAGCCAGGTACAGAAGAATATCATAAGCGTAAAGAGATACGCGGTCCTCATACTCGGGGGTCCAGCGGAGGCCACGAATAGAAGGTTCCCACCGCAGCCACTCCGCCAGGGGCTCCAGGGCAAGCGCGAAGAGGAGCGGTGATAATGGGCAGCCCTGCCGTGTGCCCCTGCCGAGCTCAAACGGAGCCGACACTCTACCATTCACAACCACCTGCGCTAGCGGTCCCGAGTACAACAATTTCACCCAACCAATGAATCCCGGGCCAAACCCAAACTTCGCCAGTGTCGCCCAAATATATGGCCACTCAAGTGTGTCAAACGCCATAGTGGCGTCCAGGGATGCCAAAATGGCCGGTTCCCGTATAAACGGGACTTGCGCGAGCACCCCATGCAAGCGCCGCAGGTTAAGCGCAGTGTTGCGATGGGGGATAAAGCCGGACTGATCCTGGTGAACCAAATTGCACACCACGCCAACCAGCCGATTGGCCAATACCTTGGCGAGAATTTTGGGCTCCGCATTCAGCAGCGAAATAGGCCGGTAGGACGTGACCCGGTCCCGCGGCCTCCCCTCCTTGTGAATGACCACGATAGTAGCCAGATGCTGGTCTAGTGGGAGGGAACCCGCCGAACGGGCCGCGAGGAACATCGCACGGAGATGCGGCGCCAGCGTATCCGGTCGCAGCTTGTACAATTCAATGGGAAGACCATTGGGACCCATGGCCTTGCCGGAAGCGACCGAGCGTATGGCGAGAGCAATTTCTTCAGAGGTTGGGGCGGCGTCCAACGACACTCTATCCTCCTCCGAAAGGGAAGGCAGCGCTATATCCCTGAGCAGGGCATGGGAATCCTCTTCCGAGCGGGAGGACACCGGGAATAGACCCCACGGAGATATTCTGCAAAGCAATCAACTATTTCTTCCGGTTCCGTGACACACACACCATCCAGTTTCTCAATCAACGGGACAACTCGACTCGCCCTCTCCTTCTTATCCAGCCACGCAATCAATTTCCCAGCCTTATCATCCACATCATACAGTCTCCCCTGTTGCTCTCTACTGAGGCCCCTGGCCGCCTCCGTTACGAGGGCCTTATAGGCCGCCTGCTTGAGTCGGAGGACATGTAATTTGTCATCCGTCACCCCACATTCGAGGTCACCCTCCAACTCAGTTATTTCAGTTTCAACACGGATCACCTCCTCCCGCTCGCGCCTCCGGGAATGGGAAATAAGGGACAGGGCATCTCCCCGAATCACCGTCTTAAATGCCTCCCATAGCGAGACCGCAGATGACACCGACCCCACATTCTCATCAAAATATCGCTTAAGGGACTTAACCAACTCTGCGCGAATGGTGGGGTCACGCAGGTACCAGGGATTAACCGGGGCCACCCTACCCTCTCCCCTCGGGAGAATATCGAAGTGCAATAAGAGCGGGGAATGGTCTGAAATACCCCGCGCCAAATGGCGCACCTCCCCGATTCTCCCCGCATGCGCCGCCGGCACCAGGACATAGTCTAGTCTTGATAGACTGCCGTGGGCCCCGGAATGAAAAGTGTACTGTTTCTGCGTAGGATGTTTCAAACGCCAACAATCCACCAGCCCCAGGGCATCCAATAGGCCAGACAACCACGCCTGGGCACGGGGGAGATCCCTAGGGGGGTGACGGTCCTCAATTCCGGAAACCACAGCGTTAAAATCCCCCCCAACCACCAGGATCCCCTCCGGAAGGCCAAGGAGGAGGCGCCCCAGATCCGCAAAGGTGGTCGTCTGCAACCCTGGCGGGACATAGATAGAAACAAAAATAATCACTCTGCCCTCCATTCTACCCACCAGAACCGTGTAACGTCCCCTGTCATCATGGAGTAACTCATCAACCTCCAACGGGAGCGAGGTCTTGGCCATGATGCCCACACCCCTTGAACCCGACGTGAAGCCCGAATGGGCCAGAAGGCGGTAGCCCCGCCGGTTCATAGCACAAAAGGAGTTGCCAATGAGGTGCGTCTCCTGCAGAAAAACTATGTCAGGTGATATTCGTTTCAGGAACTGCAGGACCACACCTCGTTTTATCCTGTCCCCCAGTCCATTAACGTTCCAGGACAAAAGACTCAGTCCCCTACCCCCCATCATAAACGAAAGCAATCACTCGTCCCCCCGAGGGCACTTTGGGAATAGCACAACAATACTTTTGCCTTGTGGTACAAATGAACAAAACCCCACCCCAACCCAACCGCCCCAACAAAACTCCCCCCTCCCTGCACCCCTGCATGAGCCCAAACAGCCCCCCCAACTTGCAGTGTGCCTGTCACCCCTATATAGATGAAACTAGGTAAACCCCCTAGAGGAGGAAAGAGTACCCCTTCGAGACCCCGCACCACCTACAAAAGAGGGAGAACGAATACAAAAAACGAGAGACCCAAAGCTTGGCCGAAAGCGGCAGCATCTGCGTCCAGAGTGAGTCCCAGTATCAGCACCTCAGTCCCGGTCCAGTGGGCCTTCTCCTCCCGCAGCCCCCCCCCCCGCCATCCCGATCCCGACCCCCAGACAAAGTGTCCAGCCAGTCCCCGGCCGCCTCAGGACGGTCAAAAAATTGAGTGCGACCATCCACCTCCACCCGCAGCCTGGCCGGGAAGAGCATGGCGTATTTTAAGTTCATGTCCCGAAGACGCCGCTTGACGCCCAAGAAGCTCAGTCTCTGCTTCTGGACCGCTTGGGTGAAGTCAGGATAAAAGTTCACCTCCATGTTCTCCAACTTAATCGGCCCTTGCAGTCTGGAGGCTTGCAGAATTGCATCCCTGTCCCGAAAATTAAAGATACGGGCAATAAGAGGCCGCGGAGGGGCTCCGACCTTCGGCCGTCCCCCGGGAACTCTATGAGCCCTCTCCACTGCAAAAAATTTACTCAGTCCCCGAGGCTGGAGATGGGTAGTGATCAGGTCCTCCACAAAAAGATCCGCCGCCGACTCCTCCCGTCCCTCAGGTACTCCGATGATGCGGATATTATTCCTCCGGGCCCGGCTTTCGGAATCCTCCAGGCGCCGATCCATGAGCGCACTCGCCTGACGAAGCCGGTGTACCTCCGTCTGAAGGGCCGCCACCTCAGTCGTGAGGCCCGACGCGGTGTGGGCCAAAGAATCGACCCGATCGTTGGTCTTCGAGAGATCAGCTCTCACCAGGTTGACATCAACAAGAACCGCGTCGATTTTATACGCTAACGTGTCAAACCGCTGGCCCACCGTGGCTTTCATCTCAGCAATGGCGCCCATGACGTCTTGCAGAGTCAGATCTGTGGGCAAGTCCGGGGCATCCGGGGGGCACTCAGAGGACTTGTGCGGTCCACCGGGAGATCCCTTTGGGAGGGTGTAGCGGTCCATGATGTTGGCCTGATGTGCGGCGCCACGCCGGGTCGACTTGGCCTTCAACCGATCTCCATCTTGTTTAGTGGCCATCGTCGCGGGTCTCACACCCTCACCAGCCTCGCAGTAGAAAGCGAGCAATCAAGGCCACGAGCTCCGGGGGGCCACCCCAGGACCGGGGAGCGGGCCACAGCAGGCAGGCAGGCAGGGTCTCCCAGCGAGGCCACCCCAACACCAAGAGCGCCGCGATCCCACTTGCGAAGACAGCAAGGGGGCGCGAAAGTGAAAGTGAAAGTGCGGGGTACGCGACTCGCCAGGCCCAGCCCGCCGTTGTTGTTCACTTTGTCACCGGGTCGCCCCCAAACGCGAATCCGGGGTCAGGAGAGAGGTAGGCCGCAAACTTCAATCGGTGCTCACTCCGGCACCCGAGGTCCGATTCAAAAACGGGGAACGGGTACCACCTCGGCTCAGGCTCACCGACACAGTTCCCTCAACCGATGCAGGATGAAGTCAGGATAGACGTAGGAGGTTGCGGAGGTCCTCGGGAGCCTCGCACCTACGCGGCCATCTTGGTTGCGCGCTAGGCTCCTCCTCAATTTAAACATTTTTGATGAAGGTTACAGTGCAAAGAATAAATAAACCAGCCAGACTTGTTTTCTGGTGCAACAGCAGCTGACCTTATTAGGTCTTGCCTAGCGTTGCAGCGCATGCGCTGCTCGCTGGGCGAGCTCTATAGTGAGAGAGGAGATTTTTTAAAGGGACTTGAAGCCCCGCCTCTCTTTTTCATTGGCTGGCATTGCCGTTTATGCTAAACAGTGGTTTGCCATTGAAAAATAGTTTTTTTTGTTGCCACCCTTTCGCCTTTTTGTCCGGCCCATCCGGACTGGGTCGTCTGCTTCGCGGCTGTCGCAAAGCACTTTTTTATCTTTAGGGGGGACCATATGTTTCTAATTAGCATGGCCTTAGCGCAGCCATGCTGATTATAAACAGATGGCCCCCCTAAAGATAAGAAAGTCATTCCAAACTGAGTGCACAACATCATACCTGTGTGGGTCACTACAAATAATTAAACATCAGTATACCACTAGTGCAGAGCGAGTAGGGGCACCTGACATCAGTGCCAGGTGCCTACAAACACAGAGGGCTCGAGCTCACTACAGCCACACACTCATTACAAATAAAGCCCCCTCTGTCCCCCATGCCGGCATCGATCATGTGGCCATCACACAGAATACAAACTTTCCCTAAATACCTGCACTTCCTTGATTTGACCCCACCATCTTGGCTGGCCGGGGTCTCCATGTCATGTGACAGACTTACAACATGCCTTTTGGTCAACAGCCCTTTGCATGCTGGGACTTGTAGGTTTTGCCTACGATGGACAAAAACTACAAGTCCCGCGCTCAGCCAGCACTGGCTGAAAAGCCGTGGGCTGGTTGTGGGTTCAGGGTAACACGTTGCAGCGCCGCAGCATCAAAGCCTCCTGCTGACCCGGTGCCATGGTGACAGCTTGTGCCGTCCTACACCGATGCATTCTGGGAGCTGCCTTCGCTTGACTGAAGCACCTGGGATCAGACTCGGAGGATTCATAGCTGTTAAGGGGCTCCATTCCCATCTGGATGCCTCCGGCCAGGCTGGGCTTTGTGGCCAACACCACGTTACATGCCAAGGTTTGTAAATGTACACATGCAAAGTGCGGGGGGGCAGGGCAGGGGAGATGCTCCCGGAACTTTGAACCCAAGATTGTGAGACTGACAAGGACCGCCTGTAAAACACGGAGTCCTGGTGACATGCAGGGATCTGGTAACCTCACCTGCCCCTACCACTACATTTCCGCAGTCCTTGTTTGTGTTGGAATTAATAACCCGGGGCAACTAAACTATAAGTCCCAGAATGCTAAGCTCTGCCTCCTGATGTTCCGTGAATTGATTAGGTGCCACACATGAGAAAGGCCGTTCGGCAGTGATGCTGTGAGTACGGAAGGTCTAAGGGCTCTTGCCGCTCTTGGAGGCATCACCAATACCACTCTCTCCCTCCTTACCCCTCCCCCCGCCATGGAGTGACCTGCAGAGACAGGAACTGATAGTCTTCTCCTTATGCAGCCCCCCGGGGACATTTTCTAAGGGCCACGTGATTCACACCTCCCACCGGTGACGTTGCAGCTGCCCCCAGGGGGCGGGTGCTCCGTGCTTTCTATACAAGTCGGGGCAGGTTTAATTGAAACTGGGGATGGAATTTTGCTTTTCAAGCACACCAGGTACTGTGTGCTCAAATGTATATAACATGTATTAGATGAACACCCCCACCCCCACCCATCCATCCAGCCACACCACTGGGACACTGCCTCAACAGGAACACGTCCTGAGATTCGTAGCTGCGTGAAAAGAGGTCATACATGTGACCCCGTATGAGGCGTGGTAGGCACAGAGCCGTGATTGGAGGGAGTTGGGCACATTTTTGGAATTAGGAAAAAGGCAACTGAGGAGAAAATGAGTTGCGTCACTGGGTGGTAGTTAGAGGGTGAGGTGGGGTGAGCTGTAAGGTTTTTAGTGGTGGTGAAAACAGCAGATTGAAGCCACGAGGAGGAGGCACCAGGGTTAAGGTGTGACTGACTGTGTGGGGGGATTGGGGGCACGGCGGTACCTTGGGGGTGTGCGCAAGATGCCTGGCAGTTTGAGACTGAGCATGTCTGCGGGCCGCAGGGAGGGTGAGCAGATTTGAGTGATGCTCACTCAGAGGCTGACATTCCCTCAATGTATCTTTAATTGTTGGGATTAGGTTCAGGTTATGGGGTCAGTTTTGAGCTCTGAGGTTTACTCTGGATTCCAGGGACAGATGTTATGTTTATGGTTCGAAGTTGTTTTTTGGGTACTGGGTTTATTTTCAGACCCTGGAGTTGTTTTTAAGTGCAGATCTTAAGGCAAGATGCTGCTTTGAATCATGGGTTTATTTTTAGGCACTGAGGGCAGTTTTGGGAGATATTCATGGACTTTGGTGTTATTTTTATGAACCTAGCTTATTTTTATGATCGGAGTTTTTTCTGTGGCACTGATGTTCTTTTTAGTCACTAAGGATATTTTTAGGATCTGAAAATATTTTAAGGTCTGGGATAATTCTTGATGTCCCAAGATTACTTTTGTAAAACAAGGTTGCTTTTATGTTCGGCAAAGAAACTACTTGTGGAGTAATCTGTCCTTTCATGCAAATTCGGTGGGGTTTGGTTAATAGGAATGAAAGTTACCACTTTAAGCCGCCAATAAGGGACATGGAGAAATGTGAGTAAAGCCACTCGCAAAGACCCATTTCATTTCGTTTTGTGAGCTACATTCGCGGTCATTATTATTTTCAATATTATCAAGCTTGGATGAGTGCGCACAGAAAGGCATCAAAGGGCAAGCCACGTGTGGCGTAACTGCGGCTTAATCAAAAGCTCGACAATTGGATAGCGTAAAATGTCAATAATACTATTCATATATGTATACATGGGCATGTGTGTCTTGATATTTGAGGCCTCCTCGCAAGATCGTAAACACGTTAACCCGTGTGATTGTGTGCCTGTCCGCTCCTGGCATCAGGCAGTGCTTTGAAAGTAAGACCCCTACGCTGCCTCCGGGCACACGTTTGTCCCTGTCAGCATTTTATTTTATTTTTCTGTCGATATATCTTGAGTTTATTCCGCTATTTCCTCTCCCTGCGTCATTTGTGGAATTTTCCATAAATTGAATTTTTCGTTATTTGACCTCTATTTTAAATATAATCCCACGAGAAAGTCAGTGACCTGGGCAGTGGCTGCAGTGACTTGCATAGAAGCTGTCTGTCGATCATTTTTGTCCCGTCTTGGCCGGGTCTGCCGTTTATCCTTCTAAGGTCGAGTGCCTGATCCCAGTTGGTTCTATCAGTCATAAAAGTCATAGTCAAAGCATTTAGAGGCAACTCATTTAAAAGCGCCGAGCGCTTTGCATTGGCAACAGTATTATACGTTTTTAGCTGGAGATTTTGGAAGAAAAATTCAGTTTCTATTTTTGGTAAACTCTGGTGGTGTTTTTTCAGTGTTTTCAAGTGATTTCAAAATCTTTAAAAAACAGTGCTTTTCAGTGGTAACTCATTTTCACGCCATAAAAAACTGCAGAAACAGTGTTTTACCGGTGTTTATGGAACGCTTTACTTTTATCATTGCTTGCTTTCTTTACTGATGCATGGTATGTCGTCAGTTTACATACAGTGTATATGAGGTCCAAATACATTTTTGCAAGTCAAACTTATTGTAGTATCCCATACAATATTTCTTCAGTGAATCTTTGGAAAACAGACGATTCACAATAACGAAAGTGAAGAGCAACCTGAATTGAAAAATGTGGTCATTCAATTTCTCCCAAGAGAAGGAGTCCAGAAGCTGCTTCTTTTCCCATCAACAATAGCGATGAGGTGCCTTTTACCAAACAAATGCAAGTCGAACAAAATCAGCACAGTAGTCATACGTGCATAAGCAGCCTGCTGCATTTGAAAACGCATGGGGATTGGGGGGTTGACACAAGAGCAAAAATGTTTAGAGTTAAAATATTTTATCAAATATCATTTGGAATGTCAAATATAATTTGGAATGTCTAACACTTTGGCGCTTCAATAAGGCAACTTCATTGTAGAGCCAATGCATAATCAGAGTAAGGTTTAACCGTTGCTTTTTGCTGCATATTTATTTATTTATTTTTTGGGTGAATGCAACCTTTGATTTTTTGAGGGAGGAGAACTGACTATGTTATCGCAGACCCTGACCTAACTGCCGGTCTCCTCGTAAGAGTGCCCCCAACGAATGGTGCAGCCAATAGGCCAAATCAGCCTCTCCTGCGGCCCAACATTATTTCCACCCCCGACCTCCCGGTGTAGCACTGGCAGGTCCCAGGCACCACCCAGACAATCTTCCTTGCTCCCTGTACGTCAACGAGGGGGGGGGGGGGGGCACAATTAGCCTTCTGTAATCTTTTTGCTGCAGCCATGCCAGACACTCACATTATTGCAGCTCTCCGCCACCTGTGTGTGCCCACCAGCGCGCTACCCACTGTTCATTCCATCTCCAGCATCATCCCAATGTGTACTTACTGCCTCATGCCATGATAGCCCCCCGCTTTCATGAAGGTGACCATCCGCTCCCCAACAACCTGTGCAAACTACATCCAGCCTCTCTTGCATTTCTCCCTGTATTGCGCCCCTTCGCACGCTACTCCAACACTTATAAAGGATTAGTCTTGAAAATTAGTATAGTGAAATATGAAGTAATTTGAGTGGTGGATATGTTATTGAGTTATTTGGATAGAGAAGGGTAGGTGGCGGGAGAGAAGAGGTGAAGAAATTTGTATTTATATAGCGCTTGCTACCCCTGATGCGGATTTGAAGCGCTTTTTTGGTGAGTAGCACGCTACTCCGGAACCCATAGGATTAGTGTTGAATTAGTATAGTGAAATATGAAAGTAATTTGAGTGGTGGATATGTTAGTCAGTTAACTGGATTGACAAGGGTTGGGGAGGGGGAGAAAAGGGAAAAAGGTTTGCATTTATCACACACGCAGAGATTTCGACCCTATTGTCTCCTTAAAAAATTAGCTACAGCTGGCACAGTGGTTTGTTCTAAGGCAATGGCCCATACCTATGGAAAGGAACTCTTGTTGGAATATGTGCAGGCCACATAAATTCTTATTAAGTTCAGTCCCAAGGTTTGGTGAAATACCTCCGCCATTTTCCTAGGTAACATTGGGTTTAGTGGTCAGCAGAACAGCAACTTGTGCCTCGTCTGTCTAAATGCCCCCCCATGCTGTGTAGCAGATGGGGAAGGGTCAAATGTGAACATTAATCCTACCCAGACAATCTAATTAATCGAATCACTGGCTTAGATATTTCTCATCAGCCAGCCATTACCATTGGTGTACTCAAAAGTGTATTCTATGTGTTTCTAAATAGTCCCTACTGAATAAATATAAGCAAGTGATAATAACTGCCACACAAGCCATTCTTAGAGCTTTGGGGGCCGGTAATAGTGTGAATTGTAACACCTGCAAAAGTGTGAGGGATAGTAGTCGTCTTGGTACTGTCATTGGCAGCAACAATGGATAGTTTAAGTTGCAAGATCCCTGGCACCTAAGCACTGCATGTGAACCTTAATGATACAGGGGCCAGATGAGACCAAGCAGTACAGGAAGACATATGCCTGAAAACACACACTGCGTTGTACCCACATTTTGGGAAAAAAAGGCCACCTTGCACATTATAACTTCTTCATGATACTAAATAGTACGTGTAAACAAGTTTGTATTGCTTTATTCGTAGAATGACTTCCTGCTGTTTGTGTCCTCTAATTACTAATCAAGGATAATTGACGCAGATGTAGAAGCCCTGTAAAATGCTTTCCATTTGTATTTGCTGTTTGATGTATGTGACGATAATGCGGTTTTACTTCTCTAAGCGTTTAACTCTTTGTCAGGGGCGTCGTTGCATGGACTCCCACCAAGTAAGCTATCAGCCACAAAAAACGCCTCGCAATGTGTTTCCTTTTAACTTCCTTATTTCCTCACCAAAACCCTCCCTCACAATGAAAAACATTTAAAACCTGGTGAAGATTATTCCTTCACCAAACTACGAGCGCAGCCATGATTTTCTTATGATGTGGCCGAGCTTCCATCCGTTTTAGTCCGAGAACAGAAAACAATCCATTTGCCCAGGATCACACAGTGGCTCTAACTCGGGTCTGCTGGTTCTTGCGAATAACTATGGCCAGCAGGCCATATTTCCAGAAATTCTTTTTGTGACTGCCTGTTTCTTTCATTCTTAAGTGTTTAGAAAGGCTGCTTCTCTGCTGGAGGGTGGGGGAGGTCTCGCGCTCTCTCTCACGCAGGTCGGGTTTTTATCTCAGATGCCTATTAATTTGTGCATACGGAAAGCAGGAACTCGTTTTCACTGCTAATCTCCACAGTAATGATGCCCCAGGAATGGCTGGCCTTTGGTGAGGTGATGCCTAGGCTTTGAGTAATGTTAGTGACGATGACTGGCTGCCAGAGGACATGGTTGTGTAACCTATGGGCGGCAGGGCCAACTAAACCTTCATCCTCTGAGGTTCATACAGTCACCTTCCTTTACAGGATAACAAGCACAAGCTCTCCCTTTAGTAAACAAACATGCCCGGCCTTTCCCACTCTGCACATTTAGAGCCCGTTTCCACCCTTGCATTTGTAGTGCTGATTCTGCAGGCGGCAATAAGTAGCCGAGCAGCTCTAGACGGAACATCGCTCTACCCCTGAAGAAGCCGTGGCTCTATCCTGCAGTCAGCTGTATAGCCACACACCCACTTCTCGAACCCTCCCCACCTCACCTCTGTTCCTCTGTCGGCCGCTTCTGTACGAGGTCCTCGGCTGCGGCAGCCGGAGGGACCTCTGAATATCAATGGGAAAAGGTTATTCAACAGTCGCCGCCGCAGCCCCCTGGAAGCACCGTCCCATCAGGCCAACAGAGAGCCAGTTCTTGGTGAGGCGAGCAGCCCCGATTTCCGAAAAGAGTAAAAGAGGAACTCCAAGAAGAATTCTGGTGCCCACAAGGGACCAGGGTCGCGTGAGCAGTCCTCAGAGGCAATCGGGCAGCGACCAAAAAGTCCTTAGTCTCTCTCGCAGTGGGGGCAGTGAAGTACTGGGTATTTTAGTCCCAGCGGTGCAGGGGCACACACCCTATGACTTCGGGGTTTCACCCTGTTCCGGACCTACAGAAACACAGAGTCTTCTGGGTGAAGTCAAAGAATCGTTTATTGGCTGCAGACCAATGACAGGTATCCTAGAAGTACAACAGCGTGTATGTTCTCAGGAGACTGCTGAAAATCATAGAAACGGACTTCATCTTAAATACCCTTTTTCTGGCCTCAAGCATACATTCCTAGGTTTTATGATACGGCAATATATAAGTGTACATTACAAAGAAAAGGCAGAGTCATGATGACCATCCCACATTCCAGTTCGGCCAGCCCACAATGATTTACACAGGAAGGTTCAGATCCCATGTTTGAAGTAAATAGACCCCCCAATAAATATGAGCATCTCCTGTTTTGGGAAACGAGTCATAAAGCAAGAACAAACAGGTGTGGAAGAGATTAGCCGGGGGATTGTGTAGAATGAAAGGGTTTTATGACGGGTCAAGCCCTGATACGAATCACAGGTGGAAGGAGGAAGGGGAGCTCGTGAGACCGGTTTGACCCGGGGCAGCAGAGCCAGCTGCCCAGGTCACAGAGAAGTCAAAGGGAAAGCCCGTGTACTGTGAGGCCCGTATTAACTCCATCATAGCCTATGTGAGGGCAATGACAAGATGGCCACTGCTTCCAAAATGGAACCCGCGTAGTTGAGCAGAATACGTGTACACAGTGCATTCGTAGCTAGAACGGCACATAAAGCACTCGTACGTGCCGCATTTACCATTTGCGGTTCGCTAATACCAAAATAGACAGGGGTAGGGTCCTGTCTCCTACGCGGTTCCGAATACCAAAGTACGACAGACCCTCCTTTTGCCCTTACATAGGCAATCACTATACTCATCTTAATCCGAGTCTAGGTCAATGTTCACGAAGTCATGGAGATGTTGCTGTAGCATCATCCTATTACTTAGCTCGTCCCTCGATACAGATTTCCTTACACATAAGGTAGCACAGAGGCCACATATCGCGGGAGCACACTGTATACACAGACAGAACAGGAAAAGAATGGCTAAGATCATTCCAATGACCATCAGAACTTTCCAACCCCAGGCAGATATCAATTCCCAGAACCATCCCATCAGTGACCAATCTCCCTTATCCACGTGTATGGCTTCAGATATTTTATGGAGTTTGGAGATGGCTTGATACACTGTTGGAGCATTATCTGGTATGAAAATGCAGCAACTGGATTGGATGACCTTGCATACCCCACCGCGGTCTGCAAGAATAACGTCTAGAACCATGCGGTTCTGCAAAGTCATAAGGCGATCCGCTTGGAGCTCAGCTGTCAAATTACTAAGGGCACCAGCCGTTACATTGACGGTGGATTCAACCACACGAGTCAGCTGTCTCAGGTTCCTACTATTGACCATAGGTCCCCAAAACGGCAGGAAACCCAGGAAAAAGTCTCCTGCTTCCTGACCGGCAGTGTCCTCCTTACTAATCACACCTCTCACAACTCTGGTCTTGTGATAGTCGGAGGCGGCAGTAAATGTCGGCGGTAGCAAGTTCGCAATATAACATGTGCCCGAGAAATCAGGGGGCAACCATGTATATGCTCGGTCATGACAGATGAAATATGTGCCCTTAGCAGCCAAAAACGCAGGGGAAAACTGTGACGGGAAAGTGTACGTTTCAGTACAGTCACTTCTTCCCAGTTGAGCCCTAGGATTCTGACCATTACCCTGTAAGCAGAACCGACCCAGGTGGGGTACGACCCAGATTGGAGATGAGATTTTTCGCTGTCTTTCACCCAGACTAATACTATACCCCGTCGCGTTCCATCCTACATAAGGTCTCAGCTCTTCTTTGGGAATGGACGAGTATGCATTAATATCCCTACTCATATCGGCAACTCCTTTCATCAAAGCCTTATTATTGGTGATGGGTCTGATGGAACGCGGTGGGCGAGGGGAGTATGTATCTAGGGCGTAGAGAAACATGGTTTGGAATGCCCATGACGATCCATTGTAACTGTACGGTAGCACCAGGTAGGGAATACCCTTGTTAGTGGTATGGGGCATTAACCCACAGACCCAGCAATTGGTCGTATTCATTACCAGTTGGTGCTGGTGCAAGAGTTGGATAAACGAGTTATTTACGAACTCTGATCGTCGGGTCTGTTCGTGCTCAGGCAAAGGGTGAAAAGAGTGAGAGGAGGCAGTAGAAAGAGATATAGGCTGTTGAGTGGGTGCAATGGGTTTTGGAGCAGAGAAAAACACACATCCTACAATAAACATCATGATACTACACAGTGTAACAAAGCACAAAAAGACAAAACATTTACTTTTCACAATTCTACACATCCTTGTTTGAGAGTTCATTTCCTCAATCGGTCTCTCCATCCTACAAAACTCCATCCTCTACTCGGGCCGCTCGCGGTGGATGAGTTTCTTCTGCTAAGGAGTACGCCTGTCAGTCCAGGGAAACGCCCTAGACCAACCAGAACCGTGGACCTAGCGTCTTCGGCCTGTACCCCAAAGTCTTGGCACCGCGACCCTGCGGCAGAACCCGGATGGTGGTTCGAAAAACAAAAATCAAGAAAGTCCTTCAGATGGGAGAGCAAAAAATGTCAAAAGGGAAATAATGAGGAAATCTTTATTTGTCCATGGGCCTAGGTCTCAAGTTATAGCGGAGATGGCCAGGTGCTGTTTGGTCTTGAAACAAAAGTTCAGGCTCAGTAGTGTCCAGTCGATTTGATGGCGGCACAGCTTCCTGCAGAATATTGTCACTCTCTTGGACTGAAGCTGTGTCTTTTAGGCGTGCGTCACTGAATGGTACAAAGCGAGGTACAATGTCTGTCTCTGAGTCGGCGATACCCTCGTTGACCCACTGGTCATATGGCAGAGGCAAGGGAACTACCTTGCAGTGAGTACCATGAATCCAGTGCTTCTTCCCCTTCACTCGCACTGCTGATCTTGTCGAAAGAAGAACAAGATGGGGGCCGATCCAGCGAGGTTCGTCGTTGCCCTTACGCTGGAAATTCCGGACCAGGACCCACGAGCCAGGGTTGATAGGGTGTCCAGGAGGTTCAGAGGCTTGGGGAAGAGTATCATGTACCTGTTGGTGCAAAACACGCAGTTTAACAGTCAAATCATACAGGTAATCGAGCAGTACTGGATGCTCAATCTCACTGAACTTCGTAGGCCTTGGCACACCCCATACGTTGGCCGGGCGGCCAAAGACTACTTCATAGGGACTAAGGCCCACTCGTGAGTGTATCGTCATTCTGGTGGACAAGAGTGCTAGAGGCAGAGCGTCAGGCCATTTAAGACCAGTGCTCGCCTGGATTTTGGCCAGCTTGAGCTTTAAGGCTCCATTGTAGCGTTCAACTAGTCCAGCTGATTGGGGGTGATTTGCAGCGTGGAACTTCTGCTTTATCCCTAGCCCTTCACATACATTCTTCATCACTTTACCCACAAACTCACTACCATTATCACACCATACCATTCTCGGCATCCCAAACCTGGGGAAAAACTCCTTCACAAGGGCTTTGGCTGTGGATAGGGCAGTGTTATCTTTCAGAGGATAAGCCTCAATCCATTTGGAGAAAGCACAAACAACCACCAATACATATTTCAGGTTGTTGCATCTTTCCATGTGAATAAAGTCCAGCTGCAAAACTTCGAATGGACATGATGGGGGT
The DNA here is from genome assembly GCF_964204655.1 of Triturus cristatus. Taxonomy (NCBI): domain Eukaryota; kingdom Metazoa; phylum Chordata; class Amphibia; order Caudata; family Salamandridae; genus Triturus; species Triturus cristatus. Next base: position 428,145,794 of record NC_140594.1, on the reverse strand, counting down.
GCAAAATGACCGGCCGGAGTTGGGGTTCCCCTACCAGGGTTGTACTTCAAGCATACTATGCAATTCTTGACCACATTCTCTGCACACTTGGGAATCCCAACATTCTGCCATACTGGAGCCAACAACTTACAGATACCTTTCGTACTGATATGCGCCATTCCATGTGCCATAGTAACCACTGGAAGCACATATGCATCAGGCAACAACCATCGTCTATGTTCTGTCAGGTCAACCCAACAACCATTCTCATCCAACTTACCCACACTCTCTCTCCACTTGCTTAACTCTTCTTCTGTAGCTTCAGCCTGAAGCGACTTCACACTCTCTATTGTGTTCTCACACATTCCCACATCATTAACCCATCTTGCGGGGCCTGCAACATACATTCTAGTCTTCACATTCTGTGCTGTCTCTCTCGCGGTCTCATCAGCAAACGCATTCCCACGTCCAACATCATCTGTAACTTTCCTATGCGCACTGCATTTCATGATCGCAACTTGCAAAGGTAGGGTCAGTGACTCAAGGAGATCATTCACCAACTTGCCATTCTGAATTTTAGCTCCATGCGACGTCAGGAACCCACGCTCTTTCCACAAACGCCCAAAATTATGAGCCACGCCAAAGGCGTACTGGCTATCTGTGTATATGTTCACTCTCATTCCTTCAGACAACACGCATGCTCTCGTGAGGGCAATCAATTCTGCTGCTTGGGCCGAATTATGTGGCACTCGTGCAGTTTCCACGACCGTATGTAAAGTCGTGATAGCATATGCAGCAGTCGTGTCACCATTAGGGAGTTTGAAACATGACCCATCTACCCATAAAGTGCCATCACACTCAGTCAGGGGAGTATCTTTGAGATCTACTCTCCCTTTCGTCTCTTCTTCTGTCCTGAACAGACAGTCATGTTGCTCAATCTCATCTGAGTCTGCTGGAATCGGCAATAATGTGGCTGGATTCAGCGTATTGCATCTTTTTATGTGTATGTGATTCGCTAACAGTGTGAGTTCATACCCTGATAATCGCGCACTAGTCAAGTGTTGTGTCTTGGTTCTATTTAATAATGTGTCTACAGCGTGTGGAACCATGACAATCAATGTGTTGTCCATTACCAGACCAGCAGATTGTCGGATAGACATCGCTGCAGCAGCTGTCGCTCTCAGACAGCTTGGCAATGCCCTCGCTACAGGGTCCAAGGTGGATGAAAAATACGCGCATGGGCGTGGTCTGTCGCCAAAAGGCTGTGTTAACACTGACAACGCACATCCATCTTTCTCGTGAACATACAATGTAAAAGGCTTGCTATAGTCAGGAGTGCCCAACACAGGAGCTGAACATAATGCATTGCGTAATTCCACAAAACTTTTCTGACACTCTTCAGACCATGGGATAGGATTCGGTGTGTCTTTGCATGTTAATGCTAATAAAGGTTTTGCCAACAAAGAAAAACTAGGGATCCAATGCCTACAGTATGAGGTGATGCCCAAGAAAGCACGCACTTCTCTCTGTGTCTTTGGCACACTCAACTGTGCAATGGCTTGAATTCTTTCTGGGGTCAATCTCCTTCCCTCCTTCGATAAGAGATGACCTAAATAGGTCACTTCTTGTCGACAATATTGCAGCTTAGAGAGAGACACTTTGTGATGGTAAGCGGATAAATGGCGCAACAGTGACAATGTGGCTCCTTTACAGATCTTCTCAGTATCCGCAGCGATCAGTAAATCGTCCACGTACTGGATCAGGATAGCGCCACTAGGTAAAACAAGTGCATCAAGCTGCGCTTTCAAAGCTTGACTGTATATGGATGGACTCTCGCAGTAGCCTTGGGGAGCGCGTTTGAAGCGGAAGCTTCGGCCTCCCAGACTAAAACCAAAAATGTCTCTGCTCTCTTCTGCAATTGGGATACTAAAGAAAGCATTCTTTAAATCGATCACTGAAAACCATGCAGCAGAGGCTGGAATCATCGTTAACAAGGCAGTTATATCAGGGACAACCGGAAACTGAGGCACAACAATCTTATTAACCTCTCTAAGATCAATCACAAATCTGTAGACAGGTGGCTGTGAAGGTTCCGTTCGTTTTAAGACAGGTAAAATCGGACTATTGCAAACGTTGCCTCTTGTCTCTTCTATCACACCCTTATTAATCAAGTCGCTGACAATGTCTAACAATGCTTTCTGGCCTTCATTAGAGATCTTGTACTGGGGAATACGTGGCAGTCTGACATTAGCCTTTAAAGTCACCACATATGGTGGTATTTCCAAGAGGCCCACATCATTGGGACCAGTAGCCCAAAGGGCATCCGGAAGGGATGACAATTCAGGTGGCATCGTGTTTTTAGACAAATACATTGGAGAAACCACTTGCTTGCCTAATGTAAGTTGTACTCCTGAAGGAGAACAATACAGTGTAGCGTGCAATCTTTTCAACAAATCTAATCCCAGCAAATTCTCACCACAACCCGTTGTCAGGATCAGGGGCGCTTTCAGCTCGCAAGGTCCAACGGAAAGTGACATGGGACTGGAAATCGGGTTCCTAACCGGGGCGCCAGAAAAACCTACTGAAACATTTATATCGCCAGACAAAGGTGCGCCAGGGAGTTTGGAATGCATGATTGAACTCTTTGCAGCACCAGTGTCTAGCAGAAAAGGCTCTGTTACATTTTCTGTAGTCACCTCAACATATGGTCCGCTCTGATCCACTGGCACTGAAACAACTCCCTCTCTCTGTCTATGGCTGTCCTAGTAATCATTATTCTCTGCATCACCATCTTCTGCATAATAATCATTATTGTAATACTGAGCCGTATTACTAGTCGCATTAGCTTGCTGATCAAAACTATTAATGGCGTTTTGGGGCGGAAGAGGACGCGCGTTTTGGGGAACACTTCCACGCCCTCTGCCTCTAGGAGCTTGCTGACCACCTCTACCTCTTGCGCCATACGCATTACCATTCCGTTGCATTAATTTAGGGCAACTATATTTAAAATGACCTTCCTCTTTGCAGTATGAACATTGGTTGGGACCTACAGGGACACGTGGGTGATAATACCCATTCATTTGCTGATTAGTCTGAAATTGTTGGGGTTGGTGATAGACACCTTGGGGTTGTCTATAATTATTACCGCCGCCACGTGGTGGATAGGCCTGCTGTAAAAGGACCTTTGTCTTTAGTTCCTTCGTTTTCTTCTCCGTTCTATCTTTCTCGTCTTTATCTCTGTTCTCATAATACTGTGCAGTAGCCAGTATTTGCGCTGAAGAAGAAACAGCCCAAGAACTCTCTGAATCTTTCAACTTTTTACACAGGTCAGGGAGTAAATTCTGCACAAACTTATCCACAAACAACCGTTGGCCACCCTCAGTACTCATATCTTGCCCACTGTGGTCAATAAACGTTTCCTCAAACCTAGTAAAGAAGTCTGACACTGTCTCATCTTTCTTTTGCTTACATGCAGATAACTTGTCCCAATTTACGCGCATCGCAGGCATTATTGTCTTCATATACGTGATGATTCTACCAGGCAATTCAGCTACTAAAGGTTCTGGTTTCGCACCACCCGTTTGTCTAGCATCAGCAGCAACAATGTTAGCCCAGGTATCCCCTAGTTCTGCATTGTGATCTACATTACGAATTGATCCCCATAGAGGCTGTGGAACAACATTACCAAACAACATGTCTATGTCGGCCAGATTCATAATGCATGACCCTGCCGTCTGTGACAACTCTTTATAATAACCTGCTGGGTTTTTACGGGGATCAGGCAATGTCTGCTTAAGTGCTAACACCTCAGAGCGCTTCCATGGAACATGCACCCAAACACGTTGGAAATGCGCTGGCACAGCGGGGTTATTGCCGACAGCTGCAACTGCTTCCTTCCATACCGGGGGAACTTCTCTCATAGGGTATTGTCGCGCTTTTGCCTTTTTCCCCACAAGGACCTCTTGTTCAAACAATGACTGTTGGCAATCGTCATTCCTTAAGGACAATACAACCGCTACTGCTTTATCTACTTCGCGGTCCACAATTATACCAGTTCCAAAATCGAACCTCACTCTACACAATTCCTGCGGGTTCGGATTCCTACCACTATCCTCCAATTCTTCACAGAGAATTTCGCACATTTTCTCAAATACATATCTCTGTTTCGGGGCATCCCATTGGTGGAAAGTGTTAACAACCGATTCCACATCATACAGTGAAGGAAAAACGATCCATCTACGCGCCATGTGATCTATTACCTTTTTCTCATCGGGGTTAGGCAATTGGCTGCGCAACTGCTTACGCTGTACACCAGGAGTTGCACCAGATGACCCAAAGAGAGGCGACATTAATGTAGTAACCACATTAGCTAAACGCTGTCGCGCTGAAGGAGAAGCTGAGGCGAGAACAGGGGGAAAAACAGAGGGAAGAAAAGAGGACGTAGAGACAGGTACTGGAGTGGTGGAAGGAAGAGTGTTAGGCGAAGCAGTTACTGGATTAAGCAAAGTCGCAGGAAGTGCGGGGGTAGTTGAAAGCACTACTGGAGGCGCTTGAGAGGACTGCGCTACAGGAATAGGAACTGGTTGCAAAGCAACTGGCGGTTGCGGCAAGGCTTGCAGTATATGCACTGGAGGTGGCATATTTACAAGCTGGGGAGGCGCCGTGGCAGTTTGAGCATACGGGGGTGGCGAACTCAACAAATGTGACATCAAGGGATCTTTCTCCTTTTCTTCTGACTCATCCTGCTTAGAATGTGGCAAAGCTGGGTAACATTTGTCAATCCCTAACTTACGCTGCCTGTGCAATTGTTCATTCATTTGCTCCTCTTCATTGTCTTTAAATTGTACAGCTGCTTGCATTACTGACATACCTCTCTCTCTCTTATTCTTTTTCGCTAGCTTAATTTCCTTCTGTTTGGCTTCCTTTCGCCATAAGCGGAAAGAGTCAAACATCGCCGGCCGGGCTTTCTTCTTAAACAATTTAATTTCCAAATTATCTAAAATATCGGTATCAAAACTACCATTTTGGGGCCATTTTAAAACACCGTCTTTCCTGGTGTAGTGGATCCACACTTCGTTATATGCAATGGGGCCTACGCCATGTTTCACATAGAGCTCATAAGTTGGAGTTCCAACCGGAGGAACCGGACATGATTCTTCCAGCTGGAAATCTTTTCCACAACCCAAACAGAATAACTTACCAAATAGTCCAGAACCAGGCATCTTCGCTCACTAGTCTAGATCCAAACGTCAGAGGATTATCGATTACGATATTCTCGTGAATACACGAGTCCTCTGGCTTTGGGGTTTGCAAACACCAAATCACCAATTACCAAATCAAATCAAACGATCCCGAGGGATACCAAAACAAATGGGAGACGCTCCACTTATACTTAACTGAATATTGCTGATCGATGACGTCACCAGAAGACTCTCTCGATTGTTTCGCTCTCTCAAACTCGTCAAGGGTCCAAAACAGGTCGATTAATCAGGGCAGCAGTCCTTCGTAGCCGTCGGGACGCGGAGAACCTCGCAGAAAAGACTTTCGGACCACGTCGACATGCAGGGGTCGATGAAGTGGCGGCCTTCCTCCGGAATTTCCACACGAAGCTCCTCACGAACCTCTGGCTTGGACTGGTACCGCTGAAATCGGCCCCACGTTGGGCGCCAAACTGAAGTACTGGGTATTTTAGTCCCAGCGGTGCAGGGGCACACACCCTATGACTTCGGGGTTTCACCCTGTTCCGGACCTACAGAAACACAGAGTCTTCTGGGTGAAGTCAAAGAATCGTTTATTGGCTGCAGACCAATGACAGGTATCCTAGAAGTACAACAGCGTGTATGTTCTCAGGAGACTGCTGAAAATCATAGAAACGGACTTCATCTTAAATACCCTTTTTCTGGCCTCAAGCATACATTCCTAGGTTTTATGATACGGCAATATATAAGTGTACATTACAAAGAAAAGGCAGAGTCATGATGACCATCCCACATTCCAGTTCGGCCAGCCCACAATGATTTACACAGGAAGGTTCAGATCCCATGTTTGAAGTAAATAGACCCCCCAATAAATATGAGCATCTCCTGTTTTGGGAAACGAGTCATAAAGCAAGAACAAACAGGTGTGGAAGAGATTAGCCGGGGGATTGTGTAGAATGAAAGGGTTTTATGACGGGTCAAGCCCTGATACGAATCACAGGTGGAAGGAGGAAGGGGAGCTCGTGAGACCGGTTTGACCCGGGGCAGCAGAGCCAGCTGCCCAGGTCACAGAGAAGTCAAAGGGAAAGCCCGTGTACTGTGAGGCCCGTATTAACTCCATCATAGCCTATGTGAGGGCAATGACAAGATGGCCACTGCTTCCAAAATGGAACCCGCGTAGTTGAGCAGAATACGTGTACACAGTGCATTCGTAGCTAGAACGGCACATAAAGCACTCGTACGTGCCGCATTTACCATTTGCGGTTCGCTAATACCAAAATAGACAGGGGTAGGGTCCTGTCTCCTACGCGGTTCCGAATACCAAAGTACGACAGAAGCGTGCACCAGGAAACCCCAGGGGCAGGCAGGCAGCAAGTGCCTGGACGTCCCTACCGCCCATTATCACACATTGTTACCTCCTCTCCCACACATTGCTCCACTCCTGCTGCCATATGAACTTCGAGCGGGGGGGACATTATAATCCTTTGGCTCCACCAAGTGGCCAAGAGGTGCAACAAATATGAAAATCACTGACACTCGGTTTAAACCGGGTCAGCTGATTTTCAGTCGGTAGGGTACTGTCGGGGACAATTGGTTTTAACCGAATTCCGGACAGCCTAAATATAAAATATTTGTTCTGTTGAAAATCACATGTTCACCTCGATGCCATGTGGTTTCCACACAGTTATATTTAGTATAAACCCGCGGAGCCTCATTTACAAAAAATTGGTATAGGGCAGCACAGCAAGTCTTCTTGCTGCGCTGCCCCACGCCAATTTGAAAGGGCAGGAATGCACGCATTTACCAGATACAGTGCAGATAAAGTTGGAGATATAAATCTGCAGTGGACTGGATCAGAGGCAGGTGCCTACTATTAAGTGATTTGTACTAAGACAAAAGGTTGCTTATGTTTGAGGAAGCAAGGGAATCATATGACGTACCAGCAGGCCAATTCCTACTCAGAAAGCCTGATGATTCTACGGAAAGGGAGGTTGAAGGATCTCAACCCTGTGCAAAGCAATTAAAGCAGGTAAAAAGGCAGTAACAATGATGGATTAGGCACAGATAGATTGGGGACCTGCCAAGACCTTTGTCTGACCCCTAAGCCGGCCCAGATATTGGGTGTATCATTGAAAGCTCAAGTAATGCTCATGTCAAGCTTGTACAATGGAAGTATTTACACAGAACATAGGTTACCCTAACAAGGATGCAGAACATCTATCCATCCTGCCAAGATTCTCATCTCAGAAACACCTCTCAATACTCAAACTTAATTCATATGGTTTGGAGCTGTGTGGCTATTGCTAGCTAGTAAAATGTAGTGGTCTTGAGAATGAATTCAGTGGTAGGTAGTCTGATTGGATGTACAATTGAACATTGTCAACAGGGGGTAAAATACATTGTCATTTACAGCGTCATTACTTGATTAATGCTTCACGAAGGGAAAAAAAACCCAATAACATTTTCAATGCCAAGAGCTCAAAACAATGTCATTGCGAGACCTATTGCATTGTAAATGCTTGTTTTTCCAAGAGCCTTCGATGCGGGGGAGGAGAGTGAAAAGAGCTGCAATCAAACAACTCCACGAGGGGAGATGGGGGGCAGTGCGGAGAGATAACAGAATTAGTCTACAAGGAAGCTGCATTGCACTTTGTACCACTGTTTCTAGAAAATGGACAGACAGCCCATTTAAAGAATGCTAAAAACACAGTTTTAACTTGTTGTTCTGGGAAACACAGCCGAAGTAGTACTTAAAGTAAGGCATAAGTTTAGAACAAAAACATTTATTTAAACTGTGCAATGCTGGCTTCAACTTGTTACAGCTTCTAAGTTTACACAAATGAAATCAGCAGGATGTAAGGCAACGTTGATTAGAAAAGGCGAGACTGCACCCCCAGGATTCCAGGCCAGAAGGGGCAGCTGTTTAAGGGAATTAGAAAGACGCAAGAGTAATGATAAAGGTTACAGCAGAAATCGTGCAGGATACTGAAAAGGAGCGGGAGGCATGACAGGGGAGACAGCAGTAACACAACTGTGGCATTCAGAGGAGGTGGGAGGAAGAATGCTATATTTGAATGTAAGCAGATAGGGTGCTGAAGCTGAACACATACAAACAGTAACAGGGCAGGAAACCAAGAAAACAAATGTCCCCCAGAGAACAAATAAAGAACAAGAGCGGAATGACACATAACTAAGTCCCTGATCTTTGGGAGGAAGATGATAGAGAAAGGAGGGACAAAAAGGCAGGACTGACCACTAGCAAACAAGGATTTTTTGAAGGACAGTGACATAGACAAATGAAAAGCAATTGCAAGAAAGGGGACAGTTAAAGAACCAGAGTGGAATGAGACAGTACTAAGTCCCTGCTCTTTGGGAGGAAAAGAAGAGAGAAAGGAGGACAAAAAGGCAGGACTGACCACTAGCAAACAAGGATTTTTTGAAGGACAGTGACATAGACAAATGAAAAGCAATTTCAAGAAAGGGGATGGACTAGAAGTCCACAGACCGATTACAGCAGGTCTCGAAGAGACAGCTCATGCGCTGTCTAGTGCGACCTAAAATGTTTAGAGTGGTGTGAGTCTTATATCTCCCAACAAGCAAAGTGGTGTACCCATATAAAAATGTAAATGTAAAATGCACCCATCTAAACTGAATTGGTGGGTGGCTGCGGCATGGGGGAGAGGGTGTGATGGGCCAGGTGTGGACCTTATATTGTTACTGTTTGAAAAAAGCAAGGAGGCTCACAGTAGCATTAACAAATAAATACATTAGACATAGGCCACAACACAAGCTTACACAGTATTCTGCTAGATTGTCTATTTATTTATTTTCAAAGTGCAGTACATTTTTACTAAAGACATGTTTAACATGTACTAAAAGACTTTGATAGTTTACACATAGGGAGATAGTAACTGTTTTCAAATTGCCACTTGAAACATCTAGGTTGATTATTTTACACACACCTAAAACTATCAAATCTTTTGTGGATTAAGAATCATTATTCACTATTGGACCAGTCGGTTATCATTCTGTATCACTTTATATAAGTATCAGTCGCATTTTTGCCACTTGTGTTGATATATTTCTAAACCATACAAAGTGAAATTTACAAATGATCTAAGGAACTTATTGTGGTAACAAAACAGCAAATAACTTTTCTCAGGCTTGTTCCTTTTTTGCTACTGCCATTAGGAAGACCTCATTAGCATCTTAGGAGATGGCTATGGCGGAGGAGCATCGCCCCACTGCTTTCTCGCAGTGTGAGAGGCAAAAATATAAACCATTTTATGCTTCCTTTGCAGTTGGGTGGGGCTGCTCTGCTTACGGAGCAGGGCAGAGGAGTGGTTTGCCCAATTCTGAATGCTCAATGACTGTTTGGTCGGTCCTCTCAGACCGCCCAAACCAGTCATGCGCACTTTCCCCTTCTCCGTGCAGGCTGCAACGCAGGCTGCATAGAGAACATGCCCACCCCTTCAGCCCCTGGCTGAGCGCCGTGTCACAGCACGCAGACCAATCACAACGCTGCATTGCAGCATTGTGATTGGCTCAGGGGAGGGAGCCTGTCCGAGTCAGAGGCAGGAGATAGGAGCAGAGAAGACCCGGGACCCGGCATCAAGGTAAGTTTTTTTTTATTATGACAGCAACTCACTCCCCGTGCCCCCTGCGCCCCCCCCCCCCCCCCCAGCTGCGAGCCATGCCGGCCGCAACTGGTTAGGTGGTGCAGATTTTGCATGGATTCTGTGGACAATTCTTTGTGAATGGTGCCAGGAATTGTGCCATGCATTCAGGGTTTAATATCCCTCATCCCCTGACCTGCTGGCAATGGAGCAGGCTTTGGACAGGGAGACCTCAATTGTAAGAGGTTACCCTAAAAGGAAATAATAATAAAAAGCGTAGATGGCACAGAGCTGAGGTGAGTGTGTTAGAGATGTTGAGTTCAAGCTTTGAAAACCTCTCCCACCCTTTTACTACAGTTAAGGGTCCTTAGATAGATGCCGAAGGAGGGACCAGTGGAGGACAGGGCCAGAACTGCATGCAGAGCGTCCAGTACCATCTGCTGCACGTGGCGGGAAAGCACCCCCTGCTACCTGAACAGGAAACAACGGCCAGTTTGGTATGCCCTCCTGTGGCAGTGTGATTGGACACCAATGCAGAAAGCTGGCTGTTAAGAGGGAAACCACACAAATGTCAGAGGCAGGCCAGGCAAGGAACTTGAGCTGCTGGCACCAGTAGAAAAATCTGTGTTATCACACTAAAGATAGCTATCATATGCCACACATACAAACTGACTATTGTGCCACTTAATAGTTCAATACTATACAACAATCCATTGTATAAACTTTAAAAAACGGAAAGATTATGTAAAAAATACAAGGGATAAAAAACATTGGTGTAAAATTAGCCCCCAAGCCCCTGAGGTGCGGGGGGGGGGGGGCTACGATCTCCAGGGAGCGTCTTCAGGCATTATACATGGGGGCAAGCACCTGGCCTGGGAGTTCCTGATGGGGGGGTGGTGGCTTCATGTACTTTGCAGGGGGCCCCCCTCAAGTTTCGTTATGTCTGATAAAACATATGCCGCCAAAACAAATGCCTCCTGTGTTACATATACCTGCTTGCAGTGGGTGCATCACTCATTGAATGGTTTGTAACGGAGTATAATGTGTGGCCTATAGGATATGTGCAACAAAGCATTAACCCAGTGGCCTATCTTAGAATACAAATCTGTGACCTAACATTTCATGAAACGATCTAGAGCAGGTACATTAATCCCCGAAGTCTTTTATGAGACTCAAGCCTGTAACTAGAGATTACAGACAGAACTGTGACTCCATCAAGTTAACAATCCCAGCAATACCCATTAATTTCCTTTTATAACGACACAGCACATGAAGATTTACTGTGAAAAAGAATCATTTATATGCCAAGTGCGGATTAAAAGAATACCAGTCTCTAGGTGGGAATAACTATGTTGCACTCAGATTGTCATAGCCCTGTCACCACAGTCACACAGTGCATGCACAGGTGGGTGACATCAGATATCACACAATACCCTGAGAGGAAAAACTGGAAGGTGCTGCATTTCAGGGACGCAGAGGAGAAAGATTATGTCCCGGATGGAAATGCTACAGAAGAAACCTCTTTTACAACTGCTCAATTTTTGATTAGCAATGTTTTTGAGGGTACGCCATGTCAGGAGCCAAATAATGAATCGATGGTCTTGCACCGACACAGAGTCGAAATTCAAGTTTTAATATTGTGATTAGATACACAGAGACCAAGCCAACAAACATGGAGGAGGCATTGCCATCATCCGCAAGGATTCCCTTCAATGCACCACCACCGAGGATGACATCACAGCAATCATGAAACACTTCCATTTCCAAACCTGAACCGAAGAGAACACTACGCTGCTGAAAATGCCTACAAGGCTCTACACAATGCTTGGACCCTCCTACATCCACCACCGCCTGACCTTCCACCAGCTGACCAGACAACTCCAATCTGCCTCCCTTGCACACGTCCCCCACATCTGGCAGAGTCGCAGCAGAGTTTGTTCTTCCTCCTACCTCACCACCATGTCTTGGAATGATCTTCCACTCCTTCTCCGTCCCTGAACCTCTCCCTCATTTGTTAACTTCAGGAAAGAATTTAAGGCCTGGCTCTTCGACTGAGGCTCTCCACTCCTTAGTACCTGGCTACCCCCAGAGTGAGAAGCCATGCTATGTGAATTCTGATTATATTGATTCAGGCTAGTTTGACCATTTTCCATGTAATCTAGGGAATCCTAAATACCTTTCTCTGCTTCGGTCTACTATTTCCTTAGGTTCTTGCACCCACCGGAGCACCTTGCAAAACATTGGTCTGTAGGATCGCAGTCCCAGACTAGTAACTTGATATCACTTGACTCTGAAAAATTATTAGTGGGGTGCTCATCCCCATACCAACGCCTCCAGAAGATATGTCCCCGAGCACAAGCTTCCTACTGTTACTGAAGAAGTAAAACTTAAAAAGCATCAGTGAAGCTTCTCCCTCTCATAACAGCTGCGGCAGCAGTGCAACATCAACTATGCCTAGTCTTCTGTAGGGTCGTGTGGATTGGTAAGTGCGTGGACATTTGGCTGAGTGGTGGGGTGAAAGACTGTATGAATATGTGAATAAGCAGAAGGAAGAATATGTTATGTCTATACTACACATTGAGTGGTGGAATTACTCACAGAGCAATAACTTTGAATGTAATTCTGCCACTCACAAATACAAATGTCTTCCATCTTGGAATTATTGGGCCCACAAACTCTGGAACTTATAATTCCGGTCCTGGAGAAATTGAAGCTATCTTTACTGATACACAGGCATGGGGTGCGGGCTCGACGCCTATAGTTGAAGTCTTCCCTGACCCCACATCATCTCCAACTATCCATCCTCCTAACACTCTCTGCCTGCTCTGTGCTGGTAGAAATGGGTGCAAATACCAGTACTGCAGCCGGTGTAGTGGCACCAGGCCCAGAGATGGGAGAGCACCCAGTCTTCTCTGCAGGGGCAGCTCCTCCATGTGGGCGGAAGAGCGTCGCCCCACTGCTTTCTCGCAGTGCGAGAAGCAGTAACGTAAAATGGCATAAATAGCATTTTATGTTACTGCTTCTCGCACTGCAAGAAAGCAGAAGGGTTTGGTTTGGGGCGGGCGGGCAAGTGGTCCTGCAAAAGGGCAGGAGAGGAGTGGCTAGCCCAATGTTGCGGGCTCTGACTGCTGACTGTTTGGTCGGCCCTCTGGGGCTGGCCAAACCAGTCATGTGCACTCTGCCAATTTCTCCATGTAGGCTGCATGCAGCCTACATGGAGAAAATGGCCTCCGCATAGGCGCCTGACTGGGCGCCGTCTCCACCAATCACAACGATGCCATTGCAGCATTGTGATTGGCTTAGGGCAGGGGCGGGAGGCTGCCTACTTCCTGCGAGGAGCAGAGAAGCAGAGACAATGCGGGACTGGATCGGGTCAGCTAAGATAAGCTTTTTTTTTTAATAATAAAAATCAACCCACCCCCACCCACAAATCATGCCAGCCACGACTGCTTCTCTGTACTAGCTGCACTTATTTTAGAGGCTTCCCTTTCAGGGTCTGTGTGTGTTTATTCTTTGGCAAATGTAGAATGAGGGGGATATGGAGGGAACGGAAAAAAATGCATAAATGGAAGAGGCGAATGAGATGATAGAAAACGAAAAGTTGAGACATAGAAAGGAGAAAAGAAAGAAACAGGATGTGAGGAGAAAATGATCTGAGCAAAAGAAAAATAAGCAAAAGATAAAGTAAGTAAGATAAAGCAAAAGGGGCAAGGTAAGAGGACAAGAAAGGACCTAGAAAAAAGGATACTAGTAGAGAAGGGAAGAAGGAGAGCCAGATGGGGGAGATAGAAAGAAAGCGTAAAGGGAGGAAAGAGATAAGAGATAGGGGTGGAGATAGGGAAGCGAGAAAGAAAGACAGGTTCAATCGAGGACATGGAGACCCAATAAGGAGGGGTGCAGCTATCATTAGTGCAGCAGGTGCAATGACACCAAAGATCATGGGTATTATTGGCCCACCGTGGTATTTTTTTAATACCATTTCAAGAACAATTTTGCTTGCTTGCTTTATGTTCTATGATACCAGGCTATACCACGGAGTGGAAAATGTCAACAGTTTTTTCTCCAGAATATGAAAAAATGCACCTAAACAGACTTCATTTTTTCGCGGTGTGCAGTTATTCCCCATGCTGGCAAGAAAACTTGGTATTGTTAGAATCTGGCCTGGTAAAACAGGTATTAATAGGAGATTCTGGTCTCCCGCCATCCCCGCGCCGAATTCCGGCAAACTCTTAATGAGGGTCCAAGTCTGCGGTGTTAATGAATTAATGTATGTGTGGATAGATTGTGTGTGTCTGAGTATGTGGGTCTGTGTAAAAGTGTGCACAGATGAATGATATTTAGATGAATGTGTGTAAATAACCTTAATGCTGCTGCACTTGAAAGTGCTCTCCTTGTGCACATGATGAGCTCTGAACAAAGTCTAGTGACTAGCCCTAGGTGAAAGAAAATTAAGTTGGCATAATTTTGTGAACTTCACTACATGAAATTCCTGAAATTACACCACTGTGCATAATTATGCTGCGCCTGCGACCAATGTTTAAAGAGGGAACGACGTGAATAACCGGAACGTGAGCGGCCTTTTTTCGCAGCACTTTTATTTTTTGCGCTGTTATTGGATCAGAGAATGCGCCCTTGTGTCCAAAATAAACACAGGTATGCATTTCATGCTAAAATATAGTGGTAAATGCCGGTTTTGCATTTAAATATCAGTGGTGGCTGCCACAAAACGAAAGGGGGGAGGGAACGTCCCTTTTGCTGCACTGACGGCCGCCTCGATGCTTCGCTCCCGACAGTCACTGGGAAAGCACAGGGTCCCCTCCCAATCCAGACTCTGCTCTCATGCTATGAGAGCAGTGCCAGGATTGGTCTGAGTGCCCTGGTCTGCCGCTCAAACAGTGCCTGGCCTACCTACGGCTTTTCTCCAACCCGGCAGTGCAACACAGCTGGGTTGGGGAAATAGAAGTGCGAATGCCTGTTGGGCGGCCTAAGAGGGCCGACTAAACTGACATGCGCACTTCTAAGTACCCACCACTCCTTCCTGTTATTGCCCGGACTCAAACGCACGCATGCCTCAGCCAGAGCCATTAGCAGAAGAATAAAATGATATTATTGTTTTATCATTTTACTTTTCTGTGATTGACTCTGAGCAGTGGGGCGAAGCTCCTCCACCATTATGGAGGAGTCACCCCTATTAATTATGGGTAATTGTACGTACTTTGCCCGAAATTTAACGTAATTATGCAAATTTCACACCTGTACTAATGACTTTGCATAGCATGTACATGTGATTGGTGGGCGACAATGTACTGTAAATTATGTTTAAGTGGTAGCATCATCACCGAATACAATAAAAAAATCCTGATACTGGAACTGCGACATGACTGGGGGGGTTGGATGATGTGTACTTAGGTGTCATACCCCAACCTCGGACGCAGCAGGCTTTAAAGACGTTGCGTCATTTCAGAACAAATGAGAGTGAACGGTCTCGGACTGAAAACAAAAGGTGTTGACATGTAAGTTCCAGTACTAATATCACACACACAACTTTGATCCCTACAGATTATTTAATCATGTCACCTGAATTATCATAAATTTCATTATCATACCTGTCAACTACTTCACTCGAAAAATGTGGGTGATACCAGATGTTTAAGAAGTTGAGACCATTAAGGTAAATGGTGATTGAACACTTTTTTTGAGTGAGATGAAGGTCTGAAAAGCGGTTGACCCCATGAGTCAAGGAAGGATTTTTGTTTGTCGGACCAGTGAATAAAAGTAAAAATAGAATGACATGTAAAATGCTGATGAATTGGCAGGTATAATTATTAATTATTTACAGTGCTTTAGAATGACACAGCATGAAGCATTATAAGAAATATTAATTTGTAGACTAATAAACTGTGGCTAGGGTTGGTCATTTTCTTCACCTAACTGTCTTATAGTTTTGTGTCCATGTCAGTACAAATTAGACAGAGCAGTGAAAGCCAGTATTTTTTAATTTATGAAATCTATACCTAAAACAGTGTGAAGAAATCACTTAATAGTGTTTGAAAAAGCTGTCTAAATAACAGCAAAAAATTAATAAAACAATCACGGGGATAATTGCCAAGGTACGAAAAAATACTTCAAGTTTTAATCAATTTGTTTTTCACATGACAGCAGTTGTCTCTTCCCAGTGGTAGCCGGCACGGATCGGAGGTGAGGGGGTGGGACGTGAAGGAAGCGGGTATAAAAAGTAAAATAAAAACAAAAACGCACCTTCACGCAGCTTCCTCACCGCGTCTCTCTTCAGCAGTCCTCCCTCGCTCAGCCTCAACAGGAAGCACACCCAGACTCCCAGCCAGCCAATCACAACACTGCCTTCGCAGTGCCGTGGTCTAGCGCTCAGATGCTGACTGGGGGCCTGGGCATATTCTCCACATAGGCTGTAATGCAGCTTGCATGGAGAACATGCGAAGTGCGTGAGACTGTTTTGGGCGGCCCGAGAGAGCCGGTCAAGCAGCTATTGCGCACTTAGGAGGGTGTCACCACTTATCCCCTCCCCACACCCCTTCATGCAAAGCTGCAGAAGAAGGAGAAAATAAAATGATAATAACGTGAGTTATTATCATTTTATTTTCCCTGTGTTTTACTGCAAAACAGCAGTGGGGAGACGCTCCGCCGCATTACCAGATGAGAGGACGACAGAGACGACGACGGAGACGACAACGGAGGAGAGTAGGCACCTTAGAGGAGGATCCGACACTGGCGCTTCCAGTGTTGCAAACATAAACACATGGCTGCTATTTTTCACAGAAAGGTGACAACCTGATGAGAATAAAGGGTAGCCGTTGAGAAATAAGATTCAGATTTTGAACATCTTAGATATAGATCATCAGGTTTACTGTCACTCTGGAGAGAAAGATCAGTGATAATCTGCACAGAGCCATAGGAGAACAGCATGCAATGCTGGCCTGACTTGAACCTGTGAAGGTGAAAGTGAAGGACCGAACGGCCGATTCCAGATAAAATCACTTGCATGCAGCATTTATGTGCCATGCCTTGAGAGACCCAAAATCTGGCAAAGGCGCAAAGCGATGCTGTGCGTCAGTTAGGTCACTGAAGAGTCATTCCTGCAGCACATGGTGGAGTGAGTGGCAGGCAGGGGCACATTGCGCAGGTACCAATTTTAATTTCATGCTGGGCTCTGAACTAATGCTCCCCTGCCTCTCTCACTCACTCCTTCCTCCTTGTTCCGGTAGTCTGATATTTAGGGCCTGATTACGATGTCGGGCAGACTGCAACCGATCGACCGTCGGTTGCGGTCCGCCCGACATGTGGCATTGCGGTTCGCCCACCACATTTCCTAAAAGTGCATGACCCACTACCACTGTCAGTGTTCTTGAATTGCTAGGATCAATCCTGTTGAAAGTCCACCCAAGTGCCACTGTAATGAGCGGGGATTTAAATTTAGGAATGATTGGTCCCTCCACCCGCCGCATCATAATGCGGCAGGCGGAGTACTATCTATGGTGCTTCTGATGGTGAGCCCGTCGGTGAGTTGGAAGCCATCCACAATCCCCTAATGACAGTGGAGCGAGGCTCGACACTATTGGGATTATGATGACAGTTTCCGACAGCCCTTTCATGTTGGCATTTCTGACATGGAAAGGCTGCTGGAACGTGTTTTTGGGGGTTAGCATGGCTACCTTCTCTCCTGGCCCTCCACTTTTGAACCTGGGGGCATCTAATCTAAACATCACTTCACCGTGTGGCAGGCACCTCACAGTGCCTGCCACATGGTGCAGAGATGTTTTAAAAACATCCATATTACAATGGAAGCTTATGCTGCGGGCCTTTTCCGCCCGCCTCACAAGCTTCCATTGTAGAATTAATGTTTCTGACCGCCCTATGAGGGACCGTATCCTAATACAGAGGTAGGAACTGCTGATCTATGGTTGGGAGGTTCCAGACTGATACTGGGTTGGGCAGACGCAAGTCCGTCCGACATTGTAATCAGGGCCTAAGTGTATGATCACCGGCAGCAGAACCCGACTTTACTGCATGATTGTGACCTACACAGGAATTATTTGGGGGTGTTTCATCCCATACACCCCACCTGAAGCTACACCCGGAGCTCACTGAAGTGTCAATAACATTGTATTTAGGTCTTTGACTTTCATCAAGATTTGCGAGTCAAGCTACTCTCCTGAAGACTCCTTGTGGGGTAGAACAATAACTTCAAATAGCCCATGTATCACTCACTTTACACCTGTAGGTTCTTGAGGAGATACAGGTCTGGCTCAGTGATTCAGCAGTGGTGGCTGCTACTGAATATATCGTAATCAATATATAATTTATATGTGTCTGTTTCTTTAAGTTTGTTGTATACCTATGATTCCTGCACATGCTATTCTGATGTACAATCTGTTTAGAACTGTGGTTATGAACGGTCTCATTGATTCTACTGGAGACTTGGATGAAAGAAGTACTGTGCCTCACTGCATTAAAACTACATTTCTTTGCCTTTGTTAGACTTTATTTCGGCCCCAAAGGCCATAAAAGCGACATGAGATGTTACATTTCAATTTTAATGCTTGGATTCCTTTATTGGATTTTACAAACTGTCACTATGACAGCAGCGTTGTGATTGTTCGGAGCACCGTAGTTCAGCGCTCAGACAGGCAGTGGGAGCCTGTGCATGTTCTCCACTCAGGCTGTGCACTACAGTCTGGTGGAGAACATTCTAAGTGCGCATGACTGTTTGGCTGGCCCAAGACGGTCGGCCAAACCATCATGCACACTTCAGTGCACATATTTCCTCCTTCCCCTGCTGGCTCTGATGACAGCCAAGCCCCGTCCTGCCCCGCCACAAAACCTTCTTTAGCACTGGAAAATAAAATGATGATAATATTGTTTTATTTTTCCTTCTTTGCACTGCTGAAACACATTGGGGCGACTATGATTCATACATGCTTTATAGGGGAATTCAAAGCAGGACTTCCTATTTGAGGTTAAACATACATGGCTTGACCATTTGGGTCAGTAATTACTGGTATTGGGGTTCTTTCATGGAGTAACAGTAACTTTCCTAAAAGTGCATGACCCACTACCACTGTCAGTGTTATTGCATTGCTAGGATCAATCCTGTTGAAAGTCCACCCAAGTGCCACAGTAGTGAGCGGGGATTTCAATTTAGTAATGGACAAGGGAATGGATAGGTTTGGGCTATCTGCTGTCCTGTGGAAAAGACAGACATACATGGCCATATCCAGAACTGCCTGTGAATTATGCGATATGTGGCTGCATTAACAAACAAAAGAAAATGCTTGCACATTCTATTACAGGTAAAGTGAGAAGTACCCAGGTGTATGCGCTGGCTTACTGCGTATTATTAGAGGTACTCATATGTGGAAGACATACTTGAAGACAGAGCATGTGGAGGTTTAATGCCTGGTGGCTAACCAAAGAGGATTTCCAAGAAACCCTTTCGGAGGAAGTATCACAGTATTTCTAGATAAATACAGAGTCTGTAGAGCCACCAATAACTTTATGGAAAATCCTTAAACCACCGTTTTAGGTGTTAAAGACTTGGGACACATTTCAAAGCTTAAAAATGACAAACAGACTGAGATCCACCATTTGAAATCTACCCACCTGAGTCTGGAGGTTTGATTTTGAAATGAGAGCTCAGAGGTGTTGTTTCTCCAACATTGGAATGTGTGACTCCAATCTCAACAAATGTTCATGGATGAGGCCAGACAGCTCGAGATCACACCCCTTTTGACACATTCTATATGAGGTTATAAGGGGACTTTTGAAGTTATGAAGGTGGATGATACAAACCAATAAATCATAGGAACACTTTATGGATTACAATGATGTGCCCTGAAGAAGTCCCACAGTCTTTGGGATGAAACTGGTGGCTGTGTCCGTGCTTTACATCTATATTTCAATATGAGAATAAAGAAAACAACTTTGACTACATACGAGTACCTCCTCTTTTGGAGTTTTGCCTAATTATTTTGGACTTTTTCTATGAGATATTTTGATTCTGCTCAGAATAAAGTTGGTAGCTGTGGTAATATTTACTGAGTGATTCTCCCATATCTTTTCAATATATTTTACATCACAGAGTAAACTATATGAGCAGAGGAACAAAACATGGAAGCTCTTACACACTGCAAAGTCAAAAGGAACAGTAAGTCCGATGGGGTGGAAGCACTTTGGGAGATCGGGGGTAGATTCAGAGAGCTAGCCCATGAATATGCTGAATACTACACCACACTCTCTGGTCCAAGAATGTTGACCTCCATAGGGGCACTACAGGTGCTAGTAGACAAAATCCCATTGCCTAAGATTTTTAAAGTAGAAAAAGAAAAAGTAGATCAGACCCTGACAGAAGAGATTTCAGACGTTGCCTGTCAGTTGCAACCTGGGACCTAAAGGATTCTCAACCAAGTACTTTGTGGGGCTCCGGATTCAAACTCTTCATATAATTTTTGTTGCTTTGATAGAAGCAGGAGCACTCATTGAAAACCTGAGTGAAGTAGTCATTAGTACTCTCTTCAAGTCCAGATGGCTGGCAGAATGCTGTGGCGAGTGTAGTCCAGTCTCTCTCATTAATGTCAAGACAAACTTCTTGGCTCTTGGCTAAGGCTTTGGTAACTTCCTCAGAGTAATTCACACCATCATTCATCCTGAACAGTGCAGATTTACACTGCAGATGTTTACATTTCCATAATATATGGCACCTATTTAATACCCTGGTACAGTTGAAAATTAGCCACAGCCCCCTTGCCTGTCTTTCTATAGAATTCAAAAAAGGTTTTTGACAATCTGGACTAAGATTATTTATTTCTTAGTCTCTCATATTTGCCCACATGTCATGTTATATTTCATTATGAGTGGGAATGATTGGAGTATCTGACTTGTTTGTTTTATGATCGGGACATGGGTGAAGGTTTCAGATATCTTCCTTACTTTTAACACTTTTCA
This sequence comes from Triturus cristatus, assembly GCF_964204655.1. Taxonomy (NCBI): domain Eukaryota; kingdom Metazoa; phylum Chordata; class Amphibia; order Caudata; family Salamandridae; genus Triturus; species Triturus cristatus. Next base: position 428,125,024 of record NC_140594.1, on the reverse strand, counting down.
CAGTCACTGTTATGGATGGAATTCAGTCAACCTAATCAGTCGGGTACAAGGGCCCAACAGATATTGATTGAGTTTAGGTCTTGCTTCAGGTCAATTGCCCCAACTTTGATATATTTCCAGTCACTGTGCCAAGAGATGTAGAGTTCTAGAATATATATATATATATTTATTTTCAAAACTTGGCTGTATGCCCCTGACCTCTTCCGGGAGGGGGTCCGTGTATCAGAAGCAGTCGTATTCGATTAATAGTATCACTTCCCAATGCAATCCACCACTCGATGATACAAACGGGCATGGACTCCGATGTTGATGGTGTTGTATAATTTTTATTTCTCGTTACATGTAATGTAATGAAAAATAAAATAATACAGCAACATTGGAGTCCGTGCCCGTTTGTATCCTCGAGTAGTGTATTGCATTGGGAAGTGATACTATATATATATATATCTGTGGGATACACGTGAAAGGTTATGGAGTGAACTGAATAAAAGTAATATGGAATGAATGATTCTATGGGTTCGCTTCATAGATGATCTTTTTTTAATACGGGAAGGTGAAAGATCAGATCTAGAAATGTTCCTAAGATCCTTGAATCAAAACAACTTGAACCTGCAATTTACGTTCGATATTCAGGACACATAAATACATTGTTTAGATATTAAAGTCTATATCAAAGAAGAGAGAATTTGTACTAAGATGTACAGGAAACCAACGAATACAAACAGTATACTTCATGCCAACAGTGGGCATCCCCTATCACTCAAGTGGAGAGTCCCCTATGGGGAGTTCCTAAGGGTAAGACAATGCTGTTCCAAGGAATCTGATTTCAAGAGACAAGCTAGTGAGATATTTGAAAGATTCCAAGTAAGGGATATCCAGAAATAATCCTGAAAATTGCATTTAAAAGAGCAGGATTACAAAATCATGAAACATTGCTGCGAGCTAAAAAGAATAATGAACAAGCAAAGAATGAAACTCAGATCATTAGATATATTTCAGATTATAATACATCAAGTAGTAAAGTATGAAACTTACTGCAAGACAATTGAAAAAATTCTGCGAATGGATGAAGATCTGACGGACATACTTCCCGAGATGCCAAATATCGCCTACAGAAAAGCATCATCTTTAGGAGATCGGTTGACTTGTAGTTACATGAAACCAATTAATGTGGAGACAAACATGGCCAAAACAAACTAGAATATGAAACTATATATGGAAGGAAGAATAGAATACAGGAGAGAATCACATGTGAAACAAAATCAGTTGTGTATGTCTTGGAATGCACCTGTGGAATAAAATACGTGGGCAGTACCATCAATAAAGTGAAGCTCTGTATGTTGCAACACTTGAGAGCTATAAAGAATCAAGACTTCCAATATGCTATGGCCAAACATATGGTAAAGGCACAATGGAAGATTGGAAAATATTAACTATTGTGGCATCCAACATGTTATGAAATGACCTCAAGGAGGAAATCGAGAATTGGAACTACGTCAAGAAGAATCTAATAAGATTTTATTGATGGGTACAGAGATCCCCAATGGTCTGAATACAGATGCCGAACTGCACATTCATCTTTAGAGATTGCCCTCTTTTTAGATCTTTTTTACATTAATGAGAGAGTTATAACCATATACAATGAATTAGTATTTTACAGTCAACTTATAATCAGTATATTGTATGCAGTTTTTGCACAGATTAGGATAGGCTAATGTTTACATTATAGATTGTGCTTTAATAATGAGATATGTGCAATATTATATGCAATTGTTCTGCACAAATTGGAGGAAAATAATGTTTACATTTTAGAGAAAAATTCATATTTCTAAACAAAATACATCCTAAAAATCAATGCACTATATGTAATTTTCTGTATAAATCAGACGAGCTTATTATTGCGAATGAAGATGCACTTTAGTACTGAGATTTTAGAAGCCTGTATGCCAAATTTTTCAAAACATTTTGCAAAAAAACAACCTTTTGCACAAATTGGAAAATATTTATATTTTCAAATGACATGCACTTTATAGATTATTCTAAATTCAGTACTGTATGTTTCTCTCTCCTATATGAGACAATTATGTCTGTTTATGGATCAGTAAATAGTCATAACTAATTTCAGAATGAAAAATCAGAATAAGTAAATCAAACAATAGGAATATAGCTTTTTCTTTTTCTATTTCTTTTTCTTCTTTCTTCTTTTTTGGAGTTAAGATGTTCAAGTTCTGAAATTATGATCTAATCTGTGAGAACAATTGTATTTTGCAAGGAATATAAGTGGAGTAATAATATGAATTATATTGGGGTACTTTACCAAGATTGATAACAACAACCTAATACCAGTCTGGACTGAAATATAAGTGGTCTTTAGTGTCATGCATATATACATATATAGATTTTAAAAAATGTTGAATGAACTGACTGATTATATAAAAACTCAATGAAATCATGTAAGTTATATATATATGATAAAACTGAAGATGGTGGCAGAATTGTGCCATGGATTTGAATGAGCAGCAGTCTATGCTTTGTTTTAGTGATGTCATCAGTGATGTCATTTGAGATGTCATCAGTGATGTCATTAGTGATGTCACTAATCATGTCATGAATGATGTAATATGTAACGTCATCAGCAGTGCATTGCGGGGGCGAGAGTTATAGTTAGCTCAACTAACTATAACAGGGGAATTTCTATGGTTTCTATGAGTGAAATGTCCAACTAACTATAACATCCCTGAAACCTATGTTTTTTTCAGTGAATTTCAAAGGTTTTTTAAATGCTAATTTCTAACTATAACGTGCCTGAAACCTATGGTTTTTTCTGTGAATTTCAAAGGTTTTTTAAATGCTAATTTCTAATTATAATGTTCATTAAACCTATCTTTTTGCTGTGTTTTTTAATTATCAACCCATTCTCAACTTGGTGAAAACTGCAAATCTCACCACTCTTCCATCGATACCTTACGCCAACAAAATCGCCACAAACGAGAGCCACAACTAACGCTAATGAAATGCAAAGTAGGCATTCCAGTGCAAAAAAAACACGAAAACACCACTTCCCCATATTTTCAACGACCAGCCAAATCTGCAATGTGATCCAAAAAGCAGGCGATAAGCCGAGTTAGCAGTAACAAATTAACATCAACCTTTAACTGGTGTAAGGAGGTCGACTATCTACTCCGTGAATTGGAACCAACTCACAGCCACATCTAAAGACCAACACATGATAGAGCTACTGATCATGCAGGTCCGACACGCAACAAGACCACAGTACCCAGCGCCACCACCACCAGAACCTCCCCCCCGCACCACCCCCCCTACTACCACCAAGGCAGCGCAAAACAGGACAACGGACCTTCCCAAAACACCATGCCCCTCAGCTACACAATAGCTGAATGTTGGGAGATTTGGCAACCAACTATATATGAAGGAGGCAAGTCACCCTTCAACAATAAAGCACACAATGCCAAGTGTAACGCTGATGTGCTGCACAGACCTCACTATGCAAAGCACAAACCTCTCCATGTGGAGATATACCCGTGATACTTGTAGTGTAGTGCACAGTGGACGCAACCATGTTACCTCAGGCAGTGGGGAAGATCTCGGTCATGTAGCTATGTTGTCCCCCCTGGAAGCGGAAACGGAGTGGGCTGCTCCAACGTACACCACTCCAGCGTAGCAGTATGAATAAATAGGCCAGGCCCTAGGCGTGGTTCCCTTGAGGGAAGACCAATGAGTCTGTCACAGCGGCAGCCCTCACCATGGCACGTGGCTGCCGCCATAACCGCGGGCCTCCTCGACACAGGCTCCCTGTGAACCCAGCGGCACAGCACCGCAGACTTATGTCTGTACAGGCTACTGCCTTCGATCTACACTGCGGACAGCAGCGCTCACAATTCAGATGCAGTGGCGATTGCAGATGTCGCAGTCCAGTTCGCAAGACACTTTGATTCCAGTGCGGCCCGCCCAGACCACGCATCATCGCACGGTGTGCACACGATGTGTGCTCCAGGTGCTACTAACTCACTGCACCATAAATCATCGCTACGTAGCTGTGCACCCATCCTGATGGCTGCCTCTGCCCTACACTGGGGTTACACGGTTCACAATTCAAGAATAGTAGTGCTGCAAATTGTGTAAGACACTATAATGGGTTAAGAAGAACACATGCTCCCAATCTGTGCAGCTCAAGTCAACGTCACCTGCCTGTGGGCCTTTGCTGACCGCTGCCTTCAGCCTACACTGTGGAAGACCGACGACACGTGGTGCCAACTAACCCTGTTCAACACAAGCAGATCCCACACGTGTAAGTGTGTCCTGAGTCCTGAATCGCAGAGACCTCAGCACCAGATTCCCTTCGATCAGTGAGGGGTATTTCCAAATGGAAGGCCGGCGACACATGGTGCTACTGAACCTGCACTACGCAGGCCGGTGGGGCCACCAACGTATGCACGTGGCTGTGGGCCATTGCTCACTGCTACCTCTGGCCTACACTGTGGAAGACCGGCGACAAATGGTGCCACTAACCGTCTTCAACACAAGCCGATCCCACATGTGGAACTGTGTCCTATGTCCTGAATGGTAGTGACCCTAACTCCGTGAGACATCCACAGCACCAGACTCCCTTCGATCAGTGAGGCATATTTCCATATGCAACGGCGGCGACACGTGGTACCAATACCTCTGTTCAACACAAGCCGAACAATCCCACATGTGGAACTGTGTCCTGAGTCCTGAATGGCAGTGACCGCAAGTCCATGGCAGCGACCACAGCAGCATACTCCCTCTGATTAGTTAGGCATATTTCCATATGCAACGGCGGCGACACGTGGTGCAACAACTCTGTTCAACACAAGCCCGATCCCACATGTGTAACTGTGTCCTGAGTCCTGAATGGCAGTCACCCCAAGTCCGTGGCAGCGACCACAGCACCACAATCCCTTCGATCAGCGAGGCATATTTCGATATGCAAGGCAGGCAACACGTAGTCCCACTAACCATCTTTAACACATGCCGATCTCACATGTGTAACTGTGTCCTGAGTCCTGAATAGCAGTCACCCCAAGTCTGTGGCAGCGACCACAGCACCACACTCCCTTTGATCAATGAGGGGTATTTCCATATGCAACTACAGACTCCAGTAGGCAACTAACTATCACAATCCTACACCCTACATATTATCCTTTTAGTATCCTCGCTTTTTTTTTTTTTTTTAAATCAGATATAGCTTTACTACAATGACCAAATTAATCTTCAAATGCAAACTAACATGGAATAGCAGTCTACACTACAGGCAGTACAGCTCGCAATTCCAATTTTAAATGCTAATTTCTAACAAGATTTTACTCAGAAAATACAACACTTCGTCAATGTATTCTATACTTATTTCATATTTTCATCATACGCCTTCACTGCACTCAGTAGGGCTTACAATGAAAATTATTTCTTCATTCATTAACTACATAGTCCACTAGGCAAGTAACTATTACAGGCCTCAAAACTACATAATATCCTTTTAGTATCCTTTCTTCTTGAAATTTTTTTATATCAGTCATAGCTGTAGTACAATGACCAAATTCATTTTCAAGTACAAATGAACACTCAGCAGTCTACACTGTGGGCAGCAGACCTTACAATTTGAATTTTGGACACGTGGTGCCAACTAACACTGTCCAACACAAGCCGATCCCACATGTGTAACTGTGTCCTGAGTCCTGAATGGCAGTGACCCCAAGTCCATGGCAGCGACCACAGCACCAGACTCCATTCGATCAGTGAGGCATATTTCGATATGCAAGGCCGGCGACACGTAGTTCCACTAACCCTCTTTAACACAAGCCGATCCCACATGTGTAACTGTGTCCTGAGTCCTGAATGGCAGTGACCCCAAGTCCGTGGCTCCGACCACAGCACCACACTCCCTTTGATCAGTGACGCATATTTCGATATGTAAGGCCGGCAACACGTAGTCCCACTAACTCTCTTTAACACAAGCCGATCCCACATGTGTAACTGTCCTGAGTCCTGAATGGCAGTGACCCCAACTTCGTGGCAGCGACCACAGCACCAGACACCCTTCAGTCTTATTTGTTGTTCTTTTCTTTAAATAATTTTTTTTATATGTAAATCTATACATGACTAAGATTCTTCTTTGTCCAACTGCACAGGGACACTTCCAGGCCCAAGAAGGTTGTTGGGGGTATGATGGTAATGTGGGAAGAGGGTGCGTTACCTGCTGATGTGGGGAGAGGCAGCGTCAAAGGGGTATCTATCACAGAAAGAACTCCGATATGTTTTCACAAATGCCTTGGACAAATGTCAGCTGACGGACTGAATCACAAAATGGTTTTTCAATGCTTATGTAGTGTGAGTTATAAACAGTTCGTATCCAGGCTCGTCGAGGGCCAGCTGCGGCCCGTCCGCTTGACTCACAGATGCAGTACTACGAGCCGTCCGCGTTATTGTAGCTATCCCTGCCCTGTTCCGTCGTGCGCCATGCCACTGCGATTACGTTCCGATGTTGGCGCCACATAGCTACCTATCGCAGGCGTACTCGCTGTTGGTGTGCAGGTCAGTGGTCTAGTTCTCAACATCTCACGGCCACTCCCTCAGGGCAGGTTTGCACACACACCACACCCATCCGGCACAGGCGGCACAGGCCATGTGACCACGCAAATATAATAGATCGACAACGTCACATCCTTTATTGCCGGTGCTGACTAGATGGCGGATGCTCCACGTGTCTCAACCATAAAGAGTCTTTGAAAAGTTGGGCAGAAGGTTGGTCGCACCCTGATCTGTATAGCCATCAGGGGCCTACCACCCCCTTGGCATGGATTTCAGATGCACAGGGTTAGTGCCACCCGAAGTTCATATGGCCATCAGGGGCCAACCACCACATGGCACGAACTTAACTTCCACAGGCTTAGTGGCCCCAAAAGCTGATGTGGTCCCCGCCATTGATGACTCAGGACTCAGCGACATGTGTGAGATCTGCCGGGCCGTGGAGAAGATGATGTGGTCTCTGCCATTCATGACTCAGGACTCAGCGACATCTGTGCGATCCGCCAAGCACCTGATGTGGTCTCCGCCATTCATTACTCAGGACTCAGAGACATATCTGGGATGACTTTTGACGGGCACGTGGAGTGCCCACTGCTGCACACTCCGGTGGCACCAGGTAATTATTTGCTCATGGATGCGCAGAGGCGGCAGTGTCTGTCTCTCTGTCTCTGACTCTGTCTCTCTCTCTCGCTTCCTTCTTTTCCTTCTATCACTCTAACTCTCTCTCTTCCTTCTCCCTTTCTCACTCCCTTTCTTTCCCTCTCTTTTTCTCTCTGGCTTTTTTTTCATTCTCTATTTCTCTGTGCCTCTCTCCTTTGATATGCCCATTACACACGTCCTTATTTTGTGCTTTATTTTCCAGGCTCTGTCGTCGACATCCATGGTCCCCACAGGAGTATTCTGCCTTCTTGTTTTCTATTATTTTTGTTACATTTTGTTTATTAGTTTATCATTTATATATATGTTAATAAAAAAATTAATTTTGCAAATAGTTTTTCGTTTATCGTTTACATATGTATTTATAAAAAAATAAAGTAAAAAAAAAATGTATAACGTTTTTGGTTGTTCTCTTCACTGCTGTGTGACTCTTTCTTGTTCTTATTACTGTTATTTGATGGAGTCCACCACGGTGTTAAATTTTGGGGCACTTATCGTGGGAATACTGGTGATGTCTGCAGTTTACACCAACTTCTGAATAGTGTGTTAGATTTATCTCAACTTTAATTCCATTAAAGTGCTGATAATGAAATGCAGACTAGCCGTTCCTGTACAAAAAGACACAAGGTGCACCTTTGCAATTTATTCTAAATACTAAAATCCTGTATTGAATTGCACTGAGGTAGTGGCTGCACTTACAGTGTACACACAAAATCAATTAAGAACTCTCATTGCATTTATATTGATTGGGAATAGTGCGTCAAGTGCTGGATCTTGACGAGATACACTGCTCAATTCGTATATTGTTCTGCACACGAAAAAAATCACATCACAACTTTCACACCAACTGCAATGCGAAACAAATTCCGGCGATAAGCCACGTTAGCACCAGGTATTTTACACCTGCTTTATGCTGGTGTTAAGCAGGACGACTACCTGCACCATGAAACGGAACACAGCCAATAGCTACACCAGAACACCCACAGGTGCCATAGAATCAATGAGCATGATGCAGGGATACCCATGAGGGCCACAAGACTCATCGCAACAACTCCAGGACCGCCAAGGCCCCCCAAACCCGCATCTGAGCAAGTGTGTCCCTGTGGTCATTGTCTTAGCATGATAGGCACGAGCCCTGCAACATCACAGTGTACTGTCACCTCAGCGTTGGCAGTGAGCCTGGACATGTAGCTATGCACGCATCCTCCTGCATGCACAACCGGCATGTGCTGGTCTGGAGTACACAGGTCAGGGCACGGGTGTGCCTATCCAGCAAGGGGAACAGGGTGTCTCGGACATGTCTGTGTACAGGAAGTGCGGTAAGTGTGTCTGTTTTCTGGTGTAGCCTGCCACAAAGGCCGCACACTCGATGTTGTAAAGTGCCATGCACCACCTCCAAATGGCACTGTGATGGTGTAGTTTGAATGTAGCAGGACATACGCGAATAGGCATTACAATGGTGTGCCGTGCGAGTGTACGAGATACAACAGCGCACCGTAGAAAAGTGTGGGGGCTCATGGGAGGGAGAAGGAGCTGTTTGGCACGGTAACACACAGTGAACTCACCCACGGTGATGGGCATCTCATCCATGATAACCACGGTCGCAGACATCCCACAACACCAACAACCGGCCTTTGTACACATCCTGTATGAATGCAGCGTGGTTTTCACTTCTATGCTCGTTCAGTGGTGTGATGTTGGCGGGTTGTGTGACTTGTGCTCCTTGTTGGTGTGTTTCATTTTGGCAATTATTTGTCTATACTTGTGCTGTACTTAATTGTGCATGTGTGCCATTCTGCCCATCTCCCCCGTCCCCCCACTCCCTGCTTCTTCCTCTTCCTGGTGCTGTTGTGTCTATAATTTTGTTGCTCCACACATAAACACATGTAAAGAACAAATTAGAATAGTTCCTTGATTCTTTTAGGTATCAAAACTTCTCTCTATTGGTTTCTTTTTAATTTTCCATATAAACCGTTTTTTAATATTCAACAACACATAGAAGTTAGAAGTGCAATGTATTCTATCAACACACTTTCTAGAACATTCTACAGCACGTGCAGATTAAAAGTTCATCAATTTTTTTAAACTTAACGATATTTTTTTGCAACATTTTCTCAAACATTTAACGCCACTTGCAGGTTAAAAGTTCACGATTGTTTTAAGTTCGAACAGTGCCTTCCAAATGCAAGAAGTAGCTGTGGTTCAGTTGAGCAAATTTTATCCTATGATATGTACTCTACGTTGAAACTGCTTTTTCTTAACCAATCACAAAGATGCTTTTCCACAAAACGAATGTGCACCCTACTTTTAAAAGAATGCTTTTCAACTCCCAATCACGTATCGTTTTGTATGGCAAAAAAGAGTACTTCCCCATCTTTAAACACATCTCTTATTCTACCAAGGAACTGCATGAGCTACAGACATCTTTCCATACCTTCCAACCATACCTTCAAAATGCTAGTGTGGATCGTAGGACATAGCTATATTTTCAGGTGCAAGAGGTATGCAGAACACAGACGTATTGACTTAGACCTAGGTTTACAAAATGTGGACATTAAATAGTTTACACAGAGAAGATTGAAGTTGCACCAATTGCTACCTTTGGTTAAAACCTCTTTGCATCTTCCACACCCTGACCACATAATTGTGCATTGTGGTGGAAATGACCTAGGCACATTGACTGGGATAGGTTTGGAAATGCTTATGAAGGACACCTTTGGACACCTCAGCTCAGCACCATGTGAGTCTGGGCAATAGCTCACTTAAGAGCTCACATAATTTCCACGCCGGCCTCGAGGGCCTTCAGACCCATAGGGGTGAGTAGTTTGCGCTTTACAAATACCGTATTGATTTGATACGCGAACATTTACCTTCGCACTCCCTGTATAACACCACCATACACAAGTTACAATGTTCAAAACAAAAGTTCCTCTGAGTATGTATAGCTACAGGCTGACACTACTTGACAGATGTGGCACAGCGGCCAGAGCACATGACTTCACAGCATATGACACACAGTTTGGACTCACGCTTTCATCCCCGACTCAGGCAGCACTTCAGCTTAGCACCATGAGACTCTAGACAATACCTCACATATTTTCTGTACCCCAGGACTTTCAAACCAGTAGGAGTCAGTAGTTTGTCTTAGTAGGTATAAACACCTGCTGACACTTCTTCCACAGGTGTGCTGCAGCGGCCAGGGCACATGACTTGACACCATAAGACACACAGTTTAGGCTCACGCTTTCATCCTCGACTCCCGCAGTAGCTCACCTTAGCAGCATCAGACTACTCAATACCTCACTTAATTTCCGTACCCAGCACTTTCAAACCGGTAGGTATGAGTAGTTCACTTTGCATCCCCTCTATAGCACACCCTAAACACCCCACAGAGGTTACAGTGCTCCTACTCTCCTCTTTCCCACATTTTTTGCCCTTTTTCCCCCTTACTCGCTTCAACAAAATCACAAAATGGCGGCCAACACTTCCTAGTTGCAAACGCTCGCAGCACTTGCAGCCAATCAGCAGCAAGCTCGTGCTCGTAACGCCTCAGCCAATCAGATGGCAGAATTCCCAAATATCGGTATCTGTAAATTTCGATATTTTCAAAAACTACTGAACGGATATACACCAAATAAACAAAAGCGTGCTTTCTAGACCAAGACCCTTCTCCCTGACAAATTTGGGGTAATTCTTTTCACCCGTTCGACCTGTAGCCTTGTCTAAAGTTTCCTATGGAAATTAACATAGAAAAAACACATTTTGGGACCTCCCTTTTTTCTCGCCCCCCTTGACGAATCGCACCCAAACTTTCAACATAGAAGCTGATCTCAACAAAAAATTAGTTTTGAAAATTTCACGAAGATCATCAATCTGCACCAAAGTTATTGCGAATAGAATGTTGCCATTTTCCTATAGTAACTAGGTCCTAACTATAACTACCTACTGGCGACTGCCAGTAGGTAATATATATATACATATATATATATACACACACATACATACTGTGTGCATTTCAATTGAACAACGGCGGTTGTTATTCCCTGCATACCACCAGTTGTTTTGGGCAGCCGGAGTAACCACAAAATGGAGGTGAAGCATGGGAGTGGTTTTCGTCTGCCGCTAGTGACCAGCCAAGGGATGAGTAATTTGAAGCGTGGGCGGAGTGGCGGACGGAGACTTGGCATGGGGAAACCATATGGTTTTCAGCGCGGAGACGGAGTTTGCTATTACCCCACAGTTTCCCTCAGCAAGCCGAGGCTACACTGGTAACTGGGCACCACTGGGACACTGTCTCAAAGTGATGAGGATTGTGCTGCTTATTAATCTTTTCATGGGGATCCCCCCGCCCCCGCAATATGATTTACATGGGGCTGGTGAGAAGAGAGGTTTGTTGTGAATGACTTTGTTAAGCTGCCATCGAGCTGCCTCATGCTGAACATTTGCGAGCCTTTTCTGTCACTTTGCACGTCTTTGCAGCATCGTGAAGTGCTTGTGACACAGTGGGTAGTTGGCGGTGGAATTCAGTGCTTGACATTACTTAATGGCATTCAGCAGTCGCCGTTTTCCAGGACAGTGAAATGACAATGATGTATTGCTGCATTATGGGAGTGGGAATTCTAGGCTGTGTGTGCTGTATTTCTCAAGCTTCACGCACCGTTACCCAAGGCCTGGATAATGGTCTATGTGTCTTGAAATTCAGATGCTACACACTGTGATTTTATTTGTACTTCATTGTGGAAGAACTGACAGAAATAATGAATTCGTTTCCTTCAGCAGCCGTCTGGCTAGCAGAATTTACATGTTCATTTTGGCAGCTTCGTACGTTTAAATGATTCTCAAAACATCCAGCCTCATGATAACTGATAACTTTTAACATTATAATATTTTTATACATACAATATGGGAGGTGATTGATGCCATGTATATTCAGAATGAAATGGTTGTAATGTATTTCGAATGCTGCGCTATAAATTTTCCATGTGGATACATGTGCATATTCAGTACAATATGTTGGCTGCACTTAGCAGTTTTAGTATTGTGAACTTTTTTACGATTGGGTCAGCAGCTTGTGCAATAGTATGTTTTCCATTTCCATGCATCAGGCACTATATAGTCAATGTATAACATGGCGTCTGTCAGATTGATAAAGGCTGTCAAAGCCAAAACGCGTCTCTCCTTCACATGCTGGGTCGTGAGGGGCCCTTTTAATTAAAAGAAGCTGTAAACATACAGCCCTCGTGTACTTACCTTTTTCCTGTTGGAGTAAGGGCTGTGTGTGTGTATATATATATATATATATTCACTGAAAAAACCATAGGTTTCAGGGGTGTTATAGTTAGCTGGATTTTTCACTTGTACAAAACCATTGAAATTCCCCCGTTATAGTTAGTTCAGCTAACTATAACTTGCGCGCCCACAATGCACTGCTGATGACGTCACATATTACATCACTCATGACATGGTCAGTGACATCACTCATGACATCACTGATGACATCTCAAATGACATCACTGATGACATCACTGATGACATCATCCAGTGAATGTCTGTTTTTCTGAAAATTAAATATGTTTTATATATGTATATCTCAAGGTCGATGGAAGAATAAATGGGTATATAAGTGTCTAAATGGATGATTTGTTTTTGAAAAATTGATTGTGTAACTGACTGATTAAGTGTATCATAGTGAATACATGGCTTAGTGAGTAATGTTTAAATATGTAAATATCTGTATCAGTCTCTCACTTTGTGTATAAGTGGCTGCATGGGTTGGTGAGTAGCTACATGGGTGTCTATATAGGTTATTAGTTGGTTTTTTGAGTATCACTCTGAGTGTCTGCATGGTTCGGTGGGGGGTATTACGTAGTGCATAGGTGCATGAATGAGTGACTCACTGTTTGCATGTGTTGAAGACAGCATGTGTGCAGGACTGTGTGGGTGGATGAGTGTGTGTATGGGTGTGTTAGTGAGTGAATGACTGTCTCAATAGTGTCTTTATGAGTAACTACATATGTTTTAAACTAGTATATGTGACTATTGGTGTATATAAGTGAGTATATGTGAGAGTGAGAGATTGAAAGAGTTCCTGTATGAATAAGTATGTGTTTCTATAAGTGATTGTTTAAAAGACTAAGTATGTGTAAGTTTCCGTAGAAGTAAGTGTGGTGGTGTGTGTATAACTGTATATGCAAGTAAATGTATGTTTGATTCTTTATTAGCATGAGTGACTATGTGTGTGAGTAACTCTATGGATGAGTGGCATTGTGTAACAGGATGTATAGGTGTATGAGTACATATGATGAGTGAGTACATGTATGAGTGACTGTATAGGACTGTTGGTGAATGAGTGGATGTGTATGTGGATCTTAGAATTACTGAAGAGGTTGTTGTAACTGGTATTGGTATGTCCATTGTTTTGAAAATTTTAGTCTCTATTTTTGAATGTGTGTATCAAAGTTTATATTAGGGTGAGAGGAGGTCTGCCACTCTATCACAAGGATGATGTCATCAGTGATGTCATCAGTGATGTCATTTGAGATGTCATCAGTGATGTCATGAGTGATGTCACTGACCATGTCATGAGTGATGTAATATGTGACGTCATCAGCAGTGCATTGCGGGCGCGCGAGTTATAGTTAGCTGAACTAACTATAACGGGGGAATTTCAATGGTTTTGTACAAGTGAAAAGTCCAGCTAACTATAACACCACTGAAACCTATGGTTTTTTCAGTGAATTTCTGAGGTTTTTTAAATGCTAATTCCTAACTACAACGTGCCTGAAACCTATGGTTTTTTTCTGTGAATTTCAAAGGTTTTTTAAATGCTAATTTCTAACTATGCCTACAGAGATAGGACATGTGAAGAAAGAAGAAAAAATGCACAGAAAGAAAAAAAAGAAGTGCAGAAAGAAGCAACAGAAGTCCTCAAAGACGAAGAAAAGTGCAGGAAGAAGGATAACGTGCAGAAAGAACAAAAAGAAGAGCAGAAAGAATCCTTGTTGCAAAATCATCCTGTACCCTCAACTTTTTCAGACGGATACTGGTGGTAACTGAGTCTGACTAACCAGTCCTAGAGCCAGTGCTATGTAAAAAGACACTTAGAATACAGTGAAAACACCTACATACACTAGGGAACATTATGCGTTGGGGTCCCCCTGTGATTAGCATGACCTCCTCTGTAAGCCCCTAGTATATAATAGGGCCGGGGGATTAAATCTACCTCTTAAAACAGGCCACAGGGCGTTTTTGCACACGTTAACTCAGGCCCGTCCCCTCCCTTCACCACTGTGTAAACACGCCCTGTGTCCGTTTTTAGTTGGGAGATTAAGTTCATTTGAATCCTGAGGGTCCCTAGGGTCCAACTAGCCCACTAGGTACCTCCAGTAAGTGCCACAGAGCTGCGTTGCAGAGAGGTGTAAAAAGTGGCACAGCCTGGACCACCTCTCTGCAATGCAGCTCAGTGGCGCTTACTGGAAGCACTTGGTGGGCTAGTTAGCCCCCAGGGGCCCTCAGTATTGAAGGGAAATTATATCCCCAATTTAAAACGTGCCATAGTGCATGTTTGCACACGTCACCTCAGGCCCCGTCCCCTCCCTTCACCACTGTGTAAACGCGCCCTGTGGCTGTTCTAAGTTGAGAGATTAAGTCCCCTTGAATCCTAAGGGTCCCTAGGGTCAAACTAGACCACTAGGTACCTCCAATAAGCACCACAGAGCTGCGTTGCAGAGAGGTGTAAAAAGGGGCTTGGCCTCAAAACACCTGTCTGCAGCGCAGCTCCCTGGCGCATACTGGAGATGCCTGTTGGGCTAGTTGGCCCTCAGGGACCCTCAGTATTGAAGAGGAATTAATTCCCCAACTTACAACTCGCCAGGGGGCGCGTTTGCAGAGTGCTGCAAGGAGGGGGCGTGGCCTCCGGCACGATGCCAGTCTTTTATTTATTTTAATTTTTTAAGAAGGGGGGCTGTGTGGTTCCCCTTCTTATTCTAATTTATTGGCCCTGATGACCCCATCCCCCAGGGCCTGTCTCCTAATTAAAGTTTTTTGACCCCAATCCCCAGGGCCGGCCACTGTTTTTTATTATTTTTAAAAAATATATATTTATAGACACACCTAGGCCATGCTGGACAAACCGTACGTACCTATCACCATTTGAGTGATATTCATTAAAAGGCGACTATGCATACAATGAATCCACGTGGAATGTATTTACACCACTAGTAAAGCTCTGACATGTCTGATGCCCTACCGTGCCAAATCCCGGTAGACACCCTTGTCGTTTATTCATACAAAAATGGGTAGCTATTGACGGGCACATTTAATACACATGCACACCAAGCCATTCAAAGGGGATTCGACAAAAATTCGACCAAAACTATGTCAGAAACCCCCCTCACGGTTAATAAAACACACATCCACTGCCGGATGTGTAATACTTTTTATTTTACTCTCTGGAAAGGGGACGAACATCACTTGAGAGTCACAGCGCGCTCCTGGCAGAGCCCAATGCTGTGTTACACCCACCATTGCCTGCCGAGTGCCACACACCTCTGTGTTGTATTCCACCAGCTAGTGCATATGCTATGACACTCTCTAGCCCATGTGCACTGTAACACCACCCCGTGAATAAGTCATGCCACACTTGTCTTCGCACGGGTTATATTGCCCCATCTAACGTGCCTTCCTCGATGCCTGTGTTATAACGCACAGTGCTATGCCATACATATTACAATCTGGGATCCATATCTTTGTCACAGTGCATATGCAACGTTACACTCCCCAGCACATATTTTATATTACAACTTTAGAGACTAGTTAGGTTACACAACACTGCCCTGTGCATATTACACTCCAAGGCGCACATCGTATAGCACGCGCTAGTGCCTGTGCTATCTCGCGCTCTCCAATGAATCTGTCATTGCGCACAATGTATTGCATATTATATTTCACGCCCGGTTCATCTTATATCACACTTTTTGGTGCATAGTTTATACCATACACTATATCTAGTTTTCATTTTCAATCGTGCTCTCAGGACTATGTTCTATATAACACTGTGTTCACCTACCCTTTTCACGGGCATTACATTTTGCGATAGGGGGTGGAGGGTCAGGGGGTGTTTCTGCCAAGTGAGCCTGGAGTCACAGTCACAAACGCCCTCTTCTTCCTGAATAAAAGTGAGATTATGCTGCATACTTGTTCATATTTTAAGTAGTTCGCACAGACACACGTTTTAAAAACAATAAAGTTCCTAATACCGCCTTCTCTGAACAGTTAGCTTGCTGCCCCATCCCCCTCCTCCCTATCCTCTGTTGTGTGAATCCATGGACTAGCCTCCTCCCTCCTGCCATGCATGGTCTGATGTGCTGCCACTGCCCTCAATTTAGTATGATGTACCAGTCCCCTCCTCCTGCCCTCCTTTGCCCAATTCTATGCCCCATCATTGACCTCCTGCTTAAACTCTGTGCTTAGCTTGCTGCCCCTATTCTCCTTCCCCCTGCCCTCCGATGTCTTTGTGCATGCCCGTGCTCCATCCTTTTTGCCCACCATGTTCCATGGACCTGCCACTCCTATCTACTCTGAGTGTTCTGTTGAGCTGCCACTCCCCTCCCACCTGCCTAGCATTGTCAGATGACTGTAACCTGTCCCTGCCACCTCCACCCTGCCTGTCCACATGCCATGCCCCTATCCTCTTCCTCCTGTCCTACATGGTCCATTGTACTGCCACACCCTTCTGCCCTCCCTGGTCTGTTGTGCTGCAACTGCTCCTCCTGCCTGACCCGTGCGGTCTGTTGTGAGGCCCCTTCCCCTGAACTTTCTTGTCTGTGCACAGGTCCTGACCCTCCCTTCTATCCTCCATCATCCTTTGTGCATGCCCCTGCACCCTCCTTCTTGCCCATCATAGCCATTGTGCTGCCACTAACCCTCCCACTTGCCATGCATGGTCTTCTGTGCTGCCTTGGCCCCTCCCACCTTCCCTGTGTGGTCAGTTAGCTGCCCCTGACCCCCTCCCACCTTCCCTCCATGGTCTGTGTGTATGCCATCACAGTCTCACTGTTGCTCTTCATGGTGTGTCTTGCTTCTAGTGCCCATCCAGCCTGACCTCTATGGCTATCTTGCTGCTCCTGCCCTGCTCCCTTGCCCCCAGCCCTCTGTTTACATGTGCAGACCCCAACTCCCTCCCTCCTGGCTTGTCTGTTCCATTGTAATGCCCCTGATCCGTCCCTCCTGCCCTTTATGGTCTGTTATGCTGCACCTTTCTCTCCTGTCTGTCCAATATGGTCAGCTAGCTACCATTGCCTCTTGCCCCTCTGTTCTCTGTTGTCCATGTGCATGGTCCTGTCCCCTCCCTCTTGCTTTCTATGGATTGTTGTGCTGCACTCCCGTCCCGCATGCCCTGTGTGGTGTATTGTGCTGCTGCAAACCCTGATGCCTGCCCTGCAGGGTCAGTTTGGTGCACCTCTCCATGTCCCTCCTGTCCTCTGTTATCCAAGTCCATGTCCCTACCCCATTTCCTTCCATGATCCAATGTACCATACTTGAGAACATTTTGAACTTGGTAAGAGGGAGATTTTGAAAAAAAACTGGGGTATTGATTTTCCCCTTTGAGTTACATTGAAAAAGAGGAGATTGTAGACAGGAGACAGATCAAATAAAGCCCATTTGAGCTTAAAAACATTGGACGTTTCCTGGCTGAATCGGGTCTGTTGGCATGTATGGTTGTGCTACCATTGCCTCTTCCTTCTGCCCACAATGGTCTATTACATTGCCACAGCCTCTCTTGCAAGTCTTGTATTGTTGGTTTGTTGCCTCTGCCCCCTTTCCACTGCCCTCCATAGTCTGTTGTGCTGCCATGGCCCTTCCTGCCTGCTCAGTGTGGTTAAATTGTTGCCTTTGCACCCTCCTACCTGCCTTCAATTTTCAGAGTCCGTGCCCCTGGCCTCTGCCTCTCAACAGTATCCTAATGAACAACTAGATTGCTAACATTCTATATTTATTACAAAAGTGTGGAACGCCTGACGTCATCTTGATGTAATCAAAACTGTAATACCTAGAGCATTTCCTTTAGAAATTACATATATGAGAGGGTCTTATTGGCATCAAAATTATGGTTAGTGCTCTAAAAGTCTAAAATAAGGACATATTTTCTGAGTTTTCAAATAGCGACAAAGCACTTTTAAATTATTTGTTATCTTTATGTGTTTTTTATCCAGTTGACCACTTGATTAAATGTTGCACTTAGGGGAGAGGATGTGGTGTTACTTCCAGAACTGCAGACTTTGCAACTGGGGAACCAGGTTGGAGTTTCTGCTTCAGCTCGACATTCTGTGATTCTGGTCAAATCACTTAGTCTCCCCATGCCTACAACCAAAATTAATTTGTTCTTGTGTGATGTAACCAATGCTCATGTAAAGCACTCCAATACCTCACAAGTCTGCACTATATAACACTGCAAAAACACAAAATAATAAGTGTTTTGCACACTTCTGTCATTGGGCTATATTTGGGCTACATCTGGGTGATTTTGGGCTACATTTGGGCTCTTTTGTCTCCGGTGGCCATCTTGGGAGATTTATTTGTTATGAAGTTTCCTAATTTCCTCATGTACTGCAGTCTCCTCAGTAGGAAATGCTTTCAGTTTTTTACTTTGATTCCATCATGAAGGTATTCAGATATGTCACACATTTGCCATAAATTCTGAAAGTTAGCACTCTAGTTGCTCATTAGATCACTGTAGTAAAACTACTGTTCACCATGGAAGTCTGCTCCTGGTATTAAAAGTGCATGTTTCAGTCTGCATGTCAGAATTTTTTAATGAAATAGAAGAGGATTTGAGAAGTCACTCAAAATGTGCCCTCATTTTCTTTCTGCAGCATTAATCATAATTTCAATGGCAAAATGAACCCCCTCATTGTGTTCCTTTTTAAATTAAATGTTTTAAGTGTTACCAGTTTATTCCAATCAAGATGGCTTCAGGTGTGCCATACTTCTGTCATAATTAAGACAGTAAGCGCTCTAGTAGTTTTTGAGAACACTCTGGGACATTCTGTCATTGGGCTATACTTGGGCTACATCTGGGTGATATTTGGGCTACATTTGGGCTCTTTTGTCTCTGGTGGCCATCTTGGGAGACTTATTTGTTATGAAGTTTCCTAATTTCCTCATTTACTGCAGTCTCCTCAGTAGGAAATACTTTCAGTATTTTACTTTGATTCCATCAAGAAGGAATTCAGATGTGTCACACATTTGCCATAAATTCAGAATGTTAGCACTCTTTTTGCTCATTAGATCACTGTAGTAAAGCTACTGCTCACCAGGGAAAACAGCTGCTGGTATTGAAAGTGCATGTTTCAGTCTGCATGTCAGAATTTTTTAATGAAATAAAAGAGGATTTCAGAAGTCAAAATGTGCCCTAGTTTTTCTTTCTGCAGCACTAATCATACTTGTTATGGAAAAATGAACCCCCTCATTTTGGTCCTTTTTAAATTAAATGTTTTAAGAGTTACCACTTTAATCCAAGCAAGATGGCTTCAGGTGTGCCATACGTTTATCATAAGTAGGACTGTTAGCGCTCTAGTTGTTCTTTGGAACACTCTGGGAAGCTGCAGTAGAACACAATGGAATCAACTGACAGTCTCTGCCCTTGTTGGATGTACATGTTTTACTGAGAATGTCAGACTTCATTCTCACATGACTGAGAAAGATAATGTGAATTTACAGAAAATAAGCTCTCAGTTTAGCTTATAGATCACCTTCCAAACCTCTGTGGGAAAAACATGAGAAAATATTTGTCTCTCAATCATGATATCCCAGCAGAAGGCTTTTTCACATGGTGAAATCACCTTAGAACATACCACAATTCCTAAAATGAGTATGGTACCATCAACAAATGATTTATAATGTAACTAAAGTCTTAAAACCTTCTATTAACTGCAATGCTTTTTAATGAGGTGCTATCATGTATATATTGGTCCCAAGATGGCTGCCAACACTTCTTGGATGAAGTGCTGACAGCCAATCAGATCTCAGGATGAGATGTGTGGTTAGGCTCCGCCCACATATATATATGATTTTACTTTTGATTTTCTCAGGAACTACTGAACAGATTGACACCAGACCTGCAAAAGGCACTTCCCTGAGCTGAGGACTACCTCTCTGCCAAATTTCAAGTAATTCTGTTCAGCCGTTCGGGCTGTACCTTGGACTAAAGGTCCCTATGGAAAATTGCATGGGGAAAACGCGTTTTGGGACCCCCCTTTTTTCTCAGCCCCCACTTGACGAATCCCCCCGAGACTTTCAGGGTAGGAGCAGAGCAGAGCGCCCCACCTATTTTGAAAATTTCGCGAGGATTTCTCGACCGGCGCCAAAGTTATTCCAAATAAAATGTTGCGGATTTCCTATGGAAACACGGTCCTAACTATTTAACTGTCTACTGGCGACCACCAGTAGATAATATATATATATATACACACATACATGTGTGTATATATATATGTGTATATATATATGTATATATATATCTATGTACTTTCACGTGTGTCCCGCAGAAATCCAACAACATCCACCTCACGGGCTGGTGCCGAAAAGCTGGTGCGACTCACGTTAATAATATATAAATGCCAAACCTCACGGTTCACAGAGGCAGGTAGAGCCTGCACTCAAAGGTTCAATTACAGATGCAATTTATTAGGCCAAGTAAAGTACATCTTTAATTGAAGCTTTGAGTGCGGACACTATATATATATATATATATTCACTGAAAAAACCATAGGTTTCACACATGTTATAGTTAGCGGAAATTTTACTGATAAAAAACCAATGAAATTCCCCCGTTATAGTTAGTGCAGGAAACTATAACTCACGCGACCGCAATCAGTAGTTCCTGAGAAAATCAAAAGTAAAATCATATACATATCTGGGCGGAGCCTAACCACACATCTCATTGTGAGATCTGATTGGCTGTCAGCACTTCATCCAAGAAGTGTTGGCAGCCATCTTGGGACCAATATACATGATAGCACCTCATTAAAAAGCATTGCAGTTAATAGAAGGTTTTAAGACTTTAGTTACATTATAAATCATTTGTTGATGGTACCATACTCATTTTAGCAATTGTGGTATGTTCTAAGGTGATTTTACCATGTGAAAAAGCCTTCTGCTGGGATATCATGAATCATCTTTGAGAGAAAACTATTTTCACATGCTTTTCCCACAGAGGTTTGGAAGGTGATCTATAAGCTAAACTGAGAGCATATTTTCTGTAAATTCACATTATCTTTCTCAGTCATGTGAGAATGAAGTCTGACATTCTCAGTAAAACACGTACATCCAACAAGGGCAGAGACTGTCAGTTGATTCCTTTGTGTTCTACTGCAGCTTGCCAGAGTGTTCCAAAGAACAGCTAGAGCGCTAACAGTCTTACTTATGACAAAGGTATGGCACACCTGAAGCCATCTTGATTGGAATAAAGTGGTAACATTTAAAACATTTAATTTAAAAAGGAACAAAATGAGAGGGTTCATTTTGCCATAGAATGTATGATTAGTGCTGCAGAAAGAAAAATTAGGGCACATTTTGAGTGACTTCTCAGATCCTCTTCTATTTCATTAAAGAATTCTGACATGCAGACTGAAACATGCACTTTCAATACCAGCAGCAGACTTCCCTGGTGAGCAGAAGCTTTACTACAGTGATCTAATGAGCAACTAGAGTGCTAACATTCTGACTTTATGGCAAATGTGTGACACATCTGAATGCCTTCTTCATTGAATCAAAGTAAAAAACTGACAGTATGCCTACTGAGGAGACTGCAGTAAATGAGGAAATTAGGAAACTTCATAACAAGTCTCCCAAGATGGCCACCAGAGACAAAAGAGCCCAAATGTAGCACAAATATCACCGAGATGTAGCCCAAGTATAGCCCAATGACAGAAATCCCAGAGTGTTTTAAAGAACAACTAGAGCGCTAACAGTCTTACTTATGACAAAGGTATGGCACACTTGAAGCCCTCTTGATTGGAATAAAGTGGTAACATTTAAAACATTTAATTTGCAAAGGAACAAAATGAGAGGGTTCATTTTGCCATAGAATGTATGATTAGTGCTGCAGAAAGAAAAATTAGGGCACATTTTGAGTGACTTCTCAGATCCTCTTCTATTTCATTAAAGAATTCTGACATGCAGACTGAAACATGCACTTTCAATACCAGCAGCAGACTTCCCTGGTGAGCAGAAGCTTTACTACAGTGATCTAATGAGCAACTAGAGTGCTAACATTCTGACTTTATGGCAAATGTGTGACACATCTGAATGCCTTCTTCATTGAATCAAAGTAAAAAACTGACAGTATGCCTACTGAGGAGACTGCAGTAAATGAGGAAATTAGGAAACTTCATAACAAGTCTCCCAAGATGGCCACCAGAGACAAAAGAGCCCAAATGTAGCACAAATATCACCGAGATGTAGCCCAAGTATAGCCCAATGACAGAAATCCCAGAGTGTTTTAAAGAACAACTAGAGCGCTAACAGTCTTACTTATGACAAAGGTATGGCACACTTGAAGCCATCTTGATTGGAATAAAGTGGTAACATTTAAAACATTTAATTTGCAAAGGAACAAAATGAGGGGGTTCATTTTGCCATAGAAATTATGATTAGTGCTGCAGAAAGAAAATTTAGGGCACATTTTGACTTCTCAAATCCTCTTCTATTTCATAAAAAAATTCTGCCATGCAGACTGAAACATGCACTTTCAATACCAGCAGCAGACTTCCCTGGTGAGCAGTAGCTGTACTACAGTGATCTAATGAGCAACTAGAGTGCTACCATTCAGAATTTATGGAAAGTGTGTGACACATCTGAATGCCTTCTTGATGGAATCAAAGTAAACAAGCATTGAAAATGCAATAGGTCCGTTTAAGGTAAAGCAATTCTGTTTGTAATTAGGTGGCTTTTTAGCTTTGCTTGTATTAGAGTTTTTCAAACTTTCATATACATACCATGCATATGTATGCATATATGTATATGTATATGTTTGCATGAATTTATATTTATATAGATATGCAGATTATATTTATATGTTTATATATGTATATATATATATACACATACATATATATAAATGCATATGCATATATATGCATATATATATGTGCATATGTGTGCATGTACAGAGAAGTAGAGAGGTAGAGGTGTATAGGTAGAGGTGTAGAGGTAGAGAGGTAGAGGTAGAGAGGTAGAGAGTAGTAGAGAGAGAGGTAGAGAGGTAGAGAGTAGAGAGCGAGTAATAGAGAGTAGAGAGTGAGTAGTAGAGAGTAGTATAGAAAGTGTCAGAGAGTGAGTAGTAGAGAGTAGTAGAGTGAGTAGTAGAGAGTGAGTAGTAGAGAGTGAGTATTAGAGAGTGAGTAGTTGAGAGTAGTAGAGAGTGAGTAGTAGAGTGAGTAGTAGAAAGTAGTAGAGAGTAGTAGAGAGTGAGTAGTAGAGAGTAGTAGAGAGTGAGTAGTAGAGAGTGAGTAGTAGAGAGTGAGTAGCAGAGTGAGTAGTAGAGAGTAGTAGAGAGAGAGTAGTAGAGAGTGAGTAGTAGAGAGTAGTAGAGAGTGAGTAGCAGAGAGTGGTAGAGAGAGTAGTAGAGAGTGAGTAGTAGAGCGTGAGTAGTAGAGAGAGAGTAGTAGAGAGTAGTAGAGCGTGAGTAGTAGAGAGTGAGTAGTAGAGAGTAGTGGAGTAGTAGAGAGTGAGTAGTAGAGAGTGAGTATTAGAGTGAGTACTAGAGAGTAGTAGAGAGCGAGTTGCAGAGAGCAAGTAGTAGACAGTGTGTAGTAGAGAGTGAGTAGTAGAGAGTGAGTAGTAGAGAGAGTAGTAGAGAGTGAGAAGTAGAGAGAGTAGTAGAGTAGTAGAGAGTGAGTAGTATAGTGAGTAGTAGAGAGTAGTTGAGAGCGAGGAGTAGAGAATCAGTAGTGGAGAGTGAGCAGTAGAGAGTAGTAGAGAGTGAGTGGTAGAGAGTGAGTAGTACAGAGTGAGTAGTAGAGAGTAGTACAGAGTGAGTAGTATAGAGTAGTAGAGTGAGTAGTAGAGAGTGAGTAGTAGAGAGAGAATAGTAGAGAGTGAGTAGTAGAGTAGTAGAGAGTGGGTGGTAGAGAGTAGGAGAGAGTAGTAGAGTGAGTAGTAGAGAATAGTAGAGAGTGAGTAGTAGAGCGAGTAGTAGAGAGTAGTAGAGTAGTAGAGAGTGAGTAGCAGAGAGAGTAGTAGAGAGTAGTAGAGAGTGAGTAGGAGAGAGTGAGTAGTAGAGAGTAGTAGAGAGCGAGTAGTAGAGAGTGAGTAGTGGAGAGTGAGTAGTAGAGAGCGAGTAGTAGAGAGTGAATAGTAGAGAGTGAGTAGTAGAGAGAGAGTAGTAGAGAGTGAGTAGTAGAGAGTAGTAGAGTGAGCAGTAGAGAGTGAGTAGTAGAGAGTAGTAGAGAGTAGTAGAGAGAGAGTAGTAGAGAGTGAGTAGTAGAGAGAGAGTAGTAGAGTAGTAGAGAGTGAGTGCTAGAGAGCAGCAGAGAGTAGTAGAGTGAGTAGTAGAGAGTAGTAGAGAGTGAGTAGTAGAGAGTGAATAGTAGAGAGTGAGTAGTAGAGAGAGAGTAGTAGAGAGTGTAGTAGAGAGTGAGTAGTAGAGAGTAGTAGCGAGTGAGTAGTAGAGAGTAGTAGAGAGTGAGTAGTAGAGTAGTAGAGAGTGAGTGGTAGAGAGTAGTAGAAAGTAGTAGAGTGAGTAGTAGAGAGTGAGTAGTAGAGAGTGAATAGTAGAGAGTAGTAGAGAGTGAGTAGTAGAGAGTAGTGGAGCGTGAGTAGTAGAGAGTGAGTAGTAGAGAGTGAGTAGTAGAGTAGTAGAGAGTGAGTAGTTGAGAGTGAGTATTAGAGAGTGAGTAGTAGAGAGTAGTAGAGTAGTAGAGAGTGAGTAGTAGAGAGTAGTAGAGAGTGAGTAGTAGAGAGTGAGTAGTAGAAAGAGAGTAGTAGAGTAGTAGAGAGTCAGTAGTAGAGTAGTAGAGAATAGTCAGTCAGTGTCAGTCAATGTCAGTCAGTCAGTGTCAGTTAGTCTGTCAGTGTCAGTCAATCAGTGTCAGTCAGTGTCAGTCAATCAGTGTCAGTCAGACAGTGTCAGTCAATCAGTGTCAGTCAGTCAGTGTCAGTCAGTGTCAATCAGTGTCAGTCAGTGTCAATCAGTCAGTCAGTCAGTGTCAGTCAGTCAGTGTCAGCTAGAGCAGCTCTGCTGACCTGGTTCTCTGGCTCTAAAGCAGCTCTGCTGGCCTGGTTCTCTCTCTCTAAAGCAGCTCTGCTGACCTGGTTTCTCTGGCTCTACAGCAGGTCTGCTGACCTGGTTCTCTGGCTCTAGAGCAGCTCTGCTGACCTAGTTCTTATGCTACAGAGCAGCTCTGCTGATCTAGTTCTCTGGCTCTACAACAGCTCTGCAGACCTGGTTCTCTGGCTCTAAAGCAGCTCCGTTGACCCAGTTCTATGGCTCTGAAGCAGTTCTGCTGACATGGTTCACTGGCTCTATAGAAGCTCTGCTGACCTGGTTCTCTCCCTCTAAAGCAGCTCTACTGACCTGGTTTCTCTGGCTCTGCAGCAGCTCTGCTGACCTGGTTCTCTGGCTCTAGAGCAGCTCTGTTGACCTGGTTCTTAGGCTCTAGACCAGCTCTACTGACCTGGTTCTCTGGCTCTAAAGCAGCTCTGCTGACCTGGTTCTATGGCTCTAAAGCAGCTCTGCTGATTTGGTTCTCTGGCTCTAGAGTAGCTCTGCTGACCTGGTTCTCTGGCTCTAAAGCAGCTCTGCTAACCTGGTTCTCTGGCTCTAAAGCAGCTCTGCTGGCCTGGTTCTCTGGCTCTAAAGCAGCTCTGCTGACCTGGTTCTCTCCCTCTAAAGCAGCTTTGCTGACCTGGTTTCTCTGGCTCTACAGCAGCTCTGCTGACCTGGTTCTCTGGCTCTACAGCAGCTCTGCTCACCTGGTTTTCTGCACTCACGACGCACGCACCCGACTTCACGAAAATATATTTAAAAATAATAGAAGTTTCTTATAAGTACAAATATATTATTTTGATGAATATCTTCCATAATCTCTTGCCTTAATATGTATATTAAAGACACATACATATCATTTTGGAACATACATTTTTTTTGCGGGAGTCGCGCACCCAGCGCGCCCCAGCACGTATATGATGTCATGCGGGACCCGCAAGCGTGCAAACATCTCGTACCGTAATGCGCATGTGTCGCGAATGCGCGGGAGCAGGAGTCGCAGACTGGTCGCATACCAATCACGCATATCACGTGATATTAAATGTATATGATGTAACTGAAAAACACGCAGCCGTCGCACACCATACACGGATCCTTCATGACTTTTCTAAAATGGCGGCTAGAATGCGCGCACCCACCGTGATGTGTACACTTTGAGTGCGCGACAGCGAAAAAAAATTGATTTTTTTTTAAAGAAAATGATATAAATATATTAAAATAAAAATGAAAACAAGACAATTAATCAATATTTCAGTTTTAATTAAAAAATGTTTTTTTGCAATTTTCAGAAAAATATATCATGTTATTTAATCAATAAAATACTTATAAATAAACAGTTAAAAAACTGTAGAAAATCAGTACAAAAAATAGATATAACTACTATCACACTTAAAAGTTAGCATTTAAAAAACCTTTGAAATTCACTGAAAAAAAACATAGGTTTCAGAGATGTTATAGTTAGAAATTAGCATTTAAAAAACCTTAGAAATTCACAGAAAAAAACATAGGTTTCAGGGGTGTTATAGTTAGCTGCCCATTTCACTCGTACAAAACCATAGAAATTCCTCTGTTATAGTTAGTTCTGCTAACTATAACTCACGCGCCCGCAATGCACTGCTGATGATGTCACATATTGCATCATTCATGACATGTCAGTGACATCACTGATGACATCACTGATGACATCTCAAATGACATCACTGATGACATCATCCACTTGACAATCCGATACACCACATCATACACTAGTATAACCTTTCATCACTCACTGTAAAATACAGAGTATCATATTTGAAACCATTGACACACCAATACCACATACCCACTCACTGATTCCTAAGTCTACACACAGAACTACCCATTCAACAACAGAATCATCTATACATGCAGTCATTAATTAATAGAACACTATCAAATGCACTTATACACATATATAGACATTGACACATCAGCAGTCATCATAGTCGGTTATGCAGTCATCCTACTCACTCATTAAAAAAATGTATAGCACTTAAATTTACTCACTTACACAATTATCCAACGACACCTCATTTATTCAAACACATAGTAACTCATCGTTAATATGTTAAAAAAGCACCATTACAATTATACACTCATTCATATATTTACTCTCACAATCACTGACTCTTACACAAACTTATTTATATACACCAACTCTCACATACAATGCCTTTTATTTTTTTACTTTGTTGAAGATGTACAACTAAAACATATATTCGCTCACCAACACCCAAATAAATACACTCAGTCACCAAAACAACTGTTTCCACATGCACTCTTAAACCCATACACCTAGTCAATCAACCATTCACACATCTATGCATAGAGTTACACACACCCCATCCAACCCCACACAAACTCAGTGTCCCATACAAATACTCACCCAACTAATCAATAACTAATATACACACTCATGTAGTTAGTGAACAACTGAGGCAGCATGTTATACAACAACAGAGACAGTGCTGCACACATTCACATAGTTTAGTTACTAATCCATGTATTAAGTGAGACACTTTTAATTACTCACTTAAAAAGACAGTCAGACAGCTACTAAATCCTCCATCCAGACAGTTATATATCCACTCAATCTTCAATACAGATTGGTATATATATAATAAATATTTAAATTTCAAACTAAACCACATTCAGTGGATGATGTCATCAGTGATGTCATCAGTGATGTCATTTGAGATGTCATCAGTGATGTCATCAGTGATGTCACTGACCATGTCATGAATGATGTAATATGTGACATCATCAGCAGTGCATTGCGGGCGCGTGAGTTATAGTTAGCAGAACTAACTATAACGGAGGAATTTCTATGGTTTTGTACGAGTGAAATGGGCAGCTAACTATAACACCCCTGAAACCTATGGTTTTTTCTGTGAATATATATATATATATATATATATATATATATATATATATATATATGCGCTGAACTCCAAAGTTTACGGCGTTTGGACACCACTGGAGGACGGACCACAGGTACGTGCAAAATTACTTTATTGATGCTTCCCCTTGCACCCTCGCACTCGCCTGACGCGTTTCGATCCTCTAGGGATCTTGTTCACATGACGCGCTAAACAGTGCTTGATAGGCCTAAATAGTGTGTTACATTTTTTTCTTTTCTGTTTTCTTGTGTTTTTAAAGTGACAGATACGCACTGCACCTTGTGATTGCAACCATGAACATAGAAAACATACTATATTCAACACAATGTATAAACAGGAAACTAAGAGAATAAAACCAATACAATGTTTCAATAAAACAATAAAATAGTTCCCCCTTGTTTCAAAATATAATACATTGGATTACTGTGTAGTTGCCAATTCTTTGTGCAAATATGCAAATGATGGAAAGTATAAGCACGCAGATAAAATTCAATATTATTTTTAAAAAACTTTTTTCAATTTTTTAAAATTTCAAAGATTACAAAAGTCCAGGTTGAAATACCATGACATGTATTCTGATTGGCCCACTTGTGTAAGGTCAATTGTGCTTATTGGCCTGCATCCATCTGGTATTTGTTGACTTCTGGTTGCTTAAAGTGCGTTGTGTATGAAAGTGCCAAGTGCAATGTGTTAATCATAAAAACCAGATATTCCTAAAATCCTGTAAAAAGCCTTGTATAAAACCACCGTGTAAATAATTAGAACATAGGATTCTTTGGGGGAGTGCAGCAGTTTAGTTCAATGATTTACATAAAATAGGCTTCGTTGTTATCCTACCTTCTTGCTCAGGTCTATTTGAATACACTCTTCAGGATAGATTTATCATTATACTAAAGGTATCAATGCTACATCTACGTTCTATATTTTGTCAATTGTGATGCTATAGATATGTGTAAAGATCTTCGGTTAAATTCAGACCCCCTGGATGCTTAGTGTCGAGATTTAGAATATATCTAGTCTCAAGTTGGCGCAAGGTCCGGACTCGATCTCCCCCTCTCTTTTTATTTTGGATACAATCAATGAGGAAGTATCTCAGAAGGGTGGAATCAGATTTGTGGTGTTCAGCAAAGTGACGTGCCACTGGATAAGATTGATCCTGGTTCTTGATCGCCCTAATATGTTGGAGTATATGTTTGTGGCCTTGTAGGATCGTACTTCCTACATAACGTAGGCCACACGGACACTCCAACACGTAGACCACATGGGTCATTTTACAAGTAAGGGGTTTCTTGATGGGGATTTCAACAGTATCGAAAGGAGTTTTGTAGGCAGTAGTATTAACGCCATGTTGGCATGCCTTACATGTCTTACATTTAAAAAAAACCCAACGTTGGCTCAACCAGGTTCCTTTGCTTATGACTTCTAAATCATTGCATACCAAAGTGTCCTTCATAGAAGGTGACCTGCTATACGTTATAGCGGCCTTTTTGGGTAATTTATGTCCTATTACTGGATCTCCCAGTAAAATAGGCCAGTTTCTGTTAATGATTATTTTGATTTCTTTGCTTTGTTTGTTGTACCCAAAGATGAATCTGAATGCCCCATCATTTTCTTTCTTTTTGGTTGCTGACTTGCTTTGTTCATTTAGAAGTACATCTCGACTGGTCTGATTACTCTTGTCTATAGCATTTTTTACACATTTAGGGGAGTAACCCCTGGCTAAGAATCTGGCTTTGCTGGAAGCTTGCGCTATCTCCAATTCTTTATTGTTGCTGCATATTCTTTTTAACCGTATCATCTCACCATAAGGGATGCTTTGGATGAGATGATCCGGATGGGCACTGCTGGCATGTAGCACTGAGTTGCCCGCAGTTGGTTTCCTGTGCAGTGTGGTGTGCAATTGATCATTATAGATATGCACCTCCACGTCCAGGAAATTAACCGATCTGGTGCTGATTGAAGCAGTAAATTGGAGATTTAAGGTGTTAATGTTGAGATTTTGGACAAACTTCTCAGCCTCATCAATCGAGCCTTGCCAGATCACAAAAAGGTCATCGATGTATCTTAACCATTTTACAACATTGGTATTCATGATATTCGGGAATTCCTTGATGAGGACCAGTTCCTCCCACCAACCCATATGCAGGCAGGCGTAGCTCGGTGAGAAACTGGCCCCCATTGCCACTCCCCGTTGCTGTTGGTATAGAACATTCTCAAACATGAATAGATTATTGTGCAAACAGAATTCAACCATATTCACCAACATCGTATTATGTGATACAAACTCAGGGCCCCTGCGGGAAAGGTAGTGGCCTAACGCCCTGAGACCATCTTGGTGTCTGATTGAAGTGTACAATGAAGTGACATCAAGTGTCATCAAAAGGTAGTCATCTTGCCAAATCACATTTCTGATCTTTCCTAGGAAATCTCCTTTATCCCTCACATATGAAGGTAAGGCTTTCACAATGTTCTGAAGAAGAATATTCAACGTAAATAGAAGTGTGTTCTAGCATGCTGTTGTGTGCCGAAATAATAGGTCTTTATCGGGTTCTTGTGGACTTTGGGGATGAAGTACATTATTGGTGTAACCGGATGTTCATTTCTTAGATATTTATACTCATCACTTGTTAAGAGGCCCGCATTCATCCAAGCCACCAACTTCATGTTGAAGTAATTGTACATGATTTTTAAGTTCTATTGGTCAACCCGATGGTAACATTCTTTATCTCTTAGTTGAGACATGGCTTCTTGAATATAGGTTGGCCTGTCCCAAAGTACCAAATTGCCGCCTTTGTCTGAATTTCGAATAATAACGTTTTTGTTTTCTTTTAATTTGCCCATAAGTTGATGGTATTGTGTTTGTTGTATGTTGTGTCTCATTTTGGTGTTGGTGTTGTTTGTACAATGTAATTTCTTCACGCTGGTAATAACTTGTTCATTAAATACATCGATTGAATCCCGTATGTTTATGGGAGTAAAGTTAGAACGAGGTTTGAATAGCGTTGTCCATTTGTGTTTTTCCACTTGCATATCAGAAGGCACATCATTTTGTGTTGGAACATTGCTTTCTTTCAATAGATCTTGCATTGCCTGTAAAACAGGTAAATCCGATGATGATAATTCATAAGATGAAGATTCCAATACATGACAGTCGGATGGCGATTTCTTGTCTGAATTTGCAATAAGGAAGTGCTTTTTAAGTTTTAATTTCCTTATGCTCTTATAAAGGTCTATTCTTGTAGCTGCATAATTCATGGAGCTTTCCGGACAGTAAGACAAACCCAAGGACAGCAGTTGTTCTTCAGCAGCATTTAGTGTCATATCCGTTAGGTTAATGATAGTCTGGCTATTGGTAACGTGATTTTGTTTTATCGTTTCCAATTCCGCCGGGGTTGTCCCCTTTGTTTCGGCCTGCTGTTTGTTTGCTGTGCGTTTTTGCTGGGCTTGCCTTCTTTCCCTGCGCTTCCTTATTGAATTCCGACTTGTCTTGTTTGGTTGCGTGGACGCAGGGTATCCCTGCGTTCTGTGACTAAAAAATCCACTTCATCTGCCAAGGAAATATTTGCAGGGACATGCGACATTGCTATCTGTCTGGCTTCAATGTCGGTATCACTTTCTTGCGCTGAGCTGAGCTCGGAATTGGATGTCATCTCATTTGTTCTGCTTTGACTTTGTTGGTCATTTTGTGATTTACTTCCCGTTCCGCCATATTTGGATATTTTTAGCTTGTCATATTTTTTGGCAAATGTGAACACGCGACCGCATTCATAGTCCATATGTCGCGATGGAATTTAAAAGCTTTTCTTTCCTATATATATAATCTACACTGAGTGCTTGGTGTGCAGACAGACTCTGGACACCCCCACTAGATGAGTCAGTCATTAGACCAGCTAGCTCTACAGTGCCACTACCATCCCCTTGTATTTTACAGTGGTGTATGTAGTTTCTGGCAACCACTGAACATAGCGGTACAAAAGGGGGTGGTGGTGATGGACAGAGCATCAGAACCAATCAAACACTCACACCCAGTCAACAGATCTGGGTTTGATCCATCACCGTTCTTTAGCCCACTCTGCCACCCCAGTTCAGACATGGCCATATGCAAATCAGTCTGACCCTGTGCCTCATGGGAACAGTTCAGCCCGAACTGCCAAGCCATGCCTTCCCTGGACCGGAAACAAGCTTCCTAGGACCGGTTTCTGGCATTTCAGCCGTCTTCAGCCAGGCTTGCTTGAATTCAGTGGCAAAGTGAGCAAGGGACTCACGTCTGAGCATACCCTGCCAACTTATGTCGAACAAAGCGGTACAAAAGGGGGTGGTGATGGACAGAGCATCAGAACCAATCAAACACTCACACCCAGTCAACAGATCTGGGTTTGATCCATCACCGTTCTTTAGCCCACTCTGCCATCCCAGTACAGACATGGCCATATGCAAATAAGTCTGACCCTGTGCCTCATGGGAACAGTTCAGCCCGAACTGCCAAGCCATGCCTTCCCTGGACCGGAAACAAGCTTCCTAGGACCAGTTTCTGGCATTTCAGCCATCTTCAGCCAGGCTTGCTTGAATCCAGTGGCAAAGTGAGCAAGGGACTCACGTCTGAGCATACCCTGCCAACTTATGGCGAACAAAGCGGTACAAAAGGGGGTGGTGATGGACAGAGCATCAGAACCAATAAAACACTCACACCCAGTCAACAGATCTGGGTTTGATCCATCACCGTTCTTTAGCCCACTCTGCCACCCCAGTTCAGACATGGCCATATGCAAATCAGTCTGACCCTGTGCCTCATGGGAACAGTTCAGCCCGAACTGCCAAGCCATGCCTTCCCTGGACCGGAAACAAGCTTCCTAGGACCAGTTTCTGGCATTTCAGCCGTCTTCAGCCAGGCTTGCTTGAATCCAGTGGCAAAGTGAGCAAGGGACTCACGTCTGAGCATACCCTGCCAACTTATGGCGAACAAAGCGGTACAAAAGGGGGTGGTGATGGACAGAGCATCAGAACCAATCAAACACTCACACCCAGTCAACAGATCTGGGTTTGATCCATCACCGTTCTTTAGCCCACTCTGCCACCCCAGTTCAGACATTGCCATATGCAAATCAGTCTGACCCTGTGCCTCATGGGAACAGTTCAGCCCGAACTGCCAAGCCATGCCTTCCCTGGACCAGAAACAAGCTTCCTAGGACCGGTTTCTGGCATTTCAGCCGTCCTCAGCCAGGCTTGCTTGAATCCAGTGGCAAAGTGAGCAAGGGACTCACGTCTGAGCATACCCTGCCAACTTATGGCGAACAAAGCGGTACAAAAGGGGGTGGTGATGGACAGAGCATCAGAACCGATCAAACACTCACACCCAGTCAACAGATCTGGGTTTGATCCATCACCGTTCTTTAGCCCACTCTGCCACCCCAGTTCAGACATGTCCATATGCAAATCAGTCTGACCCTGTGCCTCATGGGAACAGTTCAGCCCGAACTGCCAAGCCATGCCTTCCCTGGACCGGAAACAAGCTTCCTAGGACCGGTTTCTGGCATTTCAGCCGTCTTCAGCCAGGCTTGCTTGAATCCAGTGGCAAAGTGAGCAAGGGACTCACGTCTGAGCATACCCTGCCAACTTATGGCGAACAAAGCGGTACAAAAGGGGGTGGTGATGGACAGAGCATCAGAACCAATCAAACACTCACACCCAGTCAACAGATCTGGGTTTGATCCATCACCGTTCTTTAGCCCACTCTGCCACCCCAGTTCAGACATGGCCATATGCAAATCAGTCTGACCCTGTGCCTCATGGGAACAGTTCAGCCCGAACTGCCAAGCCATGCCTTCCCTGGACCGGAAACAAGCTTCCTAGGACCAGTTTCTGGCATTTCAGCCGTCTTCAGCCAGGCTTGCTTGAATCCAGTGGCAAAGTGAGCAAGGGACTCACGTCTGAGCATACCCTGCCAACTTATGGCGAACAAAGCGGTACAAAAGGGGGTGGTGATGGACAGAGCATCAGAACCAATCAAACACTCACACCCAGTCAACAGATCTGGGTTTGATCCATCACCGTTCTTTAGCCCACTCTGCCACCCCAGTTCAGACATGGCCATATGCAAATCAGTCTGACCCTGTGCCTCATGGGAACAGTTCAGCCCGAACTGCCAAGCCATGCCTTCCCTGGACCGGAAACAAGCTTCCTAGGGCCAGTTTCTGGCATTTCAGCCGTCTTCAGCCAGGCTTGCTTGAATCCAGTGGCAAAGTGAGCAAGGGACTCACGTCTGAGCATACCCTGCCAACTTATGGCGAACAAAGCGGTACAAAAGGGGGTGGTGATGGACAGAGCATCAGAACCAATCAAACACTCACACCCAGTCAACAGATCTGGGTTTGATCCATCACCGTTCTTTAGCCCACTCTGCCACCCCAGTTCAGACATTGCCATATGCAAATCAGTCTGACCCTGTGCCTCATGGGAACAGTTCAGCCCGAACTGCCAAGCCATGCCTTCCCTGGACCGGAAACAAGCTTCCAAGGACCGGTTTCTGGCATTTCAGCCGTCTTCAGTCAGGTTTGCTTGAATCCAGTGGCAAAGTGAGCAAGGGACTCACGTCTGAGCATACCCTGCCAACTTATGGCGAACAAAGCGGTACAAAAGGGGGTGGTGATGGACAGAGCATCAGAACCAATCAAACACTCACACCCAGTCAACAGATCTGGGTTTGATCCATCACCGTTCTTTAGCCCACTCTGCCACCCCAGTTCAGACATGGCCATATGCAAATCAGTCTGACCCTGTGCCTCATGGGAACAGTTCAGCGCGAACTGCCAAGCCATGCCTTCCCTGGACCGGAAACAAGCTTCCTAGGACCAGTTTCTGGCATTTCAGCCGTCTTCAGCCAGGCTTGCTTGAATCCAGTGGCAAAGTGAGCAAGGGACTCACGTCTGAGCATACCCTGCCAACTTATGGCGAACAAAGCGGTACAAAAGGGGGTGGTGATGGACAGAGCATCAGAACCAATCAAACACTCACACCCAGTCAACAGATCTGGGTTTGATCCATCACCGTTCTTTAGCCCACTCTGCCACCCCAGTTCAGACATGGCCATATGCAAATCAGTCTGACCCTGTGCCTCATGGGAACAGTCAGCCCGAACTGCCAAGCCATGCCTTCCCTGGACCCGAAACAAGCTTCCTAGGACCGGTTTCTGGCATTTCAGCCGTCTTCAGCCAGGCTTGCTTGAATCCAGTGGCAAAGTGAGCAAGGGACTCACGTCTGAGCATACCCTGCCAACTTATGGCGAACAAAGCGGTACAAAAGGGGGTGGTGATGAACAGAGCATCAGAACCAATCAAACACTGAACATGACAACCCGTATTCCTCCGGTATTGTGGAAAACAATAAGGTATCTTTCGCTTAGTCACTCGTGCCTACTTTTCTCAGAATACACATAGAATGGCGATTGGAACTGTTTCAATAATTATTTTTTGGTCAAGTGTCAGTCTAATATGAAACATATTCCCTGCGACAATCAAAAGACAGGAGCAGACAAATGTGACTGCTAGCACTAATATCATAAACAGCAGATACATTTCTACCATAGTGCTAATAAGATGAATAAAAGATTATGAAAAACAATAGCATTGGCGTACTCCTACAATGTGTAGCCTACCTAAATGTACCTAGCCTAGATATTTAGGTGAAGCATGTGTATGTAAGTGCTAGTATATATTCTCGGAGAAGTCCTAACCCCTCACCTGATGTTCTGAATGAAGGCCCCCATCTCTGCTTCGGGGATGGCTCCCTGCAAGGGATGTCAGGTCTCTGCCTGTTGAAGGATCAGCCTGCAAAGTCTCTGTCCAGCCTGGAAGGAATTCTCCTCTCTTCCTGTAAGGGGGAGAGAGGGTCTTTTAAACTAAAGTGGTCACTCCAGGGTTTCTTCTAGAATCTATGGGGGCTATTCTCAAGAACGTGTGATAATCATCGCAAAATTAGCTTAACGCAACTTTGCACACCGCAGTCTATCATGGGAAAATAACACTGAGGTAACGTGGTATTCGCAAGCCGCCGGTACCGTGCGATAGGCTCATGATAACGTGTTAAATGTCTGCGATAAAGTCAACCCGACGCTGCAAAAATGCGAAGCACGAATGCAAAAAAAGCTGCGATGAGGCCAATCGAGATACAAAAATCAGCAAAAACCACCGACAGGCCTGCAATACCCACGCGTCATGCGGGAAAATGCACTATAAAAGCAGCAAAAAAAAGGGAGAAAAAAAGAAACTGCGTAGCACCACGGATGCACCCGGACTGAGTGCAGAGGCCAGCGTGAACCCCACAAGCCCCACAGACCACCAGCAAGGAACCTCATGCTCGGGGAAGGCCAAGGAGAAGAGGAAGAGGCAGACGGGGTGCAGTCTGCAGGAAAACAAGATCAGCATCACTGAGGTGACAGAACACTACCATCCACTGAACGTCAATATGAAAAACGCAGTCGGAGTTTCGAGGAGGTCTATGGAGAAAGACAAGAGGCGCTGGCATGATGTGAAAAGCCAAACCAAGCACAAACCCGCTGCCAACAGGAAGGCAGCAACGGCGACAGGAGGTGGGAGTCCTGCGCCACAGGAGGAGCTGGAGGAAATGGAGGCCACAGTCATCAGTGTGGAGACGGCGCAAGGAGTTGGGAGTCTAGACACAGCTCGATAGGACCTGACACAACATCAACAGGGTGAGTAACAACCAGGGCCTCGGGGACGGGGGGAGATTGGCACAATAGCACACATGCACAACGATGTGTAGCACACTGCACACCCTTACTGACCCTGGATCATGTCCCTGATCCCCGTGGCACACTGCAGCACACACACATAGGAACAACAGCACATCAGACGACAATGTGGTACAAAGTGCAACACAGACACTACAGAACAGAGGACACAACTGGGTCGGCTCATGCGCAGAAACAGGCCAATCACAACTAACATAGCAGGAAACTGTGAGATGGAAATGTACGTGTACAACCTCACATCCGTCATGTAGTCCAAATGTCCACTGTCCCGCATCAAATATTCAGCACCTCCCAAACAGTAACAATGTACATGTCATACAGTCTCCATGTAAACTAGAACAATGCGCAAACATACACGTCAACACAATTTCAACATGTATCTCCCCATCACATTGCAGAGGGACAAACAACACCTCCAACAGAGCAGAGCAGACTACTCATCAGTGATGCTGGAGAAGACAACCACACATTTGACACTGATGCCCTACAACAGCCCATGGACATCTTAGGCAACCCACCCCAGGAGCAGGGCAGCCAAGCTACATAGAGGAGACCCCAGCCCCTGCACAGACCACACAGCAGGAGGCACCCGCCACCACAACTGGCTCCCAACACTTCACCTAGGCACACATCGCATTCCAATGCCATGTGTCAGAATGCCAAAAGGAGGTGGCCGAACAGGTGTGGTTAGAGTCAGAGCTCATGGAAGCCAAACTAGATTATATATGTGTGTGTTCAAGTCCCATCAGCGACCACCTACACCCCAAGAAGGAGACCCACACTGCAACAGAGACACATGCATTTGCACATTTCCTGTAATGAACCACGCCCAGAGCCCCGGAATCATCATTCACACCCCCACGCTGGACCTCCGTACGATGGCCCAGTCCACTCCTCTTACGTATTGAGTGGGTGACTACAAAGATACATGTCCAAGGTCTTACACGCTGTCAGCGGTGACATGGTTGCGTCCGCTGTCCACAGCACAATATAATGTTGTAGGCCCCGGGCCCTCAAGCATACATACTAGACCACACGGACACACGCAGATAGTTTGTGGAACTGGCTACGAGCACGTGCGCCCGGCCCCTTTATTGGCAGGGTCACATGTACAGTGATGCCTGTGCTGGATGTGTGTAGGGTGAGTGTAAGCCAGCCTGCACGGAGTGGTTGGTGCTGGCAACAACTTGAACAGTGAACACTATTAAAATGGAAACAGAAAACACCAGCATTACAGAGACAACTGCGGAGCATCATGGTGGTAGCCGGAGCAAGTACAGAGGTCACCCAATCTGCAAACAGAAGTGTCCGTGAGTTGTAGTGCACTGAGGTTGGGGCACTAGAGATGAGCGTGCACATGTGAAGAAAATGTCTAGAATTGAGTCCCTTCGGGATATTCTTGATGCAGCTGCAGTGGGGTGTGTTACACCTGCATCATCTTCCTCATCATCATTTTCCCAGGTCTCCCACACTGCCTGAGGTGACATTGCTGCTTGAGCTCTCCACAGCACACAACTCATTCAGAAATGGTTCATGAGTTAGTGGCACCTGGCATGCTGAGCAGGGTATCAGGCAGATGATGGCATCCACGACAGATGTGAGCAACTCCGTTAGTCTGACAGTACGGCTGTTTCGACTCTGGCAGTTGGTGGTTGGAGGTGGTTCTGGCAGTGGTGGGGTGTGCCTCCTGCAGTGATGCGACGTCCGGGCCAGTCAGAACTCAATTTGATGTGTGAGCCCTGGTGGACCGCAGTTGAGGCCGGAGGCAGCGGACAGCGCAGGGCCACAAACACATGGCGTTGATGACCCCAAGGCCATCGTCTCAGAGGCCATCCAATATCTCACCGGACAGGGTCCCTGACTTGAGCTGCACAGAATTAGTGACCCTGGATACACTGCGGCCGGCACAGGCACACCTCCATGGGACGGTGACTTGCAATGCACTGAGGTAGGGCCACGCGGACTGAGCGGGTCCTCACCGATGTCGAAGGTGAATGTGGCGGAGGGTTGCGGGTGACAGTGGAAGGTGTCCTCCTGGGCATGATGCAGAGGGCAGAAGCCATCCGGAAGCGGCAAATTGAGGAGTGGAATGCTACAGCCTCGTTTTCACCAAAAATCAGTATCCCCGACATGATGATGAAGCCAACCCCCAGTCCATAGACTCAGTCGCCACCAAAGTTCAACCAGAAAGTGTCGGGGAACAGACTTAGTGGCACCGGAGCTAAAGGGGTATGCAGTCTGTGATGAGGCCAGCACAATGCTATAAAGCTGCCATAAATAAATCAAGACTGAGTTCCCAATGTGTGACATACTCGACTGCAGTGTAGACCCGAGGCAGCGGTCAGCAGAGACCCACCCCCACGTGTCGTTGGCTCGCGATGCACAGAATTAATGACACCAGAGCAGTTGTTGGCAGTGTTCGATCACCTCCGTAACAAGGATCCTTTTTTCCTCCGGGCTGCACCACGTCTTCCTCTTACTCCTCTCCATGTGTTCAATGATATGAACTCTGCCATACACAAATCAAGACTCAGTTCCAACTGTGTGACCTTCTCGACCGCAGTGTAGGCCGAAGGCAGTAGTCAGCAAGGGACCACAGACAGGTGTCGTTCAGATGCTAGGCACGGAGTTGGTTGCACCACATCGAAGGGAGTACAGTAAAATAAAATCTACCATAAAGTGTGTACTCTGCCATTGCATAATCAAGACTCAGTTTCACATGTGTGACCTACTTGGCAGTTGTGTAGGCCGGTGGTGTATGTCAACAAGAAAGGAGTACTGCGGGCCTGTGTCTCAGAGGCCGTGATTGTCTGAGGAGGCTGCTAAGCTCGCGGGCCTCGGGCTTGGGGCTTGTGCCGGCATGTGGTGGGCCCTCCTTGACACACTCGGGTGTCGGCAGGTGAGCAGTGAGGCCTGGGTGCACAGGTGGGGGTAAGACGGGTTCGGGGACAGGCGGGCCGGAGTGCAGCAGGCACACAGGATCGCAGGCAACACCGCTCACGGCGATGGAGTCGACCTTGTGGCGGGCTGGGAGGCACCGCCCTGGCAGAGACGTTGGGTATTCCGCAAGAGAACCATGCCCAGAGCTACATGCTTTTTATTCACACCCCTACGCTTGCCTGGTGTATGCCAGGCTGGCCCACTCTGCTCACACTTACAGGGGGGGACGTCACAAGCTACATTTCTGGGATCTTCCTCACTGGCTGGAGTGACATAGTTGCGTCCACTATCCACTACACTCCATACACCAGCAGTGCATGTGGGCATGGATATGTCTGTCGTCTGCATACTGCAGTCTGTCCAGCACATCTCCCGCCACACTTGGCATTGTGTACCTTTTCATTCATGGGTCACTTGCCTCCTCGCACATGCCTGGTTCCCACCTCTCCCCACATTCCGATATTCTGTTCTGTGGCTGAGGTGCCATGCCGTTGATGGCTCATGTACATGGCTAGCCCTGGTTGCCACAGTAAGTTATGCTGTCATGTCTGGTGGGTGGGCATGTTGTTTGGCATGTTGAATGTGAGTCTGTGACTTGTGCATTCCCAGAGTTGTGAGTTGCATGATGGTGGAGTTGGGGGATGTGGTGTGTTCATTTGGTACTTGCCAACAAGCAGTGCATTTCCATGGGTGCCATCCTGTTAGCGCTGGTTGATGATGGACTGTCGGTAGAAGTAGGAATCATGCACACTGCTTGGGTAGTTGGCGACAACGTTGGTGGCGATTCCCAGGTGGTCCACTGTTGCCTGCACATTGATGGAGTCCTTGTGCTTTCTGTTGAGGAAATTGTGTGCAGTGTCACCAGGGGGCACAAGTAGGACATGTGTGCAGTCATTTGCCCCCTAACATGTGCGGGAAGCCAGCTATGGCTTAGACGCCTTGCTTGATCTCCAGCTGTTCCTGTGCAGTGTGGAGGGAGTATAGGTACTGGGGTACCAAGCTGATGATGGCATCCAAGACAGTTGTGAGGAACTTTGATAGGGCTGGCTGTGAGACTCCTCCGACTCTGGCGGTTGTTGGTTGGAAGGTCCCAGAGGCCAACATGTGCAGCACAGCCCGCAGCTTTGCCTGCGGAGGGCTGTTGGTTGTCCACTGTGTGGGTACCATCAGCCTGTGGGCAATGGTGGTCAGGATGCGTAGGATGGTTGTCCTTTTGAGCCTGTAGTGGGCAATGACATTCTCTGGTGTTGGGTCTGTGAGGTTGGTGCATTTTCTGAAGGTCCGCTGTCTTGGTCTGCGCTGCCTCTGTGGTGGTCCGGGAGGTACGGGGGGATGGCGATCCTGGGTGTGGTGGCGGTGGGTGTTGTGGCCCTGTTGGGGCTCCGAGCTGCATGATCAGTGGCACCATGGCATCTGTTGGTCTTCAGGTGTAGCTGTGGTCTGGGCTCCCTTTTCTGGTGCTGGTTGTCGTCCGACTTTGCACCAGGTCAGAGCAGGTGTTAATTTCCTGCTGCTAACGCGCCTTATCGCATGTTTTGTGATCTTATCGCCGATCTGGCTGGTCGTTGAGAATGTTGATCTGTGGTGTTGTCGCGGCCTTTTTGCTCAGCAATGCCTACTTTGCATCTCATTTGCGATAGTTGCCGGGGTCATCTGCGGCGATGTTTTTTGCAGATGCTTTCGCCGGAAAACTGGTGATATCGGCTGTTTGCACCAGCTTGTGAATGGGGTGATAAATGTATCGCGACTTTTGCTGCGTTAAAGTGCCGATAACTCGGTGATAGGTCCTTGAGAATATGCCCCTATCTGTTTTGAAAACATTTACTAATGCTCTGGTAATCCTTTCCTAAACAAACATGAGCATGCACAGGTGACTGTTGGCCATGGATGGAAAAAAGTGATGACCCTTATACAGAATAAATCTGCTGTGCCTGGGGACATGTTTATGTACGTCAGGTACAGAGATTAAGATAGGGTACCAGGAGCCTGATTTTGGAGAGAGAGAATTAAGCTACTAGGTAAAAGGTCACCTGTGTTAGGACAGTTATGTTGTGTGGATGGAACAAAATGTATGTAATTGGTATGTACATGATGGGACAATCCTGAAGGACATGGCAAGGGTTCAGGTAAATTGACAAGAGAAATTGACAAGGAAGACCATTATGAGTAGGTGCGCAACTTCTCCAGGTAAAGCCACTGAGAGAGTTCTAGGTTGGGACATTCCTGAAGTATCCACTCTCTAGGAAATTGTCATAATTGTTTTAAAATATTATAAAAATCTTTACAGAATTTCCCGAGGAGTGTGTTGCTCTCCAAAACCAATTCTCCTAAACCATTTCTTCTCTTATTTTTAACTCAGACACGCACTGTCACCATTTGGTGATGGCAGACACAATTCTTAATTTTAGAAATTTAGATGCAACTCTGACTATCTCTATGCTTGCAAACCAGAAGATCTTGAGAGTCTATAAAGCATTACTCATAAAGACACTCGGCACATTCCCCACGCTCTGACTGGAATGGGAGGCTGACCTGGGTGCTTTGGTGGAAGGGGACTGGCAGCAGCCCTAATGGCTCCCAGGGAAGTTGCCATCTTGGTACAATACACACTAATACAATTTAACTGCATCAAGTTTACTTAACAGAGTACGACTGCAGAGCAGAGAAACTCCACTATCCCCACAGCCTAAGATGATAAGTAGTAAATTGTGATCTTTTTCAGACAATTTCGGGCTGAAGAGCGATTTAGGTCTTCTGGGATGAGAAAGCCCAGGTGCAGTCGGCCTATATGGCATTTCAGAGTGTCCTAGAAGATTTAGGCTGTGACTGATACATGCAGGTCTTCCTGGGACTGAGGCTGATTCTGGCCCAGAGAGCATCGCTTAGAACTGGAAGCCTGCATGGGTGTCAAGCCTCTTCCGTTGGGAGGCAGGACTCGATAACTGTTAAATTCTTCAATGACTGGTAAAAGGAGGCCGGTGGTATCCACAGAAGCACAGAAAAATTTGGTGACAATGGATGAACTATCACAGCATCTCCGAATAAAGGATCATGGGGTTACTCTTCTATACCTCTTATATGATGCCATTCATTTTCTCACAAATGTGAATTTGTTCCTTCTAGAAATCCTGCCTTTGGTGGTACCAGGAAAGCACCACAGCTTGCTTTGTTCTAATACACAAAATGCTTTTATTTAAAAAAACAAAATCATTAGTTTGGCTTCTAAAGCACAACACGACCCACGAGGGAGATGATCCAATGGGACCAAAGGCTCCTTTCTAACTGACCAGGACACTTCAGCAGTCCACTTCCAGTGGTGCTGAAGCACCATAGGGATCTTAAACAATTGTGATAGTGAGCAAATAATTCTAGAACTAGCCATACCTTACCTGTGAAGAACAGTGCCTCACTTGCACCACCTCCAACACATTGAAAGAATAGGGTGTAGTGGTGTATTTTAAATCACATTTTCCCAAACATGTAGATACAATGTGGTATGGAGTGCTCATTTATGAGACAGAAATCACTAGTAAATGGCTACAGGTTGAAGCTGGTAAATCAGTAACCACTGGAAATCCAACTACTTTGCCTAACCATTTTGGACTGCGGTCTCTTTTAATGACAAATCTTAAAATGACTACTCAAAACATTGTGGGCTCCACTCCAATCTCACTTGTGTTCATGAAAGAGCTTTCTGGTGCAAATGGCTAGGTTTACTACTGCAAGAAATTCCAAAAGGTGATCTTGCTGTCATAAACCCTTTAAATTAGACATAATATTACCCCACCATCATGTAATATTATGCAGGAGTAAGTTTCATGCACTGGGTGGGGAGTGGGCATTTCAAGGAACAAATGCCTTGGCAGTTTATGAATGTCCAGAAACGCAAGAATTTGTGGTCTTTCAAAAACTCCTCTCAAACATTTTCCCACCTTGTAAATGGTTGCACCTTTAATCTTGCCACAGGCTTCAGTACATCTCTTTCCCAGACGGTAAGGGGAACAGACCATGCCCAATCTTTGTAGGGGGGTTTGGGGGAGGAGTTGCAGAACAGTTTGAAGTTTCAAATTTATTTAAACAATTGCGAAGTTACTTAAAACCATTGCAATAAGAATTGCACAATATAAATACACCATTACATAGTATAGATAAAATTAATAATTCTAAAGATAAAATCTTTGCAATCTAATTTAAAAGGTTTTCCAATGGTAAAAGAAAAGTA
This sequence comes from Triturus cristatus, assembly GCF_964204655.1. Classification (NCBI taxonomy): domain Eukaryota; kingdom Metazoa; phylum Chordata; class Amphibia; order Caudata; family Salamandridae; genus Triturus; species Triturus cristatus. Next base: position 428,080,685 of record NC_140594.1, on the reverse strand, counting down.
AAAATCAATGCATTAAAAACTGGAGGTACTATTTGTACAGGACACTTGTTTTCACATGGAATAATGTCACTTGAAAGGGAAACTGATTGTAGTTTAATCCCAGAGGTATTACAACTCATCGATTTTCTTCGAGGGGATTTAGTTCAAGAGTCAACAGGTCTTCCCCGATGGATGGATGCCACTGATTTACTCAGAGCTCTGCTCTTGAAACCAAGATTCACTGTGAGTTCCATTCTGAAAACCCAGACTCATTCAGAGCTGTGCTCCTGACATCACCCAGACTCCATCAAAGTTGAGCTCCAAATATATGAGACGAAGTACCCCCTGCCATACATTATAAAGATATTGCAAGTCACCGAGGAGTTCCATGACTATATAGACAAGTCTCGCATTTGCTAAAGTTAGATCTGTTGGTGTTAAAAATGACAATGTTTTTGACTTGTTTTTATATTTGCAATGGAGTAATTATATTTGCATGATGCTGTTGTCATTGGTATAAAATAGCACAAGTAAAAAACACTGACATTTTAAACGCCTATAGCTCTAACTTTAATAAATGCAAGCCCTATTGTATTGCAAATGATTGTTTTATTATCTTTCTCACTGGCCTATTTGGGTTCAAATTGCATTTATATACAATTAACATGTAACTGCTTTATTTACAATTTACCCTTGGTTATTGTCATGAAAATTAATTTCAGAGATAAGACCCAGTCAATCAAACGATAATTCATAAACAGAACGGATAACACCAAGCAGCCCAAAAATATAAGATGGAACAAAGGAATATCTCCGGCGAATTTTCAGCTACCAAAAGGACTAAATCAATACTTAGTTAGCAAATTATCGGAAGACCATTAGGGACCCAGGATATCCTTCAATTAGTCAATGAGCTGACTATTAATGAGAAAGGCAACAAGTGGGGTGCCTGAGGCACACAGATATGAAAGAAGTTCCTTAATTAGAGTCTGACAAGTTGCAAAAGAGTGAAGCAGTCTGTGAGGCGAAACTTCCAGGCAACAGCGTGGTTGATTGCTTCCTGCACGCACCGGAATACAATCATTTGGTCCCTCATTGACACTGTCGGGAATGGCTACTCAGAGTTAGTGTTTAAAAACACCTTTCGGAATTCTGAGGACTGTCCTATTTTACGTGGTCATTTTTAGAGTTCGGCTCATGCATGGGACTGTAAGAGTCAAAGCAGACACTTGAATTGGCTAGCCTTATTAATTTGTTGGCTCACCCACCTTTAAAGCGAGGTGAAACCAATCACATTATAGACCATGAAAACTTCCTCGTGCTTTGCAGTTCAGAGTGTGAACTCATTAATTGTAGGCCAAAAGGCAATGGTGCACGAGGTTGGTATGCTTAGTTTAAGACAAGTACAAAAAAAAATGCCTGGCAGCTCTCACAGGTGAAACTCTTCAGCTACAGTACAACTATCAGTAGTGATTTTTAATATCGCCTTAAACATTCGAAAAACCCTAAAATCCCTAGCAGTATGTTGTAATGTGCTTATTATCTATACTCTCTCCCTACTCTGGTTCTCTGCCTGCCTGCTCAGCCTTTGATGAGGTATGATAGAATGTTGAGGGTGGTTTGGATTCTAGTGGGATCAGTTGGTGAGAAGGGGCTGAGCAGGGAGGACGCTGCTCCTGGTGGGGCATTAAGAAGGAACAGAATATCTCCTGATAACCTGTAACATGTGATTTGGATCTGAAGAATAAATCATCAATCCTTTAATACAAGACCATGCTTGCGCTCATTCATTCTTTTTAACACTGGCGACGAGTTAAAGAACCTGCGTGTACCTTCAAAGGATTTTGGACTTGTGAAACTTAAGAGCCTACCTTGGATGAATTTGGGAACTGAAGGAGCGCTTAAAAGGAAAAAAGAAGAAGTAATCTTGCACTCCACAAGCCCCACCAGTGACCATAAGACCGGTCAGCCCTATCGTGGATGTGCCAGATGATGGACTTGGGTGAGTGTTTCTCCAAAGGACAATTCTGACAAAAAAAAGGGAACGGTCAGCCTTGGCCTGGGCCTGCCAATTCCTGCTGTTTTGGGAGTGTGTCTCCATCAAGAGGAGTTTCCCTGAGGACCAACAAGAATGTGTCACTCGCAAGTTTTCCCAGAGCCTCAGAGGGGAAGTGCTGTCAAGTTTCCCCAGAGACTTTAAGAAATAATATTATAAGACATTTAGACTGACATCTGGGATTAGCGCCGCAGTCTTTGTTGGAGGAGCCTTTCGTTTCTTTGGGAGGAACATCGCGTGAGGAGTTTACAAGCGTGTCATGGATACCGGCACCTTTGGACTGAGTTGTAGAGTGCAGGGGGAAGTGTTGAAGCAACAACTTATGGTTCGCTTGGTCATGGTCCAACGCCTGGGATGTGTCTTGCGTGTACTGGCTTTTGGAGAGTTTGAGCAGTCCCTGAATGATTTTTTTTTCTTCCCTGTTTGTGTACCGGCATAGTACACGTGTGGTGAGGCATTTTGTTACTAATCCTAGTTTTTGTGTTTTTTTTTTTTTGCCACACGCTTCTGTAGGCAGTTCAACCGTCACGCTGAACATTTGAAGTTTTGCACGAGCGCGAGTTTGCGCGAGTAGTGCACTCACCTGATGAGAAGCTTCGTGGCCATTCTGACGTGATGCGGAGTTTTGCTGCTTCTACAGTGCTCACAGCACCAACGTGCCGTGAGCCACCCGGTGCAGCGTGTGCTGCGTGCCGCCATTTTAGGGCTGGCGTTTTAGACCTTTTTAGCTACTGTTATCTCAGCACACGTTGCCAACCACGTTAATACATGTTTGCCAAAATGGAAATGTTTGCTGCCAGCGTATGTTCAACAGTTCGTCGCAGGCCTGGTTTTGTTAACAGCGCTGGTAAACTCTTCGGAGGGCCTGTGAGGTTTGTAGAGTTTGGGCAGACATTATTTTCATTCGAAGCTGCATATAACATTGGCAAATTTTGTAGTTTTTTTTTTTGGGACGCTAACCTGGCTGTGTTCACCGCTTTGGATGTTATCAGCTGAGTGGACCCTTTGGTGAGAACCTCGGGTGAGAGATCGCTCACCGGAGTCAGAGACTTTCCTTTTCTTCATTTTGTCATTGCGTTTCTGATTGGTTGTTTTGTTTTAAGGGGTGGATTTTGTTTCTTGGGACGTGTTGGGTATTAATTGGTGTCTGTTCTCTGCAGTGCCGGTGTGTGTGCAGGTTTCTGAGAATTTCTTGTAGACTTTTGGAATTTCATTTTGGTCAGTATATTTTGAGTGTGTTTTGGGTTTCACGTTACCCTGTATTTGTTTTGGGTTTCTAAGTTGCCCTGAATTGTTTTGGGGTCAATGTTACCTTGTGTTTGTATAGGGTTAAAGGATACCCTAAATGGTCTTGAGTCACCCACGTGAGGGTGTGGCTGGGGGTTAAAGGATACCCTAAATTTGTCATGGGTTATAATTACCCATAGTGTTTTGCGAGTGTGTTTTTGGGTGAAGGGATACCCTAAATTTGACTTGGGTTATAAATTTCCCATAGTGTTTATTGAGAGTGTGTTTTAGGGTTAAGGGATACCCTAAATTTTTCATGAGTTATGGTTACTCATAGTTATCGCTAGATTGTTTTAGGGTTAAGGGATACCCTGATTTGCCAGTTATAGTTACCCATAAAGTATTTTGGGTTAAATGGTACCCTATGTTTGGTTAGGGTTAAGGGATTTAGTCTTAGATCTGTCTTAGGGGTAGATCTGTTTTGTCTTAGTTGTGCAGTTTAGGGTTGTAGATCCCTGTTCTGCCGCAGTCTTGTGGTTTTTTTTATGAGGCACAATGGGTACGTTGTGGGGTGTAGTGTCTTGTACCCATAGTTGTAGTGTGAGTTTTCATGCTAGTTTTGCAATTTTGTTTTTGATCATTATCAGGTGAAGGATGGTGTTTAATGTTTTGGTTATTCATCCTCCTTTTCTACTAAATGTGTGTTATATTATCTTCATGCATTTTACTGTATATGATCATTATCGCTGGGGGGGTGATGTTTAATTAGTTGTTATTAATGCATCCTCCTATGCTCAGTGAGTGTTGTATCATCATAACACATGTTGATTGTTTTCAAATATTATAAGGGGGGAGATGTGTTGTAATGTGCTTATTATCTATACTCTCTCCCTACTCTGGTTCTCTGCCTGCCTGCTCAGCCTTTGATGAGGTATGATAGAATGTTGAGGGTGGTTTGGATTCTAGTGGGATCAGTTGGTGAGAAGGGGCTGAGCAGGGAGGACGCTGCTCCTGGTGGGGCATTAAGAAGGAACAGAATATCTCCTGATAACCTGTAACATGTGATTTGGATCTGAAGAATAAATCATCAATCCTTTAATACAAGACCATGCTTGCACCCATTCATTCCTTTTAACACAGTACCATAGAGGAAGTTGCCGTCATCCCAGGAGCTTGGCCGACGTTCCTGCATAGAGGGCGTTTCCGTAGTCCAGTCTGCTGGTGATGAGGGCCTGGGTGACTGTTCTTCGAGTTTCGGTGGGGATCCACTTAAAGATCCTGTGGAGCATTCGGAGGGTGTTGAAGCAGGATGAGGAGATGGCGTTGACCTGTTTAGTCATGGAGAGGGTGGAGTCGAGGATGACCCCTAGGTTGCGTGCGTGGTCGGTGGGTGTTGGGGCGGTTCCCAGTGCGGTCGGCCACCAGGAGTCATCCCAGACCGAAGGGGTATTTCTGAGGATGAGGACCTCCGTCTTGTCCGAGTTCAGCTTCAGTCGGCTGTTCCTCATCCATTTGGCAACGGCCTTCATGCCCTCGTGGAGGTTGGTTTTGGCGTGTGAGGGTCTTTGGTGAGAGAGAGGATCAGCTGAGTGTCGTCGGCGTAGGAGATGATGTTGAGGTCGTGCTGTCGGGCGATGTGTGCGAGGGGTGCCATGTAGATGTTGAACAGCGTCGGGCTGAAGGAGGAGCCTTGGGGTAAGCCGCAGATGATCTTGGTGGCCCTGGAGCGGAAGGGGGGGAGGCGGACGCTCTGGATTCTGCCGGAGAGGAAGGACTAAGAAAAGCTTTAGCATTAAAAGGTAAACTGTTTTATTTGCCCTTCCAGTGAAGATCACACAGTTTCAAAATATTTGTGAACTTCAGAAAGGAAGAAGCAGATGGTTTTTTTCACATGACTTTCTCCTCTTACTGTTTCCAGCGCCCAAGCCAGTGCCATTAAATTTAAGTTCAAAATACTTACTTTTTGTTGTGTGATACTCATAAACATAGATCAGCATAATAAAAAAAATGTAACTGTTCATTTGAAAATGCTCTCTCCCGACGGATAACTGTCCAGGATATTTTTGAATGGAGAAGTTGCAGAAGATACACTCGGAACTGTTGTGGTATGTCCCACTAGCCTGCTGTTCTTCCCCATGTTTTCAGGGGTGCTGCAGCACCTTCGGCACTCTTAGTTCCAGCAGCACTTCCAGTTCTGCTAGCACAATCCAATGCTGGCCAGTGGTGCCACCTCACTAAATCTAAATTTTGGCCCAGAAGACACAACGGATGAGATGAGAATTAATTTCCCCTCCCCAAGAAAGGGGCAGTATCTTATCTTCAGCCAGGAGCCACAATATTGGAAATTACTATTTAACCTTTGGAGACTTAGGTGGTGTTTGTATGGCACCCCTACACTTCATAACACATAACACATTTGTCACAGCCAGTCCCTTTTGTTCTTGCTATACAACACTTTCGGGCATTGCCAGTTCTGGCAATGATTTGTAGCCTTGCTGCATATCGGTGTGGCTGCTGTGAACCATGGCGAAAAATAACATAAAGGTCTATGATTCCTCCAGTGCAAACTTTTATTTACAAAAGCCCACTTTTAGTTTTAATTGAACTGCAAAGCATCTGCACTGCTGTACAGCATGGCTACAGAACATTACCAAAGCCAATAGCGCTCATAGGCGAGATCTATCGACTGTGCCAATGCTTGTTGTAGATTACTCTGGACGTTTGTTCACTGTATACACAGATCCCCCAAAATGAGGCCTTGGCAGTCCTTTCACATTTCTTGAACAAAAGACCCAGACCATTCAGAGTCCCCACAGAATTTATTGTTGAATTGGCAAGTTTCGCCCTTAAAAAAACCTTTTTCTCATTTGGTGGAGAGTTTTTCTTCCAAACAAAAGGCGTAGCGATGGGGTGTCCCTTTGCCCCAGAATTGGCAGTACTATACATGGCTATGTACGAAGAAAAATTCATTTATAACAACAATCCGTTCAAACATCTGGTAACATCCTGGCTCCGGTACATCGACGATATTTTTATGACATGGACAGGGAGCCTTAATCAACTGACGGAGTTCTTTGATTGGCTTAACCAGAGATCCCCAGATATCAAGTTCAGCATTAACTATTCTGTGGTTAAAATACCTTTTTTGGATGTAGAAGTATTCCCCTCTGAAGGCCATTTAGTCACTACACTGTACACCAAATCTACGGACAGAAACAAGGCTCTTTTATTCTCAAGCAACCACCCCAGAAGTTTAAAAGAAAACCTACCGTACGGTCAGTTCCTAAGAGTGAGAAGGAACTGTCATTTCAAAGAGGATTCTAACATCCATGCGAACAAGCTTGTCGAAAAACTACGAGATAGGGGCTATCCCAAAAAACTGGTTAAGACAGCCATGAAGAGAGCGTGGTGGACCCCTAGAGAAACATTGCTTATGAAAAAAGAAAAATCTTCCACAGCACGTCAAGTATTTGTCTCCACCTTCTGTCCCAATTCCAACCAACTCAAGAAAGTGATCCATCAGAATTGGCATCTTATTAAAAACTTGGATCCATCCTTGGATATCTCTCCGCTTTTTGCCTGTAAGAGAGAAAGAAATGTGGCTAATCATATAGTGAGAGCTTCTATTAAAGAAGAGCCTGAACCTACAACAAGACAACTTTTGGGACTGGCAGCACTCAAAGGACACCACAAGTGCGGGACCTGTTCATGCTGTGACCAAACGTTGGGAGGGCCGCTGTTTTCCCACAGAGGGATCCACTGGAAGCATGATACTTTTTCAAACTGCAAAACTAAATACGTAATTTATGGAATAATTTGTCCCTGCTCTCTATTATACATTGACAAAACCAATCAGGAAGTTCACCAGAGAATAATCCAACATAAATCCCGAATCAGAAAGAACGTCGAATCTGCACCCTTGGTCAACCATTGGCGCAAAATGATGCATGCGGAGAAAGATCTCCGCTGGACGGTCATTTCAAAAGTGGAACGTAACCCAAGAGGCGGCGATATGGAATTAAAGCTTTCCCAACAGGAAGCAATGTTAATTGTTAAATTCGACACTGCGATATCTGGACTAAACGAACTATCGGAAATTTACAGATTATAAAGTTTCCTGAAGTGTTTCACACTCATTATTAAGACTTGTATGTTTGTTCACATCAGATATTCGTATATAATACAGTTTTTCTAATAACACTTTCTCGAGTCTAAGGTGTTTGGACCGCTGTCCTTCCTCTGGTTGGCTCAGTTATACTGAGTTTTGGCTATACCTTTATTCAATATTTTCACCACTTCCTGGTTTAAGTACTACATTCCCCAGAATTCTGTGGTTCTCCCACGATTCCTTTTAGGCTCCATACGGAAGTACTTGCTCCCTAGCATACGCTTCTGGCTTGGAACGAAGTAACGCGTCCTCCTCTACTGATCAGGTATGCTGTGTTCTCTCGTGCGCTGGACAAGATTCCATGCACGTCAGCGACTCCAATTAACGCTTTTTCATCCGTTGTTCCTAGACCCGACGATCCAGGAAATCATTATCCTTCGTCAGACTAGACACCGTCAGCACCAGACGCCCGTAGCGCTAAGTCTTCCATAAGGTATGCCTCTTCCCGTATTTGTCACTCCGCTGTATCCGCATTATTGCGTCTCACTTAGTCTTTGCTCTAATCCAAGTCCCCCCTCTGTTCCCATTAGCAACTTGAATCATTCCGCTCTTCATACAAATCGCTAGAAGACTCGAACGCTTCTGTGTAGTGAAGCGTACTGGTGCCCGCCCGGGATTTCTTTCCCCAAGTAAGTTTTCCTCTTTTTGTAATCCAGTGCTTCCGCGAAACGTGCAGTCCTCCTTAGCCTTGAGACTATACGCGGATGACGCTGTACTGCTGGCACGGACTGCGGTAGGCCTACAGCGACTTTTGGATGCGTTTGGAGCCTATATGCTGTCTCTGGACCTGGAAGTAAACATTGAGAAATCACATATCTAGACAACTGGTCATAGAGTTACCAAAGCTAAAACTTTTTACTGCAACGGGGGTAGTGTCTACTGTACCCTCTTTTACATACTTAGGGGTAGTATTTGACGAAAGAAGTTCTTGGGTACCCCAACAAAAAATAAAAAAAATGCAGTTATTAGATCTACTTCTGCTATACTAGGGTTTGCACAGCATTTGGGGGCTAGACCCGTGGAGGCCATTATTAAGATATATAGATCCAAGTGTCTGGCTTTTGCGGCCTACGGGTCATCCATATGGGGATTTAACCAACAGGCAGGGTTACAGATAGTTGAATATATATTTTTGCGCAATCTCCTCTCAGTACCACAATCTACCCCAACCTTTGCCATACACCAGGAATTGGGATTGGGTTATGTCTCTGATATTCTGAGTACAGCAACGTTACTTTGCTGGCTCAAAGTATGGCTTAATCCAGAACTAACCTTGAATCATCGGATATTGCGGGACTGTGTTAAATTGGATAAAGCATGTAACATCAAGTGGTTGGTATATGTTAGATCTATGTTATTCAAAATAGGGCGGCAGGAATTATTTGAATTCCCTGAGAGGATCAAGAATGAAGATTTGAAATGGGTTAAAAAGAATTTCATTAATATGTTGACGATGGAACGGGAAGAACATGAGTTACAGAAACCCTTAGTTAGGGCTCACTTTTTGGTAAGAACGACGTTTTTAATTGAGCCGTATTTGAAAATTGTTACCAAACCGTTCCATCGTTGGCTTCTGACTAGGTTCCGTTTCAACTTGATTCATTTTATATTGGGTGACTATGTGGGGTGGTGTAAACCAGAGGAAGCAGGACCGTGTTCTTGTGATAACTATTCTACACAAGAACCTTTACATTTTATGTTGTTCTGCGAACTCTATACTGACATTCGGAGGAAGTTTTTGGTCCCTTTATTAAATAGAAAGGGTTTCCTACAAGCCAGACGTGCATTACTTTATTTGCAAATGTTAAGTAATACGTGGGATATTTTTAATATTGCTTCCTTTTTAGTTGCTGCTGTTAGGATTAGGGGAAAAATAATAATAAAAAAATAAAAATAAACAAAAATAATAAAATAGTATAGCCTAACGTACCTTTATGAACTGAATAACTTTATTTGCAAAAGCTGATTGCCCTGAGGAGCATTTTTAACATTACTAGTTCTATTGCTGCTATTGAATGGATTAGGGAAATATTATAATAATCTTATATTTTTAATGAAACTTTTTTTTTATCGCTATGAAATTAGCTGTTGTAAGAGATATGTTAATGTGGTTGTACACAATACTTTTATTTTATTGTTGTATATGTTGTGTTTATGTATGTATTTGGTGTTTTTGTACTTTTATGATTTTAATTAATCGAATAAAGTGGATTGATTGATTGATTGATTGACTTCTGCTGTAAAGTGCATTAGGAGAAAGGAGGTTCCAGAAATTATGGGCCACATCCGGCACACTTTGAAGTTTCGGCCTTTTCCAGGTCATGCCAATGAAGATTTTTTTCTCCCCCAGTAAGCTGAACCTCGAGAAATTTCCATGCCTCTGCATACAAAAGTCAGAGACATGATATTTAGGGAGTGGAAAGAGCCGTATCGCGTGGCTGTGCCTTGGTTTTTACAGAAGTTCTACTTGCTTGAAGACTCTAAAGAGATTTTACCTCATAATCTCATATTACTTGCTATTTCAGTACCCCTGATTGGGGGAACATCCCTAAACCCAGAGGATTGGGCCCCCTCTGACGCAACAGCCAAAAAGGTGGAAAGTACATTAACGATGGCCTTTGCTGCTCAGAAGCTGACTTTAAGACCTTCCGCTTATGCAGCATACTCTGCACAGTCTTTGTTGAAGGTCTTTAATGGACTGGCTATTGAGATACAGGAAGAGTCTGATTGCTCTGATATTTGGGAGGCTATGCAGAAACAGGCAAAATATTTGTCGGACATCTCCAACAACATCCTGAGAGCAGCATTAGTGTCATGCGGGGCTGTGGTGGCAGCACAAAAATCCTTTGGCTGCTCTAGTGGAAAGCAGAGACTCCAGAAAAAGCATCTTTATTAAAAACTACTATTTGATGGCAAAAAGCTATTTGGCGAAAAGCTAAACAGCATGATTACTACAGCTTTCAAGGCTAGGAAGCATACCGTACCTTACAAGGGTAGATCTTCTTCATCATCATATCTACAATAATCCTGGGGAATTCTTATCGCTCCCCTCCTAAGAAGGTTTACAGATCTTCTTCTTAACCCTGGGCGAGACACTACGCTTCGCCCACGTAGCGTACGTCGCGCTGCCTGCTTCGCAGTTTTCGAAGTAGGCGAAGCAGGCTAGCGCTACGCACACCCAGGGCGAAGCGTAGCAAGCCTGCCGCTGCCACCCGCCTCCCGCCCGCCCTCCTTTTAAATCAAACCCCCGCAATTTCAATAAAAATTAAATTAAAGAAACTTACCTGAAACGCGGCGTCTCCGGGGCTCCCTCTTCCATTTCAACCTTCTTCTGACTAATGCGCATGCGCGGACGCCCGCGCATGCGCATTTCTCACAAGAAATACGCATGCGCGGGCTTCCGCGCTTGCACATTTGTCAGAAGAAGTTTGAAATGGAAGAGGGAGCCCCGGAGACGCCGCGTTTCAGGTAAGTTTCTTTAATGTAATATTTATTGAAATTGCGGGGGTTTGATTTAAAAGGAGGGCGGGCGGGAGGCGGGTGGCGCGTAGTGGGGCTACGCGAAGCACGTAGTGTGCGTAGATTTGGGCACACTACGTGCTGCTTCACGTAGCCCCACTACGCCCACTACGCCCACCCTTACTTACCACAAAAAAAGATTTCAGTCCAAAAAGAAGAACAGGCTATATGAACCTATAGATCAGCCGTGTTCGTCCTAGAGGATGCCCTGACAATTACAGCTCTCCAGCTTCCATATTTCCTATGGGTGGCAGACTCCAAAGGTTCACTCAAGAATGGACTCAGAATGTCAGCAATCCGTGAGTCCTGAGTGTGGTTCAGGACGTCTACCACGTAGATTTCAAGGAGATGCTTCCTGAAGCAGGTCTGGTTCCTACTCTAGTTCCAAAGGATCCTCTCAAGTGCAAAGCTTTCTTTTGAGGTATTATAGATCTTCTATAGAAAATGGCCATTGTGAAGGTCCATGTTTCAGAACAAGGAAGACAGTTCAATTCCAATCTGTTCCTCATTCAAAGGCATCATATTATTTCAGATTGGTTCTGGATCTAAAGGGTGTGAACAATTGGGTACGAACAGCACATTCCAAAACGGTGACTCTCCAGTAATTCATTCCCATGATAAGGGTCAAGGATTTGTCAACAAAAATAGATTTACAAGATGCCTATCTCCATGTACTTATTGCCCTGGAACATCAAAGGCACTTATGATTTTCCATAAGGACCATCATTTCCAATTCTCAATCCTTCCAGGTTGAAATCTTTGTCGCAGGTGTTCATGAATGTGCCCGCTCAGTTGTTTGCATTGCTTTACCAGGAGGGCATTTTTGTACATCTATATGGACTGGCTCCTTCACGCAGGCTCAAGAGAAATGGCCCAGTATCACACTCTGAGAGTGCCAGAAAATATGCAAAAAGCAGATTCCCCCATAAATGGACTTTTGCCTTCATTCCTTTATTTTCTTTCACATGGTTCAGTGGTGGAGACCCTCAGTAATAGACCTATTTGCGAACAGAACAAATGCATTGGTGAACATGTCCGGTTCTAAAACAAGGGAGAAGCAGGCTTTGGTAGTGGATGTTCCCCTGTGCAGGTGGCCTTCTGCCTTCTCTATGCCTTTCCCCATTTCCTCACATTCCCAAATTTCTTCTGCGGGTCAGGAGGGAGAAAACCAAAATGATCCTGGTTATGCCAACTTGGGCACGCCTAAACTGTTTTTCTCTCCTACCTTCCATGAAGGAAGAGGAAGAATGGATAATTCCTTCCACTCTATATCTGTTGGTCTCTCCAGTCTTACATCAGAAGGTTCTAGCCAGACTCAAGCTAGTGTCTTGACAGGTGAAAGGTTTAGGATGACAAAAAGAGACTTTCCTTACAACTTAGTATCTACTTTACGGGCATTTAGAAGATCTTCCACCTTAAAGGCTTATTTCAGACACTGGGTGTCTTTCAGTAACTGGAGTAATTCTAGGCAATTGTATCCTACTACTGCCAGCCTGTTCAAAGTCATGTCTTTCGTTTAGGATTGGGCTTCTTTGAGGCTTAGTGGTGATCTTAGTTAGCTTACGATCTCTACTCTGAAAATCCAGTGGGCCTCTATAAGAGCATTTATCACTTTTTGGGGTTACGAGCTCAATGCTGAAGGTCTGGTTAGCAAGTTATTAAAGGGAATATTGAATATACATCCTCCTCCTCTGCGACATGTTCCATCTTGGGATCACTTTCTAGTTTTGGAGACATTAAGAGGTCCTTCTTTCAAACCTTTGCAGGGAATAAATATCAAGATCTTATCTCTTAAAGCATTCTTTTTAGTCATGATCACCTCTGCTAGGAGTTTGGGGGAATTGGCAGTATTATCCTGTAGACCCCCCTTTTGTAGGATGTTTGAGGATAGAGTGGTTTTGTGCCTACTTCTTTCTTTCATACCGAAGGTTAATTCTTCCTTCCACAAGGAGCAAGAGGTCCTTCAGCAGGTTTTACGCATCTCCTTCTTCTGAGGAGGAGAGAAGTTTTCATAACTTGGATAGTAGGGAAGCTCTTCTAGCTTATCTTCACAGTCCAGCCACGTTTAGAGTATCAGAATCTTTATTTGTGAATTTCAGTCCTGCAGGAAAGGGATATAAACTTGCTGTAGCTTCTCTAAGTCATTGGGTTAGATCCCTCATCTCTATGGACTATAATGCCTCACACCATCCTACCCCAGAGAGTATTCGGGGATAATCTATTTGGGAAATGTCATCGTCCAAGGCTAAGATACTGAGTGCATCTTTCTCAGAAATTTGTTGGGGCAGCTACCTGGGCTTGCGCGTCCACTTTTGTAAACTACTACATGATTGGTCAGTAAATATAAGTGAACAATATTTTTGGTTCACGAGTATTAGCCTCTATGAAGTAATAGGAGTTTTTAAATCCCTATGTTCTGTATGTTCTTTATAATTAAACGTATGTGTTTTGAAGAATACAAGTTCGAGTTGTCCCGGTTTGGTTTGGCTTCATGCATCTCAACTAAGTAAGTAAGGCCTTACGATAAGGTAAAGCCCATATTACTCTGACCCCTTCCCCTCGCTTTCAATACTTTTCTCCCTCCCTTCCAATCCGGACCAACTAAAACAAAAGCATGCCTGATGCTTTTAAACAAACAGGAGGGCTGGAGGGGGAGCGGCTTTTTGTTTCCAGTTGGTGTGATTATTAATGGTTTTCTGGTGAGACAGAACTGACTGAAGTAATGAAAGCGAGGGGAAGGCCTCAATGTAATGCAATTATTGGTAAGTAATTAGGGCATTATTCATTTTGAATTGTATTGAATAATTGTGTGGTTGTGCTTTTTTTTCAAGAGCACAATTTTAAAAAGTAGTTTCTCTAATTCTCTAATTGCAACGCCAAACAAAGTGATGCATTGTGACATGTACATCAGGAGTGGAAGAGGGAGCATGCTGCAGTCTTTGAGCATGCCTTCTGCTTCAAAGCCAGAGCCTGGAGATGCAAAGTGTTAGTAATGAGAAAATAGCTGTGTTTCATAATCTTTAGACATTGGTAGTTTGTAGCCTTTCCTTCCTTTGGCCTATGAAGGACTGACTGGGACATCTCATTATGGATTGCAGCACACACCTGCGAACTGCAAATCATACTTTGCATTTACAAAGTGATCTGCACTGCCTTTGCAAATGCAAAGTATTTGTAAGAATCCAGCCCTACAAAGTATAATGCATAAAAACATATCCTATAGGGCCTTATTTTATGTACAGAGGAAGATGACAAACCGGGTGCAGTTTGACACTGTGATTCCTGAGCAAGTCTGGACCACAGGGACATTTTGCCAGGCAATTACTAGCCGAATGTATGTAGGAAATAAAGGCACTTATTTACTGTTTTACAGATTGGGACAAGGGAACATACGTAGTTTTACTATTCATTCAAATCAATCATGTGTTATCCCTCATTCCAACCTGCAAATCTCAGAATGGGAAGGCAGATTTACCACAGGGTAAAACCCCAAGATGTGGTAACATCTTTACCCCAAGGGAAACTTTATCTTCCCATAGTTCCAGGCAACTAGAAGTGAGGACCCTAATGTGTAACATTAATAGATTGAACCTATGACTGCACAAAATGTTATGCTGCAAAACACAACACTGATTTATTAACCTTTATTGGTTTCAATTTTCACTGAAAAGGAATGTTTGTGTAAGAGCAAAAGAGAATGAGAGTTGTCTTAACTTGATGTGCATCATACTAAGTACATATGTGCGCCTTTTTCTGTTTCAAACCTACTTAAAATACATCCCTGAACATTGTAATATCAAAATGAAAAAGGCCTAATTGGGTACTCCAAGTGAGGTTGTTCGACAATTACATTTTTTGTACATCTAATAAAGAGAGAAGGAGATTTATTTTACATTGATGTAACGAAACCTCTGAAGTAATTGTCTAATTACACTCTCCTTATACCCCTGCTGTCATCTGTCATTAGTTTCAAGTTACAAAATGCTCCCATTTTTCTTTCTGACAATAATAAACACAGCTATGCGTATTAACTAAGAAAGAACAGCAGTAATTTAATAGAAACGTTGTTCACTGTGTTTACAGTTTAATTACTCCTAACAAAGGCCTCTGCAAGGTAAATCTATGAACAAAGAGGCTGCAAGAAAAAGGGCACCGTTGTTCTCCTGCTGGTGTTCTCTTTTTCCATGAAAAGGCCCGATTCACAGAACTAACAAGACAAAATCCTAAACTTACTACCATTTTCATATTCACAGAAGGCACTTACTCATTTTGGTATTCACAGAAGACACTTACTCACTTCGGTATTCACAGAAGTTAGGAGTCCTAACTTTAGGACTCCTAAATGCCTTCTGTGAATACCGAAAGTCTTAAAATCAGGATTTTTCTCAGTTTAGGAGTCCTAAAGTTAGGACTCCTAAATTTACTACTACTAAACTGAGAAAAATCCTAATTTTAAGGCTTTCGGTATTCACAGAAGGCATTTAGGAGTCCTAAAGTTAGGAGTCCTAACTTTACTACTACTAAATTGAGAAAAATCCTAATTTTAAGACTTTCGTTATTCACAGAAGGCATTTAGGAGTCCTAAAGTTAGGAGTCCTAAGTATACTACTACTAAACTGAGAAAAATCCTAATTTTAAGACTTTCGGTATTCACAGAAGGCATTTAGGAGTCCTAAAGTTAGGACTCCTAACTTCTGTGAATACCAAAATGAGTAAGTGCCTTCTGTGAATACCAAAATGGTAGTAAGTTTAGGATTTTGCCTTAAGTTAGTTCTGTGAATCGGGCCCGGTGTGTTGCAGCACTTCCCACGCCCCTTTTTCAGCACCGGTGGTCGCTAACTGCCCATGCTCGCTCGCACTCTGCCCCATACCCACAGGTACGTACATACAAGGTAGCAGCATCAGTTACACATTTCAGCTTTCAATCAGTATCCACTGTGGTCTGATGCTGACTTGATACATACTTCAATAAACTGATGCAGCAAATAACAGGTTAGGCAAGCATGCCTGGGGGTCTCATGACGCAGTGATATTATGTTATTAAGGAGGTCTCTTGTGTCCTTTTCTCAAAGGAGAACTCTGGCCTTGCTCGTTTAGCCTGACAGTTTCACTACCTGTTGTTGCACAACCTTACGTTAAAACTCAATAGTAAACTTCAAATGTGGGCTCTTTGCACCAAAAAAAGAGATCAAAACAAAGTCTATGATACAGTGGCAATTTTAGAGAGGTGGTCTATTAAAAATGCCTAAAATTGTTTTTATATGCCATTGTCAAGGGTTGCAACAAGACTAAACATTAGGGTGGCCTAACCGGCCAACCAAAGGAGTGGGGTTAACTCTTCAAACAATGGTGCGAAGCTATATTTAGACCCAATAAAAGAAAACAGAGTGATAAATTGTGCATTTTTAACATAGTGGTCAAACCTGATATAATTATAACAAATATGTTTTAGTGGATTTGACAATGTATATAGGCAACTGAAAGACATCTAAAAAGGGGGAATGAGTGATTTGATAACCAAACATCAGCTTCTACAGATTTTACTACAAAGCACTTTAGAAACAGCTGTTGGAAAGTTAATTCAAGACATTGACCCTTTTGAAAATAGCCCAGAAATTCCTTTTAGGAATTGACAATGACTTCTTGAAATATGTTTAATTCCAGCTTCAGAAAGATACTCCTGGTGGAATGTTCACTATAGGATCGATTCAAATCTCTTCATCAGGACATTGTAACATATGCTTGTTTGTGGCTGCAGGAATGTACTTCTCCCAGAATATTGATTGTGGGATGTGTCACTACTGAATCTTGTGCTTGCTTCCTAATACAGCTTCCATTCCTCCTCAGATCGAATAGGTGAGTGCCAATCAGTTGGCAATATTACCCACCTGTTTATTAGAGTCCCGGGAATCCCGGGAAATGCTATTCTAAATCAAAATAAATTAGCTGTTACCAAGCCTCGTTGAGCAGTTCTCAGATGAGATGACTGAACTACATACAAACACGAAACCACTAGGACTTAAGATCAGGCAAAAAGGTATTTGCCTCGAAATAGCTTTGCAATGAATGGTGTTCTAGCATGCAAAGGATACTTATATTCCCCTCAAGCTCCAGAGCACCTAGAATGTGTGACTGATGGGCAATGTCCTGCAAAGAGGTTTCTACTTAAGAAGCAGATATAGTGTGTCTTGATAGCAGATGCTGTAATAAGAATCATGTCGCAAAGAGGTTTCTACATAAGACGCAGATATAGTGTGTCTTGATAGCAGATGCTGTAATAAGAATCATGTCGCAAAGAGGTTTCTACATAAGAAGCAGATATAGTGTGTCTTGATTGCATATGCTGTAATAAGAACCATGTCCTCAATTCATTTCTAAATCCCTCAGCATATACAGTGTCAATGTTGTTTTTATGTCCTGCTGGTGGAATGTGCATAATAAAATGCAAGATTTGCTACACATTTCTCCAAAATTCATTCAAAAAGAATAACCAAATCCTCTATAATATTTTTTCCAAAACGGCTGTAATAATGATAGCAATTAATCTGGCCTGGATAGCGAAAAGGCCAACCTTGACTGGGCACAAAAGAGACACCAAGCAGACAACAGAGTTACCAATTTGTCATTGTTACAAAGCAACAAGTAGTGCACAAAGTAGTCTTTTCATTGTGCAGTGCTCTCGCATTGGTAACCGGTTATACATAATGTCAGAGTTACTTTGCGTTTGACAGACTTAGGGCCTGATTATGATCCTGGCAGACAGGGTTACTCCATCACAAACGTGCTAGATATCCCGTTTGTCAAATTACAATTCCATTTTGTCCCATGGAACTTGTAATACGGAGGACGTAATATCCATCACGTTTGTGACGGAGTATCCCATCCGCCAAGACCGTAATCAGGCCCTTAGTCATGGAAGAAGAATAAGATTGCGCAATTATTCTGCTGCCAAACTTCACTAGTTTGAAGAGGTAGGGCACAGTGATGCAGTGCTTACACAAAGGAGTGTGGGTGTACTTTATCTGCATAGACACATCTTGGAGAAAAACACACAAAGCATGTGTTGAAGTCAATTCTACATCTGTCTTACAATGCACTCTGAGAAACTGTTCATTGAAGTTTTTGCTTTAGGTGGCAGAGTTATGCCTCATGTTAGACATACATCATATGTCCAGGTTTCATATAGCTCACCTATATCTCATTCTGCCCATAGGCCAAGCATCAGACACCTGAGCTTTCCCTCAGGTGACAATGCTCCATCACCAAAGGACAAGGGCCTCAGCCCATCATTTCTGCTTGGTTTGTTCTCAAATTGTCACCGGCCCTGGTTTAGTGCCTGAGGTTACCTAGCATATCTTCTGAAAACCCAAACATGCAAGAGGTGGGTTGATGGTTACCTATAAAGTGCAACAAATGCCTTTGAACATCTCGTCATTAAATCGATTAACAGTACAAGAAAAGATTTAGTATGAAATAAAACAGATGGCTTTTTAGTGTCTTCCTCTATTTTGTAGAGGCCAAGATGGAGTGCATTTGAAATACAGGAGGCAACAAAATAGGAGGAATATGCCCCTCATGGCCCCACTCCCCCACTGAGCCATTTTAAATGGTGGGGAGGTGTGGTAAATAATTTAATTACCGGGACTTAATTTGATACAGAAACATAATAAAAATAGCTCAGTAAATAAGAGGCAGAATCCGTGGTATTAGAGGTTCGGAATGGGCTTTATTCCAATGGACGATTCGAATCGGTTGCTCCAAGTTCCATCACCACGAAGGTTCAGGAAGTGAAGTACATACATTATTGATAATTAATCACTTTTATACAATAGGCATTACAGTGAAGCAAATGCAAGAGGCGTAACAATTGATAGCAAAGATAACATTTCACATGCGTAGCTGAAGGAGGCGTAATTGGGAGTAACAAGGAAACGTCATTGGTTGTGATGTCACATATGGGTGGACCTATGAAACAATTTCGCAATGTCAGCAGAAATACTTGGCAGAGATGCGCGCACAGCAGCATGACGTGTGATTGAAGTGTAACTAGGGGGTGAAGGGGACTTGACATTTAGCTCTACATGTGGCGACAGAAGTCTGGAGGGTCAAGTCAACCTAATCCCAAATCATATCTAACATTCTATGTTTAAAGAACTACGTTATCCAAAAGAGAGGTCTCTTAGAGTAGAATCTTATTCTATACTGACTATACTGACTGTTAGTGCGTGTACAAGCGTCTAAGTGTCTACACTAGATGCGAGGGCAGAAGTCTTCCATAGTAATAAGGCTATGAATTACTTGCATAAAGACGGAGAAGCCGGGCCTTTGCTCGGTAGTTAGAAGAATGTTTACTGAAACTACTAGACAGGAATGCATTGGGCAGGGAGCGGAGCAGATAATTTCGAAGGTGAAATACAGTTTCTTGGCAGGCAACAGGCTGATGTCAGGCTTCGTGAGCCGCGCAGGGAATGAGACAAAGTTCATGGTCACAGATGCAGGCTCAGACTGGAGCTTCAGAGGCAGAAAGCAAGAAAAGCTTGATGACAGAATCAGGGCCTACTTGCCTGGACTGTAAAATGGCATAAGTGAACCATATAAAGCCGGTGGCCTTTCGTACTTAGGAATGGAATATCCGGCCTATTCATGGCGGATCTGAAAGAGGACATGTTGACGGTGGACGCACATGTGTTTGCGTCTTCATAACTGGAACTGAGGAAACATACATGTACTTGTGTTTCATACATGAAACCGTTGGGGTCCAAGATAGGGGACATAACTGATCATAAAAATCCATATTTCCACATTCCCTCCTTGTCCCCTACTTGCCCGTCAAGAGATATCAATCTTCATCAATCCATTGATCTGTTCATATAGCATCATTTGTTCTTCTTTTTTCTTCTGGGACGAACGAGATCTTGGTGGTGGAATACACGATGTGGCACACAGACCACAGATCGCTGATCCACATTGTAGGCATAGACAGCAACTGAATAGTATGAGAAAGCCAATACCTAGGAAGGATAGGACCTTCCATCCAAAGGTAGATAATACACTCCAAAACCAACCGGACCAAGTCCAGGTGCCTGGATTCTGGTGTATCTGGCTTACAATCTTATGAAGGCGGGTTATGGCTTTATATACAGATGGCGAGTTTTCTGGTATGAAAATGCAACAACTTGATCCGATGACCCTACAAGCTCCGCCCCTATCGGCCAGGATGACGTCAAGGACAAGACGATTTTGAAGCACAACAATCCGCATAGCAGACTGCTCTTCTGTTAAATTGCCTAAGGCGGAAATAGTTTCGTTCACTACTGCTTCAAGGGTTCTAGTTAATCTACGTATCAGCTTACTATTAGTAACGGTACCTATATAGGGAAAGAGACCTTTATTGAAATCTGTGTATTTTTCCCATGCTGTTTCAGTGTAATCGACAATTGGTAGATCTCTCCTTTCTCTATTGTGTACTAAATGAGTATTTCTGTGATAATCAGGAGGAGCTAGGAAAACAGGTGGCAAAAGAAATCCAATGTAACAGGTACCATCCCAATCTAGAGGTAGGCGTACATATGCCGTCTGACCACATATGAAATAGGAATGGCGGGAAGCTCTAAATGTCGACTTGCCTTGATCACTGAATTCTATTACAGTGGTGCATCTACTATGGCCCATATGTATGGAACCATTCTTTCTTACACATAATTCACCTTTTACTGGAAATATTGACATAGCGGGCAAAATTGGAGTAGCTTCGGATTCGACATTTAGGATCATAAGATTAAGTGTAAAATTACCTAATCCATATACTTCATTTTCTAGATCAGTTCCTGTTCTCTTGGGAAGTCCCTCCTTGTTAGGGTAGCAGACTTTAAGTAAAACTAAGTTTAAATTTCCCCATACCCAGTTGTCTTGATAAACTGCAGAATTTGAATCTAGGGAATTAATTAAACTAAACCATGCTCCACAGGAGCCGTTGTGTGTGAACGGGTATGGAAAGAGAGGTAGAATTCCTTTATAATTCTGATAGGGAGGGAGTCGGCCACATATCCAACAATTTGTAGCATTGCTAACCTGATGGGAATGATGTAACATACTAATAAACGTGTTATTGCGCAGCGCAAATCTATAAGACAACTCATGCGGAGGTAATTCACTAAAAGAATGTTCAGCAGTAACATTATAAACATGTCTAGAAATAGGATAATATATGTGCAACAATATACTTGCAGTAATTATTAAAAGACTTAAGAAAAACAAAATTAATAACGTCACTGTGCAATGACTACGCAGTGATTTACAGTATGCATGTCGTTTCAACACTTTTCGGGTGTTTTCTCTATTCAGATCTAAGGGATACATGTCAGGGACAAATTCGACCGCTTCACCTTGGAGAGGACTTAAACAATCAAATTTCCCGACTGGTTAGATCTGAGTTTTAGTTTATATTGTTCGCGACTACTTGTTTCCACAAAAGGAAGTTTTGAGTCAATGGGTGAAGACACACGAGGTGTGGTGTTTATGTCCGATGGTAGTCCATGAAATTTCTTGATATGACTTGAATGTATCCAGCCTTTTCTGCCTTCGATCTTCACGGCTGTCCTTGTGGTGAGCAAGACCAGTTGCGGTGACTTCCACCTAGGATCCAGCTGAGTCTTTCGATCAAAGTTCCTCACGAGGACTAGATCCCCCGGAACTATGTCATGGGGTTTCACCTCAGTGTTGTCAGGAAAAGCTGCAGCTACCTGTGAACGACAAGATTGTAGTGCAGACATCAAGGAAGCCAGGTAATCTGTCAGCATATTACAGTCAATATCAGTTATTTTACGTGGTATAGGCGTCCCCCACATATTTGGTGGTCTGCCAAAGATCACCTCATACGGGGATAGCCCTGTTCGAGAGTGTGCTACCATTCTCATGTAAAAGAGTGCAACTGGTAAGGCTACTACCCAGTCGACACCTTTCTCTCTGCATATTTTGGACAATCTGATTTTCAGGATCTGATTATGTCTTTCTACGAGACCTGCTGCCTCGGGGTGTCGGACACAGTGGAATTTCCACTGATAGCCTAACAAAAGTGAAACGTGTTTCATTAGTTCAGATGAGAACGGCTGGCCGTTATCTGAGTAGACAGCACGTGGTAAACCGTATCGTGGGAAGAATTCTCGAACTAACTGTTTGGCAGTAGTCGGGGCAGTGTAATCTGAAACCGGGTATGCCTCTGTCCAACGGGAAAGAGCACAGACAACTACGAGAACATATTTGAATCCTCGACATCGTTCCATCTGGATATAATCCATCTGGAGGACTTCAAAAGGGTGATCAGGAGACTGAAATCCACCCTGTTCTACGGGAACGCTTTTTCCTGGGTTAAACTGACAACAGATCATACAGGTACGGACTTTTTGTTTAGCTGCTGCTCGTAAATGTTTGTTGAACCAAATGTGTTGAATGCTGTCTAGCATAGCTTTTTCTCCTAGATGTGCTGGACTATGTATAGTGTTAATAATGACTTGGACCATTGAATCAGGAAGGAACCACACAGATTTTTCCTTCGTCATCCATCCTTGGTCCGTTTGAATCCCTCCTAATTCAGTCCATTTCTTTATTTCGTCTGGTGTAGCATGCGTCTGTATGTCAATTACGTCAAGAGCGGGATCTTTAATTGTCATACAATGTGTTGGCGTCGAGACTATTGTCTTTGTCATGTCGGATGTTTGAGTTTGAGCAGTCTGTTTAGCTGTTCTGTCAGCTAGATCATTGCCTTGAGAAATGATATCAGTAACTTTCGTATGAGCTTTACATTTCATAATTGATATTGCAGTGGGTAGATGTATTGCATCTAATAAGGCATGAATGAGGGGTCCGTGCTGAATGTGGGCACCGTGAGAAGTTAAATAACCTCTCTCTCGCCACAGCACGCCGAAGTCATGTACAACTCCGAATGCATAACGTGAATCAGTGTATATGTTGACTCTTTTATTTGTGGCTTGAATACAGACTTGTGTCAGAGCGACGAGCTCTGCGGCTTGAGCTGACAAGGTATTTATGCAATTTGTTTCAATGATTTCAGTGTCTGTTGTGACTGCGTAAGCGGCCACTAACTCTCCTGTACTTGTTCTCATACATGAACCATCTACATACAACGTCAGGTCTGGATCTGACAATGGGACATCTGTCAGGTCTTGTCTGGGTTTCGTCGTGATTGTAATAACGTCAATACAGTCATGAGCTAGTGGGTCTGTTCCGATTACGGGTAAGAGTGTGGCAGGATTCAATGTGTTACAACGTCTGATTTCTATATGTGGCTGAAACAATGTTAATTCATACCCTGTAAGTCGCGCTATAGTCAAGTGTTGTGTTTGCGTTCGATTCACGAGAACCTCTACTGCATGTGGTACTTGAACTGTCAATGGATGTCCTAACACTATGGCATCGCTTTGTCTTATTGCTAAAGCTGTTGCTGCCACCGATTTCAGGCATGCAGGCAAAGCCTGAGCTACGGGATCTAATGTACTAGAAAAATAAGCACATGGTTTGTGGGATCCTGCCTGTTCTTGTGTGAGTACTGACAAGGCAGTACCTTCGCGTTCTGTAACAAAAAGTGTAAACTGTTTATTGTAACATGGTGTTGCTAAAACCGGTGCTTGACATAAAGCTTTCTTTAAGCTTTCAAAAGCTTGTGTATGTTCCTGAGTCCAAGGGAGAACAGTCGATGTGGCTGCCTCCTGTGTTGTCAACTGAATGAGTGGTTTTGCTAGAAATGCATACTGAGGGATCCACTGCCTACAATATGAAGTGAGGCCTATGAAAGCCCGCACCTCCTTTTGTGTCTTGGGTATTGGCATGTTAGCTATTAACTGAATGCGGTCGGGTGTAAGCTGCCTTCCCTCCTTGGACAGCGAGTGTCCAAGATAAACAACTCGCTGGACACAGAATTGCAGCTTAGAAGGGGACACCTTGTGCCCCTTTTCGGCTAGAAATTGTAAAACTGTCAGTTATGCTTTCTCACATTCAGGTTCGCTTCTAGCGGTGATCAGCAGATCATCGACATATTGAAGCAGGGCAGTGTTCACAGGCATGTGGATACTGTCGAGTTCTCGTTTCAGTGCTTGGCTATAGATGCTGGGGCTTTCTGTAAATCCTTGAGGTGCGCGTGAGAATTTAAAGCTACGTCCATTTAAACTAAATCCGAACAAGTATTGGCTTTCCGGATCTATAGGGACGCTGAAAAAGGCATTCTTGAGATCAATTACAGTAAAGAATGTTGCTTCAGAATCAATAGCTGTCAGTAATGACGAGATATCTGGGACCACAGGGAATTGTGGCACAATGCACTTGTTTAATTCGCGCAGATCAATAACCAATCGATATACTGGCGGGGCCTTCGGATCTGTTTGTTTAAGAATCGGAATTATCGGTGAATTACATACATTGGAGTCTGTTTCCACAACCACTCCTTGGGCAATGAGCTCGTCAATGATTTGTAGTAAAGCCACTACAGCATCTGGTGGTAACTTGTATTGTCGCATTCGTGGTAGTACCACTCCTGCCTTTAGTGTAACTCGATATGGTGTAATATTCATGCAACCAACATCAGTAGGGCCTTGTGCCCATAGATGTGTAGGTAAAGTCTGCAGTCGGGGATCCATGTCTCTAGACACATAGTGACCTTTGAAATCACGTAAAAACAATCTTACTCCTTCCGGAGAACAACATATTATAGCTCCTAGAGCTTTCAGCGTTTTTATACCTAACACGTTTTCTGGACATGATTTAGTAAGCAATAAATCTGTATTTCTGGTCAAGGGTCCTATCGTAAGTGGAAGAGGCTGTGATACTTCATTAACAATAGGTTTTCCTGAAAAACCAAGGGAAATATTCTGTGAGCCTGAGAGGGGTGCCCCTGGAACTTCACTACGTTTTATAGTTGTTCGACTTGCCCCTGTATCGAGTAAAAATTTTCTATCTTGGCCTAATAATTCACTATGTACATAGGGTCCTTCTTGGTCTACCGGGACCTCGATAAGGGGTAAGTCAACTTCCCTCTCTAGGCTTGTTCATGCGTATCGTTGATAATCAGGATAGTCGTACTGTGCGGTCTGGTACAGCTGTCGTGTTGTGGTTTGTGTGGCAGCAACAGGCAGTGCTGGTGCAGCTGGCACAAACTGTATAGACTGTTGTGGAGCTGGCATGGACTGTGCATGCTGCGGGGCTCCTTGTTCATTCTGATCCTGTCTAAGTGGCCGTGGTCTTTCTTTTGTAATACCTGTGGCGATATTACGCTTCAGGACTGGGCAATCGTGTATATAATGACCTGGTTGTTTACAGTAGTTGCATGTCCCTTTTACAGGTCCTGCTGAATCACCGGAATGTGTCGTACCCTTTTTATGTCCTTCAGCTGGAACTGTCTGGGAGACTAGCATTTTCATTTTCGTGTCTTTCATGCGTCTTTGTTCATGATCTTGTTCCTCTCTAATTCTATTGTGATGATACTGTAACATTTGTAACATTTGTGATGGGGTGTTACCTTGCCAGGTACTCTCGAATTTTAATACTCTATTCTTCACTTGGGGCAAGGAATTTTCAACTAATTTTGTCACAAACAGATGTGGGTATGATTCGCTACTTGCTTTTATGCCACTATTTATACCAAAACATTTTTCAAATCGTGCATAGAAATCACTAGTGTCTTCATCTTGCTTTTGTTTACAGGCAGAAATTGCACCCCAGTCTTCCTTTTTCGTAGTTAATAAACGCGGCAGTACCTGTACTAGTAAACCTGGTAGTGCTTTAGTTTTGTCCCCAAGCCCCGAGCCTGGACCTCGGGCCTTTTCTTCATTTTCTAATGCTGTCCAGTCTATCTTTTGGTCTCCCACCTCCCACTCTTTTTCCTTGAGTTTTTCATAAATGCCAGCAGGCATCAATACCTTTAATATTGTCATAATGTCGGGATAGGTATACTCTCCCATGAGTAACATGTCTTTAATTTCTCGGTGGAAACCCGCTGGGTCTTTGTCATGACTGGGTACCACTTTCTTCATTTCTAACAATTCTATTTTCGATATGGGCGTATATACAAATACACGTTTAAACTGATTGTCCTCGCCCTTTATTGGGTGTACTTCTCGTAAGGGATTCTGTCTGTCCATGTAATACATCGGTCTTTCCTTGATGGGCAGTGAGACATGTTCTGGACATACAAAAAGAATGTACTGCTTTCTTGATTCTAGTATTTCTTTAATTAGCTTAGTACCTGAACCTCTCCATCTATTCGTGAGTAATTCAGTCAATATATCAGGTAAGGGACCAGGATCTGAATGTTGGCTTTTATATAGTATAAGAAGTTGTTGAATCATATAAATCCCAGCTAAACGCTGTTCATCTGGGGTGAGATTCAAAAATGTGTGTGCTACGGTATCATCATCATACTTTCCGGGACTGTCAACCCAATGAACGGCTGACCTGGCTAATTCTTGTTCATCCATAGAATCGAGAAAATGATAACCCCTTCGTTCTCGCAGTAATTTGTCAGCGGCTTGGAACGAATGCTCGGGGGACCTTATATTTATTATAGGTGTTTGGAAATTCCTGTTATTATCTGGACATATCGGACGTATCGGGTCAGTAAAACATCTAGTACTATTACAAGATCTTCCTCTACCTACATAGGCTATGGTTTCTGACTGTCCTGTGGGCAGTCCTGATCCTTCCTCCTCGCTTTGTTCGAACTGGTCTGCCGCTAATCTCTCTTCGTGTAGGCGTTCTATTTCTTTACGGATCTTTCGGCTTATAGCTATTATACAGTTTTGCTTATCATGTCTCCCTTCTGATATATTCTGGCTCCATCTGGTAAGAGTTTGCATTACTTCCGGGTCTACCCCCAGTCGGTCTTGATTTCTGATCACACAATTTATAAGGAAACGTAACAGTTCCCCTTGTATCTCCACTTTCTGGTATTCCATAGCTCTGTTAATACATTCAGAATCTCGCCCTGTTTGGACAAAATGGTATATATTATCTAGATGCATAGTCATTCCTGGTAACTTCCCTAAATACACCGCGGCTCGTCGGATACGTAATGATGCCAGGATCATTTCGTCCTCTTTGCCGGGCACAGGGTCATATCTACAATCTATAAGAAGTTCCTTAAGCGTACGGGCATTTATGAGTTTGGGGGTACGTGGATGTGCTGATTCTTGAAAGGTAAGTTTATTTATTCTGGGTGGCGTAGAAAAAATATTGGTAGCACCTCCGGTAGCCCCGTCTGGGGTATCGGGCGTGAAAGGATTCGTTGAACGCGATACAGCAACTATAGGTGTGGACACAGCTATAGAAGTAGCTGTAGGAACAGATGTGGAAACAGAGGTGCTTGCCGGAACTTGTGTCAGGATTTGTTGTTGTAGAGATACAGATACAGGATCTTGGCGTTGAACCTCCCCGGCCGACGGTCTATGTGGGGCGGGGTTAGCATACTCGGGAGCTGCGTCATCTAAATATGAGGAAAGAAAAACATCTTCTGCGGTTCTAGGATGCCCCTTAGGATGTACTTTTATTGGAAATAATGGGGGTGGCAAGTCTTTTGGTATCCCCGGAGTAGCCTTAGGTAATCCCTCGGCCAGAAGGGGATACATACCCTTCATAAGGGCATTTCTTTGTCTGTCTACTTGTTCTGATTTCACTCGTATACCTTCTTCAATTAATAGATTTTCTCGGACTTTATTTGAATTCTCCTTATTTTTCTCTTCCTGTCGGAGTGCTTTTTCTGTACGTCTATGAGATTCTTTACGCCATAGCTCAACGGCGTCTTTCTGTGACTGTCTGACTTTCCTTTTCCATAACTCTTCCTCTACTTTCATGATGCATTCTGCATCCCAGGTCCCAGCTGCGGGCCACCTCTGACTTTCTGGTAATTCCTTGGTGTAGTCTACCCATAAATCAAGAAATAATATAGCGTCTAAGCCGTGTTTATGATACATGAAGTACCCTGGAGTGTCCCTAGGAGGAATAGGAACAGCTTCTTCGAGTACCCCTTTTCTAGTTGTGATCTGTCTTAATTTCGAAAAGAGCGGCATATTGAGAACTGATCTGATACTTGATCTTGAACAAACTTAATACAATAAACACGATAATGAACAGTCATTCATACCACAATATGCAGAACGTATTAACACATTTAACATTTAACATTTAAATGAGCAAACAATGATGATGACGATCTAAGGAAAACTTAATCACTGAACATAATACTCGGCATTATCTGGTTTATTCTGAATTTATATACTTGATATACTAGATATACTGCTAAACAGTACAGATACACTGCTGAAACAGTGCAGACCGGATTTGTGTACCCAAACCCGTCTGGACCGGCACAACTTATGTGCACGCCAGAACGCCTCCCCAGTAATGGTACTCACCGGGTAGCTCGGAACGGAAGGCCTCGGAACGGAACTGAACTGAACTGGACCGGACTGGACTCGACTCGAAAACTTCGGACACTTCTGAGCTTCGGGAACCTGGTGGGCCTCTGTATACCTCGGATCTTGCTCTCTCAGCTAGGCTCTGGTCGGGATACTTCGCACTTCTCACCGCCTCGTCTGGGTGTTGATCGCAGCCTCAGTCGCCCCCGCTTGACCGGAGGGAGATACAGGAAATCCTGCTGGTACGCGTTGTTGTCCGTCCAGCTGTGGCAGGAGACCGAGCCTGCAACGCACCGCCGGCGCGTGAGATGAGAAAGTGTCCCTGTTCGGGCGCCATTCATGTGGTAAATAATTTAATTACCGGGACTTAATTTGATACAGAAACATAATAAAAATAGCTCAGTAAATAAGAGGCAGAATCCGTGGTATTAGAGGTTCGGAATGGGCTTTATTCCAATGGACGATTCGAATCGGTTGCTCCAAGTTCCATCACCACGAAGGTTCAGGAAGTGAAGTACATACATTATTGATAATTAATCACTTTTATACAATAGGCATTACAGTGAAGCAAATGCAAGAGGCGTAACAATTGATAGCAAAGATAACATTTCACATGCGTAGCTGAAGGAGGCGTAATTGGGAGTAACAAGGAAACGTCATTGGTTGTGATGTCACATATGGGTGGACCTATGAAACAATTTCGCAATGTCAGCAGAAATACTTGGCAGAGATGCGCGCACAGCAGCATGACGTGTGATTGACGTGTAACTAGGGGGTGAAGGGGACTTGACATTTAGCTCTACATGTGGCGACAGAAGTCTGGAGGGTCAAGTCAACCTAATCCCAAATCATATCTAACATTCTATGTTTAAAGAACTACGTTATCCAAAAGAGAGGTCTCTTAGAGTAGAATCTTATTCTATACTGACTATACTGACTGTTAGTGCGTGTACAAGCGTCTAAGTGTCTACACTAGATGCGAGGGCAGAAGTCTTCCATAGTAATAAGGCTATGAATTACTTGCATAAAGACGGAGAAGCCGGGCCTTTGCTCGGTAGTTAGAAGAATGTTTACTGAAA
Organism: Triturus cristatus; assembly: GCF_964204655.1. Taxonomy (NCBI): domain Eukaryota; kingdom Metazoa; phylum Chordata; class Amphibia; order Caudata; family Salamandridae; genus Triturus; species Triturus cristatus. Next base: position 428,051,237 of record NC_140594.1, on the reverse strand, counting down.
CTACTAGACAGGAATGCATTGGGCAGGGAGCGGAGCAGATAATTTCGAAGGTGAAATACAGTTTCTTGGCAGGCAACAGGCTGATGTCAGGCTTCGTGAGCCGCGCAGGGAATGAGACAAAGTTCATGGTCACAGATGCAGGCTCAGACTGGAGCTTCAGAGGCAGAAAGCAAGAAAAGCTTGATGACAGAATCAGGGCCTACTTGCCTGGACTGTAAAATGGCATAAGTGAACCATATAAAGCCGGTGGCCTTTCGTACTTAGGAATGGAATATCCGGCCTATTCATGGCGGATCTGAAAGAGGACATGTTGACGGTGGACGCACATGTGTTTGCGTCTTCATAACTGGAACTGGAGGAAACATACATGTACTTGTGTTTCATACATGAAACCGTTGGGGTCCAAGATAGGGGACATAACTGATCATAAAAATCCATATTTCCACAGAGGTGAAAGCATGAGAGAAGAGCCAACATGAAGGGATAACATAGTTGGAAGGAAACACATAAGCAGCATGGGGCCTGTTTCATAACAGGATCTGAGGGCAAAGCAGAGCAACCTATAAAGGATCCTTCTATAAACAGGCACCCAGTGCAGCTTATGGCAAGCCTTGTAGAAATTTCACGAAATTCATGACAAATCAAGCTGCCATATTCTAAATTCCTGGAAGCTAGTAAATAGCTGTTTCAGGAAGGCCGGTGTAGCAAGCATTGGCATCGTTCAATGTAGAAATGATGGTAAGTGGTGGTAACACTAACTTTCAAGTGGTGCAGAATTAAAAGAAGGTTTTTCTTCAAGATCCTCATTTAGAGACAGCTGGACCACACAGCTACAATAGCAGGATGAGGCCTGTAGATCCATCATTGTAATTTTTCCTGACTTCATTCATTACAGCCACAAGCAGTCTCAATGCGTACATCAGTTCTTAATCTCATCCAGCCAGCATCTAGTAACTGGTGCTTATGATGTTTAGAAAGCCAGTGAGCCAGAGGGTCTCACAGATGTTACTAACTGCTGGCCAATGTAAGATGAGACTATAGTTAGATTTTGCCCTGTGGTCTCAGTCTGACTTCTTCATAAGGTGTTTGACAACCCCGTTATTCCATGCACTAGTGGCAGTGCTAAATGAAAACAGGTATTATGGGTGAAGGTAAAAGCAGGTGTAACCACCACAGACAAATATTTTAGAGTTCTGACTAGACATATATTATTTGGGCCAGTGGAGGTTGTGAAGATACAGCACAATGCAAAATGGACAAAATAGGTGGGCTTGGGGACCTATGTACATGTACATGGTGACCTATGGACAAGCTATGTACATGTATGGAGGAAAGACTCCGGAAGCAAGAAAAAAGTAGAATATAGGTCATCCATTGCCTCTTATAAAACGGCATTAAAAGCAGCCCAGGCTGCCTACTATGAGGAAAAAATTCTATCCTCCTCCAACTCCTCCAGAGAAATATTCCAGATTGTAAATAAACTCATGAAAGTCCCGGACCCACCCGCAGCACCTGACACGACCGGCCATCGATGCGAGGGATTAGCAGGTTTCTTTTCCACCAAAATCCTAAATATTCTCAAACACCTCCCACTCAATTACAATGAAAACTATCCTGAATCCCACGAATCAGAACCTCATAATACCATCCATCACCTAGAATCATTTGCTCCACTCACCGAGGAACTACTCCCTCCTATCCTAGACTCGATTAAGAGCAGCTCTCCACTCGATCCCGCCCCTTTCAACATCCTGAAGGAGGCAACACCCACCATCATCTCCCCCATCAACAAAGTAATTAATGCCTCTTTAACATTGGGCATAGTTCCCCAAGACTGGAAAAAGGCAATGGTAAGGACGCTACTAAAAAAAAACCACCTAGACCCCACGGAGATGGGCAATTATCGCCCCATCTCCTTACTGCCCGGAAGTAGTAAGGCCGCAGAAAAATATGTTAACCGCCAACTCTCCGCGCACCTCAAGACTTCTGGTCTGCTACACGCCTCTCAGACTAGCTTTCGCCCTGGCCAGGGCACAGAGACTGCACTGATAGCGGTGGTAGAGGAGGCTAGAAAGATTCTTGACTCCGGAGGCTTCACAGCCATCATTCTCCTGGACCTAAGTGCAGCCTTTGACACGGTGAACCATTGCACTTTGGTACACCGGGTGAAAAAAATGGGAGTGACAGGCACGGCCGTGTCCTGGTTGAAAACGTTCCTGGAAGAGAGATTCTTCCAGGTATTCGAAGGCAACACCCGGTCCCAACCAGTGCCGCTTCAATGTGGGGTTCCCCAGGGCTCGTCGCTGAGCCCCACACTTTTTAATGCATACATGTCCCCATTGGCAGAGATAGTAGCCCCTTTTGGAATTAAACTAGTCACCTATGCAGATGACACCCAGCTAATCGTGGCATTGAACCAGGCGGAACAGTCCCCTACTGATCTGTGCTCCTGTCTCAAAGAAGTCGCTGTCTGGATGAGCTCATCCCACCTCAAACTCAACGGTGACAAAACAGAGCTCATGCTGCTGGGCAACCAAGCAATCTTTAACCCTAACACTCTGTGTGCGACTTGCATGGGGTCTGCTCCAACACCCAAAAAAGAGCTAAAAAGCATGGGCATCTGGCTTGACCACGATCTCACCTTTAGAACCCAAGCCAGGAAATCCTCCGACACCTGCTATGGTCTTCTCCGAACCGCACGAAAAATACTTCCTCTCCTACCCTGCCACTCAAGAAAGCTCCTTATTCAGGCGCTTATCGTCTCCAGACTGGACAACGGCAATGCCCTTTACCTGGGTGCTCCCAATTCAGTCATTTCTAAACTGCAGGTGGTTCAGAATTCAGCAGCAAGACTTCTCACAGGCACAAAAAATCTATGCTCAGCCAAACCTGCCCTAAGATCGCTCCACTGGCTTCCAATACAGGAAAGAATACATTTTAAAACCCTATCTATCGCGCACAAAAACCTTCAGGACATGGGCCCTCCTAGCATTAAAAATCTGATTAAACCATATAAATCCACCAGAAGTCTCCGCTCGGATGAGCTTCACCTGGCTGAGACCCCCAGAATCAAGAGGGCGCGGACAGGTGGACGCCTCTTCCCCTACAATTCCGCCAGGCTCTGGAACTCCCTTCCTTTCTCTATCCGCCAGGAAGCGAATCACCTGACATTCCGCAAACGTCTGAAGACATGGCTATTTCCGTAACTCCACCTGCTCCCCTAGTCGCCTCTGTAGCGCTGGGATGCCTCCGGGTAGCCATGCGCTATACAAAAGCATTTTTCATTTCATTTCATTTCATATGGCTATAATCATGATACAAGAACAAAACTAAATTTGTAGACCAATGCTATGGTTCATAGTTATGTACAACTTGGTGCTATTAATCCAATCAGTAATTTCTACCCTAGTGTGGAGTATTGGATGGGTAACAAAACTAACTTCTTCTGAGTTATTATTATGGCTTCACAGTGCTGTGGAGTTTAAATGTTCTGTATTGTATTTGTGTTTATACAGTGCTTTATATACCTAACAAGGTGCCAAATTGCATTTACAGAGAGGTGGCATGCTACTCCGTGGAGGGCCTTAGATGGACCATTGTGTGTTTAATGCGCTGCCTATATGGGGATATTTTTTATGTCAAGCATTATGTACATAATGTTTTGTTGCTATGCCTCTTTGTGAATAGAGAGAAAATAAGCAATGGATAGGTTTCTTAAGCATTCATTTCTGATTGATAGATAGAAGTGCGTGAATGCAATCTGTCTATGGTTGAAGTGTTTCAGTGTGTGGATATGGCTGAAACTGCAGAACCTTTGTCATAAGCAAGCATGTAGCTGCACTTACATATGGGTGTAGGAGAGAAGTGTGAGGGTAGCTGCGGCCCCACAAGCCAATACCTGCCATCTAATGGTTGGTCTGTGTATATTCAGTCCGACCTAAATAGAACACAAGGCTTAGAACATGCACAGCGATAACACATGCTACCCTTGGGTGATGCAAACTCAAGGACTGAGACTGCATGTAATCAACTCCAAAACAGCCTCTGGGAATGGTAAAAAACATATGAACTTCATAATATGACAGGTTCTTCAGGCAACATTGACCTGGGATCAGGTAAGGAGACAGGCTTTGAAGGGCTGGGGCATTACCTAGAATCATTTGTAATACCTGATGACGGAATACATAATTGTTTGGTTAAGCCTGAGCCAGCGCGCAGGTGCTACTCTGGGGGATGATCTGTTGTAGTTCAGTACCGGAGAGAAGCCTCGCCCACTCCCCCACCCATATTTTTTATTGGCTTGTGTCTTTGTCCTTCGTAAATGCTGTCTTCTGATTCCTAAATAGGCTTGTTAGTCCCTCCTAGTACTGCCATGTTTTCATTTGTCACCTCTCATGGCTACTGTCCCATTTACTTGGTTGTTACATGGTACATGTACTATTTAATTTATTGAGTTTCTCCTACTTTAAGCACAACGTGCTTTGTTTACATTCAGCGCACCATGCACTCTTTCACTTTTAAAGCAGCAGGGACAATGCAGCTGCTTGTTTGCAGTGCCATAGGTTTTGCATCTAAATGCGAGACCTATAGCATTGCAAATATTGTTCCATGAGTGATGGCTTTCCCCTCCCCTTTACGGTGTCCTTCCCTGTCCCCCTTGCTTAGCTCCTCTGCCCACCTCTCGAGTTGCCCTTTCTTCCCAGCCACAAAGCACATTTGTTCTTTGCCTCCTTTCAGAACCACGTGAGCAGTGGCCAAGGTGGAGCCTTGCACGCTCCGAAGAAGATACAGAGGCTGAGCAGCTGTCCGGGGTGAGTCCCTCCAGCTCCCTTTGTCCTTTTAGAGGCTTCCAGGCGCTTTTAGGTGCGCCAGCGGCACTGGGTTGCAGCGCTGAACTAGCGGGCAGCAGGCCACGTGGGTGCACGCGTAATGCGACTGTTTGTTTGCAATGCCATGGGTTTCGCATTTAAATGCGAGATCTATAGCATTGCAAATATTTTTTTATTTATTGTCGATGTAGTCTTGTGACGTTATGTATTTAACCCCACCACCCACACATACATTCTCCCTTACATGGCTGTTGTCATTTCACTCTTCTTCGCGTCACTACTTTTTATGACCTGTGGACAGGTGCGGCTTAAACACCGAAGTAGTGCGGGGTAAATTATTCAGAGTAGCAGAGGTCTCATGGGGAAATCCATACACTTCAGTTCAACCTCAGTCGCCTTCAAGAAAATCATTTAAAGGCTGTTGGTGAAACAAATCTCTCCCTCCAGGACTCTCTCCCTCCAGGACCCGGATTCGGACTGACTACCTCCCTTCTCCACCAGGTTCCAGCTGAAAGACATTCCCTAATGTTACACTTTATCCCTGGAGTCTCCTGGGTGATAACACCTCGATTTATCTGTTTTTTTGAATGGCAGTAATTCTTGGTTAAGTGTACTATGTCATTTGCTGTTGATGTGGGTAAATAGATGGGTGGTAACATGAGAGGTCCAGGATGGGGAGATGCAGTGCCAAACTAGTGTATAGAAATATTCCATGTAGCAAAATAATATACATTTTACTCAATTGTATCGGACTGCTTGGAATTGAAAATGTGGCGTCAGGAACCAGAAGTGAACACGGCCTGCAAAGTGGCTTTGGGTGAGGTGCGCTGTTTAAAGCCCCTGTGCAAGCAGGCGAGGAATGATGCCCAGGGAGGGCTCTCATTGATGGTTGCGAGAGGGCGATGTAACCTTGGTGAGGGCACCAGCGACGGCCCGTATAGGGCGTGTTACCGGGGCGGTGACGTGGGGCAGAGGAGGGGCAGGGTGGGGGGTTGCAAAATGCGGCATATGGCCTATTGCAGGTAAGATACGAAAAAAAAAAAAAACGAATTTCGTTGTGCGCGCAGCATCGCCAAATGCGATGCAACGCGCGACAACAAAATTAGTTTTCTTTATTGTTTTCGTAACTTACCTGCAATCGGCCGTATGCCGCATTTTGCAACCCTGCCCCTACTCTGCCCCACGTCACCGCCCCGGTAACACGCCCTATATGGGCCGTCGCTGGAGGGCACCCTGTGCCAGTGTTGATATGATATATACTTAAGGCCGTTCTATGGAAGGCTTGGTGATGGCGTATGGCCAGTGGTCTCTGTGCATCAAGCTGTCAGTGGCTTGTGGGCCTCTAGCTGTTGTACTGATTCATCTGCCTGCTGTTACCATGGGGTTATTTATAAACCTGCCTGCCTTGCAGTATCATCCTTTTCAGACAGTGGTGAAGCGTTGCAAGCATGCACACTCTCCTGCTATCTTTGCAATCGTAATGTGCTGTTTCCAAAACTCACCCTGCCCACAACACATGCACATCTCTACCCCTCCAGATTTGGACAAGTTATGATGCAGGTTCCAAAATAACAGGCCGCACTCCTCTCTTTGAACACACACACTCAGCTCTCTGATGCTGTTGTATTTGTGAACATCAGCCCGCGTCCAGACTTCCACACAGCTCTCCCATCCGCACTCAGACTTGTGAAACTTAAAGGTTCTTAAAATTCACGCACCACCCCAGCCACTCGCGCCTCTCTCACACTCAGTTTTTACGTGCTGTAGGAGTGCCCTCTAACTCCAGCCCTATCCGCATGCATCTATATGACTCTCTTCCTGCACACTTAGCTGTGTGATGCTGCAGTGTTCTTGAACTCTCTCTCTGCACACTCAGCTGTAGTGTTCTGGAGGTCCAGTCCCATGCGCAGGCATCCATACATCTCTCTGCCTGCACACTCGGCTGTGTGATGCTGTAGTGTTCTTGAGGTCCAGTCCCATGTGCAGGCATCCACACGGCGTTCTCCCTGCACACTCTGTGGTGTGATGCTGTATTGTTTTTGACCTCTAGCTCCATTCTCACGGCTCTCTCCCAGCACACTCGGCTGTTTGATGCTGTAGTGTTCTTGAGGTCCAGTCCCATGTTCAGGCATCCACAAGGCTCTCTCCTTGCTTAATCGACTGCGTGGTGCTGTAGTGTTCTTGACCTCTAGCCACACCCACACTGCTCTCTCCCTGCACACTCAACTGTGTGATTCGGTAGTGTTCTTGAACTCTAGCCCCATCCACAGGGCTCTCTCCATGTACACTCGGCTGTGTGATGCTGAAGTGTTCTCGAACTGTAGCCCCATCCACACGGCTCTCTCCCTGCACACTTGGCTGTGTGATGATGCAGTGTTCTTGAGGTCCAGTCCCATCCACAGGCATCAATATGTCTTATTTGCAGCCCTGCTGGCATGCCCCCTAGTCTTATTTGCAGCCCTGCTGGCATGCCCCCTAGTCTTATTTGCAGCCCTGCTGGCATGCCCCCTAGTCTTATTTGCGACCCTGCTGGCATGCCCCGTAGTCTTCTTTACGGCCCTGCTGGCATGCCTCCTTTCTTATTTTCATCCCTGTTGGCATGCCTCCTTTTCTTATTTGCAGCCCTGCTGGCATACCTCCTTTCTTATTTGAATCTGGCATCTGTTGATTCTCCCCTAGTCTCTGTCTACTGCTAGTGTTGTAATTCAGGTACTATTTCACAACCTTCACCCTCCCGTTGTTTGTGTCTCCCCCATAAAACTAAAAACTAGAACAAGCCAGCATTAGAACAGGCAAGAAGAAGTTGCCAGCATTGCAGGGACAAGAAAACTAGAAGATATTTTCTATGTTAATTCTTTTTGAGGTCGAGCATAGCAGTGCACATGCGCTGCTCTGCGAGGCTTCTTGTGGCTTCTCCGGCTTCTCCGTGTGGGTCTGACTTCTCCCACACATTGGATTGGCTTTTGCGTGTGTCTTTCAAAAATGAGAGATTGCAAATGGCTAAAGGCGGGTGCATGTTCCACCTCTTTTCTAATGTTCACTCCCACAGCGTTTTGCTCTCGGGAGCGAGCAGCGGCATGCAGGGTGGCAGCTGCATTCTTTGTGGGTCAGGTTACTATTTCCACACAACGCAACATGCCGTGCTTTCGCTTGTTTCACAAAGTTGTTGCTATCGAAGTTATTGTTGTAAAAATCCCAAACTGCACACTATGCAGTTTTGAGATAGCCAGTGGCATCATTGTTTCTAATGCTGACCTGGCAGGGGAATTAAATGCCAAGGACATACCAGGCTCACCTGAAACAAAGCAGAGGTTCATGTTTCGGAGATGTGTCTGAGTCACAGCAGTCGGTGTGCCATCGGATGAGTCTAAAATCAGACAGGCATATGCAAACACCAGCTTCAGTGGACAAAGATGGGCTGAAACTCCTTTTACAGTGCATTCCATTGGATTACGCAGGAACTGGAGGATTACAGACGGCTACGGAAGTTCATTCGCAGAAGCAGCCGTCCTTTTTTGGATTTAATCCATCCACTCCAGTCGGCCGCAAATATTTAGCTGGCTATTTGATTGGCAACAGAGGGGCATGCTGCGTCATACATTTTGTGCCCTCCACACACTATTTGGTACAATGTGAATATAGTGGAACTATAAACTTTTTTGGACACAGCTGGCTGGCTGGGCAGTGAGGTGCTAGGGGAGAAAGGTAAATATATTTATTTGTTTTATTTTAATGGTATTTCTGAAGTGCTTTGAACTGTCCGCATGGGGTTTCTTGGCACTGTTGTAAATTAAAGGCTTATGTTACGTTACGCCGAGAAAAGCCGTATCTTGGAACTCTTCTGAAATTCCTGAAATGATGCTTTGTTCAGAATAAACAATCGAAGGGATTTCCACAGCAGGGCAACTGGGCCCTACATGCCCCCCACTCCTCTCCTGCCATCTCTTCAGGTTGAAATAGGGAATAATGCCCAAGAGTTTGTTTCTAAGTCACAGTGAGAGGCTAAGGATCTACCTCGTGAGCTTGTTGCTCAAAATGTTTGCAAATGGAAAATATGAAACATGACACGTGGTTTATCAACAGTTTCTGCTTATTACTCTTCTGGAAAAAAAGGGGCATCTCTATGAAGCACCCTAAGAAGATAAAAACAGGTTTTAACTGTAGACACTATCTGATATCACAAGTTTCACACCAGTCATGGTACCCAGATTCCTTAAAACATGGACTGGCTAGGCACATGCCCTTAGAGATTCCGTCTTATTTAGAGTTCCATCGCATTGGGATGATGAGGACCCAAAGGCGAGACCTATTGGCTATGCCAATGCTTGTTTATATGGGTCATTCAGTAGTACATAATGTCTTCTTGGTTATATATAAGGTAACAGAAATGCTTGTAACACTTTTTTATTATAACTTTTCAACGTGCTGCACAGCAGCTACACTGCTCTACAACATAGCTTAAAGACATTGGCAAAGCCAATAGCTCTGGATAAACAATTATAAAATCCCAAAGGTGAGACCTTTCGGCTATGCCAATGTTTGTTTCTTTCACTTTCTGTTTAAATAGTGCCTAATGTTATGAAAGTGTTCAAAGAATTAAGGAAATAAATCAAAGCAATGTTTCTGCCAAATATGCGGGTTGGGGCTTTCAAGGGTTAGGAAAGTGCTAATCAGGTGACATCACAATATGTCACGTCCTCTCTCTGTTACATTCTGATGTAAAGTTGCATTTTGTCTTGTGACAATGTACTTCTGCTCTGTATTTATCGATGTGGTAGGATACGATAACTGGGTCTTTGCTCATTGTTGATTTACCATCTATCAAGTACCCACCATAGCCCTGATTACAATTTGCTCGATACAGCTAGGGTGCAAATTCCTCACCAGCCTTTACAAGTACGGTGCAATAGCAACCCGAACCATGTCATTTGTTGTTTAAACTCAACAGAATGGGAAATTCCTGTGTGGAACCTGATAACCAGGAGATAATCTGTTTTCCGTGGGGTTTCATGTGCACATATACCACTTGCTCTGAACAGGCATTAAGACTGTGAAAAGGGCGGTGGTACAAATGTGCAGGTGGCTGTTGCAAGGTGGGGGTGAGGGCAAACGGTGAGGCGGGTGAAGGAAGGAATGGAGAATGTTGGCTGGCAGTGGGACCATATAATCCTCTTCCTGTGCCCTGTGTGAGGTTTGAGCAGGGGTCTTAATAAGGGTCCGGGCTACCTCTTTCCCAAAGGGATTTTACCTGCTGGATTTTCTGGCCGGTAACATCTGGTTTGTTGTTCCCGCACTCAGTAAATCCAAGTCCAGGAACACTGTGCGGTACAGAATTCCACACTGGATTTCCATTCTGCATAGCTTGTGTAGGTTTTTGGGCACCTTACACGTGAAACTATTAAGCAAAGAAAGAGCACCACCATAAGCCTCAAGAAGCAGTGAAAAAACACACCTCCTCCCCTGCATGAAAATGGCTTTTGGATGACTTCAGTGGTTGAAGTATGAGGGATCTACTGGGAACGATCTTCCCAATCTTTTTTACATTTTACAATAACAGTTCCCGTACCTTTTTCTTACACAAACAACTAGACCTTCTGGTGTGTCTGACTGCAAGGAAAGGGAGAGGGTCTCCTATTCTATGAAGACAAGGTAGAGGCAGACAGGGCAAAAGGAAGCAAGCTTTCTGGCCTGGGTGTTGCCACCTGAAAGCAATGTGAACCCATGCAGGTGAATAATCAGCAGGCTGCCTGGGAGCCAGGATACAGATTTAACTGATGCAGTCATTTGAGGCTTCATGGTGACTTAAGATTATTGTTTTTGAGAGGTAATGTTCGGGTATCAGCTGGGTTCTAGGATGGGCTCTTCTAAAGGAAACTAATAGAAAAAATGTTGCACTAGGTGCAGTCTGACTGCATAGTACTAAACATATGTGTATTTTGTATACATTTTATCTTAAACACTAAGCAGTAGATTTAGAGTTTAGAGGAGAAGGCACCAGTCCCGGCTCGTGCACGTAAGCGCGGTGGGGCGGGAACAGAGTGGGAGTTTGGGGGTGGATGGGACAAACAACAGAATAGGGAAAATGAAATAAAGAAATAAATAAAACCATTTACCTTGCGCTCGCTCATCGCCGAGTTGGCGATGCGGTGAACGCAACGTAGGTGGTTTTATTTATTTTTTATTTTATTTTCCCTCTGCCGTCATTTGTCATTTCCACCACCCACCGCACTGGATTCTATCGCAGCCCTAGTGTCACTCGATTAGTACCGCCTTTCCTTTATAGGGGGATTGTGGGCCAGCCTGCTTAACGCTCAATAAGGAAGTAGGAACCCTCCTCCTCCCTATCCCAACTCCAAGCGCCTCTGGCTTCATCCCTAGATGTCCACCAGATGTCGACGCTAAGACCAGTGCTGGGTCCCCTTGATGAAACATGCCAATCCCTTACTGTAACTGAGCTCCCACGCTGCTTCAAGTGAATTGCAACCCAGTGCCAGGTGAGTAGCGTAAAGCCAGAACCCCGGCCACCCTATGCTATCCTCTGTTTTAGAGCCCCCCAGATCTAACTTCTCTGACCAGCAAGGGTTGACCGTAGTTAGTGTCAAAAAACCCTCCCCTAGTATATCTAGTAACCCATCTGAATGACCTGTGTCCTCCCTTGCCACGAGATGGGATGCATTAGCCGCCAATATCATTAAAGGTCAATAAGACTCCCGTCCCACTAAAATGCTGGAAACCACCTATTGGCCGCTGATGTAGATGTCTACCTTAAGGCCAAATTGCCCCCTTGGCTGGGGCCCAGCGAGTGCCTGAGAGAGCCTGTCCCTGGGGCCATCGTAAATTGTCTCCTGTGGGCCACGAAGATTTAACTCCTGTGTTAAAAAACCCATGCTCTCCAATTGTGTCACCTCTCTACTCAAGAGCAGGCTTTGCTGTGAAGAAAAACAAGTCATGGGACTCAGTTTGCCCAACCATGGCTGCCAATATAATGAATCCGAAGTGTATTTAAGTTCAAGGGTGCATACCCTGCCTCCAGATGTACCCTGTTTGTGCCCATCGGTCACCCCCACTTATTCCTCTCGCACTGCCGCCAAGATAAATGGTGTTGATAAACTCCCCCCAGCAACCCCTGGCACCCATGATGCACAACCCAACTTTCTTTTCTGAAGGGATCGACTTGTGACTGTCTCCCGTAACCTATCCTTGCCTCTCGAATTGCCGATAGGGTGAATTTCCTACTATATAGGGAAGCAGATCCGAGGACAGCGACTATCCACAGTCCTGATCAGCCGCTCCCAAAGTGAGACCCTGACTGAGACTCCCCTGCATATTCTGTTTGCGTGCAGCGATCCATAGGCATAACCACCTCACTACCATCATACCTGCGTCTCCCAGCTGACTTATCCTCTTGAGCAGCAGCAGGGAATACCTGTGTTGTTATCTAGGAGCATCCCATAGCACTAAACGCCCGCTCATCTATACCTTCCTTTACCGCCGCGTAGGTTAAAAAAGGGGTGGTCAATGCCCTTTATGTGATTATCTTGCGCGCCGTCGATCCTCACTGACGACAGCAGACCTTAGACGGAAAGGAGGGGTTCCGCCTATAAATGTTTGGAAAATTAGTCCAACTCCTTGAAGCTCGACTGAATCTTAACACGTCCCGACTTTGCAACTGAATTTGCGAGGAGGCCTACTGTGAATCTCGGTTGCAATATAGCGCCAAATGTCATTGGATGGCTTAAAAATGTCTTTCCATCTCCTCGGAAACAAGCTTGTGGTGGCTCACTGCATACCCATTAAATCCCCGCCTATTGTACATAATTGAACTGTGCCCTGTGTCATGAAGTCCGACCCCCAACAGCTTATGGACGGATGGCCCCTTGTCAGCTCACACAGCCTGATAACCTCCCATAGACAGGTTCGGGCCTGACCAAAACACAAGCCCAGGATTTTCTCCACACATCCAGTAAATGAACATCGCGTCGCCAGCACTTCCTGCCATCAATGTGTTGCTCCGATATCATCTTTTTGCGTTTTGTTGGGTTACCAAACGAGGCTAAGTAACTGTCAAACCACTTCACCACACAGTAACTCTGTACTTGTTGCTTAAGCTGCCAGCAAAAGGTATTTCCGGCACTAAAGATCCTGCCGCGTGGAACGACCGCAGGGGGATCATTGTACAAAATGCTTATTTCAGGAGCCCCTTCTCAGACACTTCGGGAGTTAGAGTGGAAACTGGCCACCGCAGCAAGCCCCAGCGGCCCTTCCTCCCTGGCAGGCCGGAAAACGCCTATGAATTATGGTGTTAGCTGCATACTGTGCCTCACACAAAGCAAGTCCAAAGCATTCATGGCAGCTTGAACGGAACCCATAGCTCCCGGTGTCAGTTTGAATTATAAATAAGAAAAACATGACTCGTTAACCGTGTAAATGAAATTGGCGCAGGCCAAGTGTGTTTAAGCACCTGTTGCAGAAATCTAATGAACTTCAGCGTGCAGAGCATGCCGACTCGGTGTGCTTGAATGACAGTGTTTTCGAAAAGTGCCACAGGTTGATTACCCTGTAAGCAAAAACCGGTTCTGCGTGCCAACTATAACAGCACAAGTTACATGGCTCACCTACTGCCTGACGATAGTCCGCTCAGTTGGGCCCAGCGCCCAGTTTAACGTAATGCATAGGCTCGGTCTGCGATCAAATGCTAATACACTACATGTACTTAATACCTCTGCCTTTTGAGACGCTCAAGGTCTAGCAAGGCATGAAGAGACGGTGATACGTGAAGACACATGGATGTTCACAACATACCAGAAGCAGACGGCCTAATGCGCCGCATAAAATGTTGAGCCTATTGAGATACCACGACATTCGCTATACCCATTCCGTTAGTCATTGTGACAAAGGGAAGTCACTGCAACCCGTCCGCTGGTACACTAAGTGCAGATTCTAAAGACGATTAATAGAAGATACCGTACTAAATGTGCCTTGAAACGTTGCTTGGAATGAAACCCGCTGGTGGGTCTCGCGCTTAAAGTCCGGGAATGGGCCCCTCCCTATCCGCCGTCCTAGGTCTGGATAACAATGTGGAAGCCAGCTGCAACGCGGGCCCGCCTTGGCGTTGAACAATGTGGGCACTGCGGACCATAACCGCCCCTGAAACTGAGGCATGTCACCCCCACCGCGAGCCACCTTTCATCTGCATCGCCCTCCCCCCCACAATCATGAGCTAGCGTCTCCTTGTTCAGGCGAGCAGGACTTTGCGGGCTCGCTGGCCCCAACTGTGTAAAAGCGGGAGGACCGTAGTCATGAGGCGCTTTACCTCGCCTCAGCCCTTGCACCCAACGAAGTGCCTGCGGCAAACAACTTCCGATGCCCAGTGGGGTAACCATCAGCAAGACCATATAACCCGGTCACGCGCCTCCTGCCGCGCTCTTGACTGTGTCTGAGCTTGCTATCCTCAGCATTTGCACCCCACGAAGTGCCTGCGGCAAACAACTTCTGATGCCCAGCGGGGTAACCATCAGCAAGACCATATAACCCGGTCACGTGCCTCCTGCCGCACTCATCCCTGTGTCTGCGCTTGCTATGGGCAGGAGCCCCCCACTCCTATGGCAGCTGCCGCGAACCGCTCCCCCCGCATTTGCATATCTTCCCCGCTCTGGCAGTTTGCACGCGGGCGTGTCCCCACCTACCGCGACGGGGCCTACTAGCCATACACAACCTTTAATCTGATTTTATGCGGAGCGACGGCGATTTGTAACGCATAAATATAACCTGGTCAGTAAATTATACATTATCATCACCGCCCTGAAGCACTGTAATCTGATAAAATTGAGCTATTGCTCTGCTATCTTGGGTTTGCTGGTGACGAGAAAACCTTAGTGCCGCCGAGGGGTAGGTTTATTGAATCAACACGTATCTATATTCACATGCAACGCCCACAGCCGTTCCCTGTATGTAAGCGTATACCCGTAATTTCCCTTAACATCTATAAACTCAAGAGTGAACGCTGCTCCATAAATCCTTATTTCCATTATGTCCCTGGCTAAGCCCTGGACGTGTGCTCTTTATTTTAGCACACAAGAAACCTGCTGATACAAAAGAGGCCTCGGCGCCCAAAACCATGCCTCCCGGCCGCCATGACGCTCTTCAGCTCGCCCGCCTCGTGCTTCTTGCTTGCTCCCTCCTCCGGATCCGCAGGTCGCCTTCCCGGAATCGTGCTGTCTCCATCTCCCGAGGTGGTCCCAACATGAAACAAAACAACATCGGAATTATCCCCGGTCGTGAGACAGTTTGCCTATTCTCCCTTTTTTTTTTTTTAATCAAAATAATCTACTAAAGCTATATTACACATTGCTACGCTATTGGTCGTCCCCCCCACTGTGCCCCCGCCATCTACCGGGCTCACCCTTGTGCGAATCCAGTGTGATGGCTCTTGGTGCTCAGCGAAGGGAAAAGAGGCCGATCCCTCGCCTCGCGGAACCTTATAAAGCTGCTGCCTCCTTGAGCGGCCCCCAATGACGTCTTGGGAGCCACCCCTCCGACAGAGGACAACTCTCCCCCTTGGCTGCACCTGCCCGTTCCGCGACTAAGGGCGCCACTCTGCTATGCGCCGGGTGCGCCTTCATTTCCACCACCCACCGCACTTACCTGCACGAGCCGCAATTGGAAGGTACTCCATCGCAATGGTGACAGAGTACCCTCTTCCCCAAACTCTCAGGCTGCCCACCTGACTTAGAGGTGAGCAGACCATCAGGTTTACATCGAATAAAATGTACTTTATTGGTATAAACCTTCCTCCGACGGCTGAGAGAGCTGGGGCTGTCAAAGGTGAGCCATTCAACTGTCTGCACTATTTGGAGTGGGCAGTCAGATGGCTTTCTTTTTCTACTGTCCCTCACAGGGACATCCTGGTGGTGAGGGACAGTAAACAGGAACAAGCTTTTGCAATGCAATAGGTCCCGCATTTACGCGACTTTAAGCTATTGGCATTGTAAATGACAATGCCCTTTATTTATGTTTTAAAAACCAAACATAAAAGGCATTGTCATTTACAATGCCAAAAGCTGAAACTCGCGTAAATGCGAGACCTATTGCATTGTAAAACAAGCATTTGTGTACTAGAATACTACTTTATGAGAACTGACTGATGAATCTTCATACACTGTGAAGCAAAAATTCGTACTCTGTGAGATGTCCAGTCATGCACTGGGGTTCTGTCCAAGTATACTGGTCCCTGGGGGAGAGTGGCTGGAATAGATTTACTGCACATTTGTCCTTACTCCCAATTTTTTTTATTTTAAATAAATGTATATGCTGACTGTCAGATCCTGTTTTTCATCAGTCTGCCCCGCGAGAATCCACCCCCTTTTCTCTGCCGCACGGAGCCCCAGTTTATGGTTTTTCATATTATTCTAGCCCTGGATGTGACTCAGAAGTCCTGACCCCTCTCTTCCAATGAGGAACTGCAGCTCTTGTCGCTTTGTATTGATGAATTTAGGAAAGAATATTACAGAAGAGATTTGGAAATGTTCTATAAGTGCAACGCTCGTCATCAGACGGGAAAGGATGACGCCTTCCACTTCAAACTATTGGCTCACATCATCACTCTGTCATTGGGGTGACGCGCGTGTTTGCCTCCCATCTTTTTTTTAATAAAGGTTTAGCCCCCCGAGTCTATAGAGAAACAAGTTAGGAATTCTGGGTGTAGGTACCTCTTGATAAATTACACACGTGTGGCACATGTACACTGAACATTTTCCTTACTGGTGAAGTGTTCACTGCGTGCACACGTATACTGCGTGAGGAATACAATAACATAAATACACAACAGTTTATATTATTAGCAGTCGGACAGTGAATTTCTACCTATTATCCCACCTTAAAGCACTATACGCATCAAACATTTAGCTCAGCTGAAACAATCTCTGTGGCAATAATAGCACATACACTAAATAGAACATGTAACATGGTAAGCGTTCTTCTGAACAAATACATTTGTTTTTTCAGCTAGGACTGTAAATTAAATCTTCAGCGGATGTAGCCTGGAGCTAGAATAATTTATTGCAGATACTTTCTTCTGTGACTCACAAAACAATAGACGGCCCATGCCCTCTGACATCTGCGGCGGGGAGCTGATAAGAGCCCTGACACCCCCCTACCTCCCCCCACTCCGCAACTCACACGACACAGGCCCAAAAACACAGCTGTTCGTAAGTTGGAGAACTACATACCCGATAGGAGTATCACATGCCCCGGATCCATGCTTGGCAGCACCGGATATTCCCGGATGAACTCCCCCGGCTTCTAAGGGCCTTGGGCCTCAGCGACTGTCGGAACAGAGACACACACACTGCATTTGTAGGGAATGAAGGTGGTCACAAGAGAGCAGGCAGTGTGGACGGGAAAGGGGAAGAATAGCACACTGGTCACCCCCGCCTGCTCAGCCACCATCTTGCCCAGGCACCGCTGATACCGGGCAGCAGTGGCGGCTGGTGACATTTGAAAGCAGTGGGGCGTAAAAGTTGGGCTTGACTTTAAGCCGCGAGCGAAGCGAGCAAAAGTGGGGTACAGGTTGGATCCTCCTCTCAAGAGAAAATTGGAAAAAGTTTGGCAAATGGTGTTTTTTAAAGCAAATGCATTTCATGATAAAGCCAGGTTTATAAAGCAGTGGGAACGTATAGTCTAAAATAGTATGCACCTACCCAGAATCTCAACTCTGCCCAACCCCATCAACAGGTCCAAACACCTTCAGCCATCATAAACATGTTTACAACTATTTCCCTGATGACCTGCATCATCATTAGCAAACAATCACCCTCTACAATAGTCATCTACTGCCAATTATAATTGACACAATTAGAGACTCATTAGCACTACACCACTAACACCGCCTCTTACAGAGGGCCACTTTCACTATTACACACACTATGCTTTCTCCTGACACCATGACCTCCCGTCTGCCACTTTCACTCAACTCATATATCGCCACTCAGACCACTACTTCTCCAAAGCCACCCAAGTTATCACTTTTATAGAGTCACCCACTCACCTAAACCTAGCCACACTACTACCAATCACTCACTGCCACTGACAAAGAAATTTTTTTATTGCGACATTCATATTTTGTATGATTTGTACCTAGACATGATGCTGACATAACATGCTGACATAAAAAAACACTGTAATGTCCCGACTAACAGTCACTATTTTTGATCTAAATGTGATAACTACCTTTCACTGAGAAACTGTCCTAGCTAAAGTAACGATGGGTTTAGAAGGTAGTTTAATCAAGAAGGTATGCTGAGAACTGAACCAGGAAGAACAATCATTGAAAGGTGCCTGTTCAAATCTCAACCAATCATTGGCAATACTCTTGGGTACAGAATGTATCTATGGCAGTGAGACAGCAGTGCGCGGGGTATTAAAGAATGACAAAGCAGTTATTGGCCACTGCTATGCAGGTACATTGCCGTTAATTATACTGGAAATGTTTAATTAATTGATTTCTGTCCTGCAAGATCCCAGACAGAGTGACAGACACTACTTATTTAGAACAACATGACACGTATCGCAGTGAAAATCAACCGCACAAGCACAAAACTTAGCTGTAGGCGAAGCACTGATTCTTCTAGAAGCCGGAGACATGTCCCTGGAGGAAAGCAACTCAGAGCCCAAATCCATCTGAAAACTTGAATAACGCTTGCCCCTCATTTCCTGTTTTTGAAATATGGAGCCAATCCGTGCAACTTCCTCACTCGTATTACACATCATGTTTCAGCGTAAGAGCAACAGTCATGTTCAAATAGGCTTCCTCGTAGCAACACCACCATGACTTTCCTATGGTACTATGATATTTCCCACATAATCATTTACGCTTTAAAACCCCGCTCACAAAAGATTTCAAAGCCTCGCAGGAACGAGTAAACATCTAAAAAAAAAAAAGATAAAATGGACAGGGCTCAAAGCGTGAAATTCGTTTTCTGTTCATTCCAAACTCAGGCCCTCAAACCGAGAAATATGCGATTACCCATGACGACAGCAATGCTGTCTTACTGTAGATTGCTGTTGATAAAGTCATCATGAAAATGATTCACAGCAAGTTACACAAAGAACTGTTCCTTTTAAAACACTGAAAACTGTATTGTTGAATTGGAAACAACTAGGATCGAAGCTTGTTACTCACGGCGTCACGGGGTCGTCTCAAGACGCGGTAAGAGCCGCACTCTGGTCTCGTACGTTCAATAACCAAAATGCTTCCCACATCGGCTCCCACAAAACCCTTCCAAGCACTCTGCCAGCATGTAGTGTGCATCTCATCCTCACAGCGCGTCATGGCCTCACGAGGGGTGGAAAGCGCGCGCTAAAAAGTACTACAACAATGAAGTTGAACTGCTGACACCAGCTCACCTCCACATTCTATCTAAGAAAAGGGTGTAACTGTTAAGTCAAGTGACTGCAACCCGGCCCTCAGCCAATCCTGGCGCTGCAGCAGCGCCAGTATTGGCTGACCGCACCGCCTACTCCTCGCCCGCTGCCTGCCCATTAGGAGACCGAGGGGCTCCTAATGGGCATGCGCAAGGCAGCAAAAACTCAAGTACGCATGACTGGGCACAGAGTAAAAATTAAGCTCCATGCCCACTCATGCGCACTTGTGCTGCCTTTCCCAAAGGCCTCTGACAATGATGTCAGTCAACATGACGCCGGACCGCCCACGGTCCGACGTCATGCTGACTGACATTCACAGAGGAGGGAGCAAGCTGCGAGGCTAGGAGGGAGCTGCGGGCGCGGATGCGGGCGGGGGGGCTACGCCCCCACGCCCCAATGGACGCACCGCGCCTGCCGGGAAGACCTTGTGGCCCGCGAGTGTGCGCAAAAAGGTTGTGCTAATACAGAGCATTATGTTCCAATTTCAAAGTTGATTCTGCACAGAAATGCGTCGCTTGACGCATATTCAGTGATGTCGGCTTGCCTGTGTCACAGACAGACGCGCTTCACAGTAAATCAGCAGGAGTGCGCGCCGTGAGGTCGCCTCCGTGCTCAAGCTGCCCAGATGTGAGAAGGCAGGGAATGCGAAAAGGGGGGACATGATCACATGGGGCTGGGCAGGAGCAGGGAAACTTGGACAACACGAGTGGAAAAAAACTGTTCGGTACATACGCCATAACTTGGAATGAATGAGCGCGGGGGTCCTCAAGTAGGAAACACATAACGAAGAAAAGTAGTCCCCAAATGGAGAAATAAACATGTATTATGTAATGATGTAGTACTTGGTCGGTGCTGCATGGCGAAAACCGGGAATAAGAAGGAGGAACAAAGACGGCGGATTGCCCAATGGAAAGGAAGTATTTTTAAAGGACACCAACCAAGACAAATAAACGCAATCAGCAAGGAATGGGTGGAGTTCAACTACCAAAGCATACACAATAGGTAGCTAAGCGACCGCGCAAGCGCTGTACGCTAGAACTAAAAATTACACACCCACCATGGTAGACAAGCATTTGCAATGCAATAGGTCTCGCAGTTACACGAGTTAAAGCTATTGGCATTTTAAATGACAATGCCAATAGGCATTGTTATTTGCAATGTCAATAGCTCAAACTCGCGTAAATGCGAGACCTAATGCATTGCAAATGCTTGTTATTAAAGGCATTTGTAATAGTTTAGTTGGCATTCATACACAATATAAGAACATGTTACTATTTTTAGAAAACATACAATAAAGTATAAGCAAGCTGTGTAACTGCTTGTTTGCACCTGAATGAATGGGTCATATATGAAGCTGTCTAAATATATTTGCTCATGGCTATGCATTTTGGAAATAGTTGCTTAAGATGGTTATTACATAATTGTGTATGTAGCATATAAACATTGCACATTGTATACATAGCAAACACGTAGAGACTGTTTGCAAATCTTTGTGGTATATTGAAGCTGCTTAATAATGGATGGCAGGTGAAGGAGAACAAGTGGAGCAAACGATCACAAACGTGAACAAGAGCAGCTAATGCACCACATTATCAGACCTAACATTAAATGCAGAGGAAACAACATTTTACATAATTTTGTATGCAGCATATAGTGGCACCTAGGGGTGCAGAGCGCAGAGAGAAGCACCAAGCGGAGTGGTGGGGGACAGAGGGGAGTGAAGTATGTAAAGAGTGGCAGTGCACTGCCATTACAGACACATTTTCAATTGGAAAAACATTACATCTGCACAGCACACAGGTTTACTGATAAACTATACAGCACACAAACAATACATTGAAATTCCAACACATGGTGTACTGATTTGTTTCTACCACATTTTAGAGTTGTAAAAAAAGAACTTCATTTGTGCTTTCTTAATTGGGACATATTCGGAAATATTTGCATTGTCCATTTAGAGACATTTAAACTAGTTGTCAGATAAAGCTTCTCACTTTGAAGAGTAAGAAATGTAAACACCAAACGCTCTTAGAAGACCGAGCCCAACATTCCACTAATATCTTTGTATGCACAGCAGATGTGGCAAATAATAACAAAATGTAAAGGCCTGTTTACAGAAAGTTAGCACGTGTAGAAGAGAACACTAGGGTCAGAAAAAGAATCCAAGAGGAAAATTAGGGTGAGCGGGGTGATGACGGTTAATTGATCTTTATATAAGGCTCTTCATTGCACCCCCCCCAATATGGAGGAACATTCCTTCAGAAGCTGTAATTTGTCGCCATCGCATTCACAAAACTACAATAAATTTAGGCATAAATACCCTAAGGTGAATCATAAAATTAATGATGGAATAACTACAAGACAAGGGAAAATACTGAAGGCAAATACATTTAATCCAAACTAAATGCTTAAAGTAACAGAAAGATGATAGCCAGTAGTAGACCGATTATGGGCGGAGGGGGACTTCAAAATATTAACTTAAGCACTAAAGAAAGGAAAATAAATGTTGACCATGGAATTAAGTCCCCAGACTACAAGGGCAAAGAAACCATATCTCTTTAAACAGCAAAACCGGAAGAAAGGACACGAAGTTAGACCATCCATAATACAACTACACACTTTGTCTGCACACAAAGCACTCAGACATACACAGCACACATACTGCATGGTATTTGGTAATGCAGTATGCGCAATGAAATTTGTGTTCTGTATTAAACGTTTATTTACCTATAAGCATCTGAAATATATATTTTACTACGTGCTACCCTGCCTGTTTTCCTACCCATGTGACCATTCAGCAGCACTTCAATGATTGCCCCTTTTTTGTCTGTGAAAAGTAGTACGCAAAGGAGCATTGTGCGTGTTAATAACAAATGGGGAGGTAAACAGAAGGCACATGCAGGATTATAATTGGAATATGGGGGTAGGGAAAGTTTGTATAATTTTGCGCGTAGTGCATGGTATTTGGTAATGCAGTATGCGCAATGAAATTTGTGTTATGTATTTAAATATGTATTTATCTGTATGCGTCTGAAATATATATTTTACTATATGCTACCCTGCCTGTTTTCCTACCCATGTGACTGTCCGGCAGCACTTCAATGATCGATTCCTTTTTGTCTGTGAAAAGTAGTACGTACAAAACTTTATTGAAAAGTATTGCGTGCGCAAAGGAGCATTGGACGTGTTAATAACAAATAGGGAGGAAAACAGAATGCACATGCAGAATTATAATTCGAATATGGGGTACGGAAAAAGTTTGTATAATTGGCGAGTGGTATTAGTGAACTGGAAAGCAAAAACAGTTTTTTTGTGAAAAGTAAAGGTGGTTTTGGAGTTTACTGACGTATTGTAGGCGTTGTATGTGTGAAACACCGTGTTAACGTGCATGCATTTATAAAGTGCATTTTGCAACAGACGGAAAAGCTTTTGAAGAACAGCATTGAAGGAGTTTGATAACTAGTAAGTTATGTGAATGAGTACGTGTATGTGGTGTAGTATGGAAAGGCTTTGCAATAATTTGTAGCGCGGTTTTTTGTTTGCTGTTTAGCAAACGGTAAAGGGATGCTATCAATGATAGTAATGCCGGAGGCATATGTAGATGGTTGTGGACAAAGATCGAGGGGTATGTGTAAATGTAATTTGTGCAATGCATGAGCGGTAAGTTGCGAGAGTGCTGCTGGGCAGCGACGTGGAGAGGGAAAGGGGCAAGTGGGGGGGAGTAGTAAATAATAGGTTAGGGTTGCTTACATGTAGTAAACATTATATAAACAAGCAGGAAGTGGGATAAGGGAGGGGGTGGCAAATGGTGATCACTATAGCGGCCACTTTGATGTTCTCAGTGGCCGCGCGGCTCACTGAGAACATCAAAGTGGGCGCGAAAGTGATCAGCAGGCAGACAAATGGCGCGCGTGCCCAGTGCACATGCACTGTAGTTGGCGGCCTGGAAAGCACTAGTTTGCACTTCCAAATCCCGCTTTCTATAGCTCTCGCCAGAGTAGCGCTAAAGCGCTGGCTCAGGCGAGACCTAAAAAATCCCATGGTGTGGGGTTTCCATCTTTTTTCTTATTTTTATTTTTTTTAAACTCCCCCTTTGGGAGTTTGTTTTCAATAACAAAACACTTTGGAAAAGTTTAACGCTGACCATAATGTTTAACAGAGTTGTCCATCAAATGTTTCTTACATTGACAGGAACCACAATGACAACTGTTCCTACCAAAGTATGGAGATAGCTGCAGGGCCAGTGCACATATCTAAAATTTGTAGGCTGAGTAAAAGCAGGGTGATGGTCGTAAAGTCCTCCTTCACCCTGACGGCCGTCACTCTGCCAGACCCTATATCAAGCCATAAACATCTTCGCATATTTTGCAGCAGCTTATCTTATACCGTGTGTAATATATTTTTTTAAATAATGACTTGCTTATTCACAGTTATTTTGTCGCAGACTGGTACTTCATAGCACTAAAAATAAAGGTCAGTCTTCACCAGTGCACCAAACAGGCTTCCGTTGAATGACAGTCTTGGCTACAATCACAAACATCTGCAGTAATCGTATTTACCAATTGAGCCTTCTGCACAGGGCTGCAGCTGCTTCTTTGGTCCTGTCAGGGATTAATTCATTTCAAGTTCTCTAGACAGTGCTTCAGCTGTGTCGCTGTTGCCAGTGGTAATTTCCCATTCTCAGTCCTCTAGGCAGTGCTGCAGCTGCATCTCTGTTCCCAGTGTAAATCCCTCATTCTTAGTCCTCTAGCCAATGCTGCTAGCTGCTTCTCTGGTCCCAGTGGCAATTCCTCATTTTATGTCTTCAGGCAGTGCTGCAGCTGTGTCTCTGTTCCCAGTGGTAATTTCTCATTCTTAATCATCTAGGCACTGCTGCTAGCTTAATCTCCGGTCCCCTCGGTAATTCCTCAGTCTAAATGCTCTAGACAATGCTGCTACCTGCTTCTCTGGTCTCATCGGTATCTCCTAAGTCTAAGTCATCTAGACAGTGCTGCAGCTGGTTCTCTGGTCCCAATGGTAATTCCTCATTCAAAATCCTCTAGGCAGTGCTGCAGCTGTGTCTCTGTTTCCAACAGTAATTCCTCATTCTTAGTCCTCTAGGCAATGCTGCTGGCTGCTACTCTGGCCCCATCGGTATTTCCTCATTCTAAGTCTTCCAGACAGTGCTGCTAGCTGCTACTCTGGCCTGATGTAAATTACCACATTTGAAGTCCTTTAGGCAGTGCTGCAGCTGTGTCTCTGTTCCTAGTAGTAATTCCACATTCTTATTCCTCTAGGCTGCACTGCAGCTGCTTCACTGGTCCAGTTGGTAATTCCTTATTTTTAGACCTCTATAAAGCACTGCTAGCTGCTTCTCAGGTCCTGTCGGTAATTCATCCATTCTAAATGCTCTAGGCAGTGCTGCAGCTGTGTCTCTGGTCACAGTGGTAATTCCTCATTGTAAATCCTCTAGACAGTGCTGCTAGCTGCTTCTCTGGTCCCATCAGTAATTCCTCTTTCCAAGTGCTCTAGGCAGTGCTGCAGCTGCATCTTCCGTCCAGTCAGTAATTCCTCATTCTTATTCCTCTAGAAAGTGCTGCTAGCAGCTTTTCTGGTCCTATTAGTAACTCCCCATTACAAGTCCTCCAGGCAGTGCTGCTTGCTGCTTCTTAGGTCTCATCAGAAGTTCTCCCTTTCTTAGTCTTCCAGACAGGGCTGCTAGCTGCTTCGCTGGTCCTGTCAGTAACTCCCTTATTCTAAGTCATCTAGGCAATGCTGCAGCTGCGTCTCTGTTGCCAGTAGTAATTCCTCATTCTTAGCCCTCTAGGCAGTGCTGCTGGCTGCTACTCTGGCCCCATCGGTATTTTCTCATTCTAAGTCTTCCAGACAGTGCTGCTAGCTGATACTCTTGCCCGACGAAAATTACCACCTTTTAAGTCCTCTTGGCAGTGCTGCAGTTGTGTCTCTGTTCCTAGTAGTAAATCCACATTCTTAGTCCTCTAGGCTGTACAGCAGCCGCTTCACTGGTCCAGTTGGTAATTACTCATTCTTAGTCCTCTATACAGTGCTGTTAGCTGCTTCTCAGGTTCTGTTGGTAATTCATCCATTCTAAATGCTCTAGGCAGTGCTGCAGCTGTGTCTCTTGTCACAGTGGTAATTCCTCATTGTAAGTCCTCTAGACAGTGCTGCTAGCTGCTTCTCTGGTCCCATCAGTAATTCCTCTTTCCAAGTGCTCTAGGCAGTGCTGCAGCTGCATCTTCCGTCCCGTCAGTAATTCCTCATTGTAAGTCCTCTAGACAGTGCTGCTAGCTGCATAACTGGTCCAGTCGGTAATTCCTCATTCAAAGTCTACTACACAGTGCTGCTACCTGCTTCCCGGGTCTCATTGGTAATTCCTTGTTCTAGACCCTCTAGACAGTGCTACTAGCTTCTTCTCTGGTCCTGTCAGTAACTCCCCCAACCTAAATCATCTAGGCAGTGCTGCAGCTGTGTCTCTGGTCACAGTGGTAATTCCTCATTCTTGGTCATCTATGCAGGGCTGCTAGCTGCTTCTCTGGTCCTGTGGATAATTCCTCTAAGCCCGCTAGACAGTGCTGATAGCTGCTTCTCTAGTCCTCTCAGTAATTCTTCATTCTAAGTCCCCTAGGCAGTGCTGCAGCTAATCTTTGGTCCTATCAGTAATTCCTCATGTAAAGTCCTCTAGAGAGTGCTGTTAGCTGCTTCTCTGGTCTCATCTGTAATTCCTTAATCTAAGTCCTCTACAGAGTGCTGCTACCTGCTTTCTTGGTCTCATTCTAAGTCCTCTAGACAGCTGCAGCTGCTTCTCTGGTCTCAGTGGTGTTTCCTCATTCTACGTCCTCTAGGCAGTGCTGTAGCAGTGTCTCTGTTCATGCATCCACTACACTCCAAACCAAAACACATAGAAAAAAGACATTGCCATTTACAACGCCAATAGCTCTAACTCTGAGAAATGCGAGACCTATAGCATTGCAAATGATTGTGTAGACATGTCTCTCGCCCCATTCTCTTTACACTCAGGATCACAGTTCAATACTGGATTTCACATCCTGAGGCACTTAAGCCTCAGGATGTGAATTACTTTGTCCAAGGCTGCCGCTAAGGCCCCACCTGCAGTGTAGCCAGCGCACATCAGGTATAGAACTGTAAATTCCTTTTAGTGCAATGAGCATTGCGCGCATGCTTTTCTCAGAGGTAGAGGTAAGACATTTTTAGTGGCATCTGATCCCTTTTAAAAAGAGTGGGGCGATTAAATGAATACTCGTCCATATATATTTTCCAGTAGCTTTATTGTAAGCTGAAGCACCCCGGTTGTCAAGGGGACAGCAAGAAGCACAAGAGATAAACACGGCACAAGCGATAAACACGACATAACAGGCAATCAGGTGGACACTTCGGAATGCCCTTCGGCACAACCCCAAAGCTCTTAATCGTGGTCTGTTTATAAACAGTGTATATTATGGGCCACGATGAAGAGCTAAGAAGTTGAGGCTAAAGTCAGCGTGAGTTTTTCAAACTGCCCGGCAGTGTGTAAAAATAAATAAAACATTAAAAAAATCTTTTTAAATGCTTACCAAATCCAGTCTTCTCCGGTCCGCAGTTAGGAAGCAAGGGGTCTCTGAGCCAACTCCCCTAACCAATCAGACGCTACTTTCATGCTGTTAACCAGCATTAGAGCAGCACCAGGATTGGCTGGAGTGGGCGGGTTTAGTCTCCTACAGTCACTGGAGGCCTGTACCTGCTCTCCACCCAGCTGTCTAAGACAGCTGTGGTGGAGAGGTTTAAAGTGCGCATGTCAGGCGGGCCGCCGCAAGGCAGCCGACCAAAGTGACACACGCACTTTAAACTTTAGGTGTGCACCATTCCTCTTCCCCTGCAGTGCTGCCCCTGCCCCACCACTTGGCTTGGCCTGCACTGAAGAAATGAAACGGTAATAAAACCATTTTATTACTGATTTATTTTTCATGTTTGTTGCCCTGGCAGCAGGAAGGGTGACGCTCCTGTGCCCTAGTGGACACCCTGTCACTGACGCCAGCACAGACCTGGGTCGGCCTCGGCTTTTACTTTTATGGAATCTAAGAACATTAAGTAAGAGAGTCCCTTCTAAATGTAGTTTCGGGCTTCATGGACATTGCGCAGCCACTTAATCTTTATTTTTTTGATGAACTGGTAGCCAAAGTAAAGCTTGACAGACAGCCGGTGGCGGAGCAAGGGCCCCCGCAGCCTCCGCAGTGAGAGGCCCTGAGCTCCAGGGGGCCCCCCTCAGCACAGTACCCTGGCCGAAGAGCTCCTGAGGGAGTCCGGAGGGGGTCCCCTCGATATACTTTGCAGGGGGGCCCACTTAAGTTTTGTTGCGCCACTCCAGACAGAAGGAGTTATATGATCACACCATTCGACAGGCACGTTTTCTGGGGTCTGTGACGCTCGAAGGCGATCTGGTAGTTCTAGAGCCAAATATGTCCTTTGTCTCTGAAACCACTCAAGCCAGATACCACTGCAAGATCACAGAAGTGTCAAGAGCATATCATGGTTCATGGCAGCGACAAGGTCGAACAATCAAGTTTTAGAGCCAGATTTTTATTCTGACAGTTTTACTTCTGTCAGGGTGGCAGAGGGCATTCTGCCACCCTGATGGACAGTGGAACGTCATATAAAGAGATAGCAACTGATCTATGGTGGCTTATATGAAGGCACTGGATTTTTGTCATGAGACATCCATTTTTAGGTGGCTGTACACAACACTTTTATGTTTTTCAAAAACAAACTCCCAAAATGGGAGTTTATTTTTGAAATATAAATATTGATATAGACACGGGTGGGGAGTCATTAAGTTATTATTTTCTGTTCTTGATGGCCAACTTTTTCTGGTGTTGATAGACAGAAAAAAAGGACATCACACAGTTCATTTTAAAGAGGTTGTGTGGTTTCTTGTTTATTTAATTATTGATTTATTTATTTGTTAAGCATGGCTGTTACTTGAAAGGCATTCTGATACTGGTAATGACAGTAACATGAATTAACTTCTTCATTTCAGCTAAAAAGTATGAAGCCTACTTGAAGTACGTGGTAAACTGTAATTGTTTTGCGACCACATAATGGTTGCAAAACAATTGTACATTCCCACACACTCGCTATTATGGCGGGACGCACTTGGCACGCCCCATCCTAATAGCGACTCGCAAACCCTATTTTGCAAGTTAGTAACAAGTTATTGACTAGCAAAATTTGGTTGGTACATGACAAACGGCATTTTAGCGGTTGCTAACAACCCTATTTTTCATTAGCAACCGCTAAAAATGGTCACACATGTGCCCCAAACTCTTTAATCATTTCTTGGTAGCACTACTTGATTCTTGTCTGGTGACCGCAGTTACACAGTACACAGGGGGTTCATGTCAGGGTGAGGAGTGGACACTGGAAACTGCTTCATGCTCATGGCTTGTTCTTGAGTTTGGAGTGGTGTTTGGCTGTCCTGCATGTGTGAACTAATTGAGGTTTGACGTTTGTCCCCTTTAGTAGATTTATTAACGTCACAAAATGCAAGAGTCCCCAACGGAGTCCACATTAGATTTTCTATGCAGTTTTTGGCTTAGTTACTGACACTAATGTTTTGTTACATTAATAAATATGAATTTTTTATTTAACGGCTGAATGGCGTAAACTCGGAAATGAAGGCTGAAGTTATGAACCTGGATGTTGCAATGGCCTCCCATCAAGCTATCCGGTTTATTTGTTTCTTTTGTGTTAAGCAGGACCCCTGGAAATATGCAATTTTGCGACTGTGCCTTTTCCTGAATCATTATGGATTTGCCACATTTGCCACATAATCCATCATCTGCTGCATAATCTGTAGGTTTTCACAAAAATGTATTGTATCTAGTTCAAACTAATCAGTAGTTACTAAAAAGCAGCAACACATGTTGCTTCACAGTGGAAGACCTTTTGTAAAGTTTGACTGCTCACCTTTCTGTAGCTCGGTTCTGTATTTGTGTGTCATAGTGGTATAATGAGATAAAACCTTTGCCACGATTGTGTCAACGTCTAAAAACTAAAAAATAATGAGATAACACCAACACAAAATGGACTACATTATCGTGCTTCCTTTTCCTTTTCTTTCATCATAATTTAGCCAAATCTGCTGCACAATTAAGTCCTCTGTCCACCCCTGCTGCATAATTCCAGTGGTCCAGGTGATAAAAGTTAGAAATTAGTCTGTTGTCGGACTTGCCATACGGATTCACCTGTTCACTATTCTTTTCTGCAAATTTTTTGCAGAAAGTAGGAAAAAACTACTTGTTCCCATTCTGAGGAGTACCGGACATAGGCAATGTCGCCCAGCATTTCTTTTCTTGCAGATGTTGGAAGGAGACTTACTGACATTCACAGTAGTCAGTTTTTTGAAATCTATTCTTTATCACCGAAAGATTTTAGACAAAAGAGCCATCGACCTTATATAATGCTACAACTGTGTAACTTTTACATTTTATAGCTATGCTTACTGAAAGCTCTTGTAACCTAGAGCACTCTTCTTTTTATCTTGGAAATAATTTTACCTCTTTTTATATCTTTTAAAAGAATTCCAATTTCATTGATTGTTTTTTATTGTATGCTTTTTATGATTTACAAAACTAAATCGAAATAAAGTAATATTGATTGATTGATTGATTGATTGACCTGTGGTATTTTGCGCAGGAGAAGCACTCGGGTACAGAGACAGAATTGAATGAAGCATTCAAAATCAACACTATGGCATCTGAAGCAAAAGGCAACTCCATCATCTTCCACCTTCAGGCAGATGTGGAGAGCTGAGCCTGAAGTTTTACTTTTCTCGATCAGTGATACTCGTTTATCCAGGTCAATTTTGGGGAACGGATCCAAAAGGACCGAGAGAGAAATGATTCAAGAGAACCTCCGGATCCATTTCAAATTTCCAAGGAACTTCAGCACTTTTTACTTTTTTGTGTAATTAGAAAGAATGTCCTGATTTGTAGACTTTTTGAGGTAAAAAAAAAATCAGCAAAGGAATAGCACAATTCCAATAGGTACCAATAAATTCTTATGTTGCATGGAGTTTTCTTTTCCTCGCGTCAGTCAGTGAGGAAGCAGACAATGGACAGTGTAATAAATTCATGCCACACAATGCTTGAAGGTTTACATGCTTTGTATTCATGCAAAAACAGCAAGGTGATGGATGGAATGCTCGAATTAATCTCAGCCACTTGCAATTGCTCGGGGTAGCCTCCCAACCCATCGTTCTTTTGCTCACCATGCCACCTCCATTTGGATCCACAAATCAGTCTTGACCCTACTCCTCATGGGAACAATTAAGCCTGAACTGCTGGGCCAGGTCCCTCTTGAACCTGAACTGGAACACAAGCAATCCAGGACCGGTGTCAAACATCTGGTCACTAAATTTGAGCAGGTGACGCCCAAGATGGCCGAGTGGAGGTAATTCGCGTCAGCTCCCGGTCCGGGTCCCTCTGGGTCCACGAGCTGTATATGGGGCTTACCTTGTGCGAATTTGTCACCAAATGGGAGCGGAGGTCGAGAGGACTCATGCGGTGAGGACGGTGCCGGTTAAGGATGGCGAGTGGTGCCTGAATCACCCCTGTTGTATGCTGCAGCAGCTGCCGTTACTTCTAGTCGGTGTTGCGATCCTCCACTGATGAGCAGGAGTGGCGGAGGGGAGCAGCGGGAGGAATCGGTCATGAGGAGTGAGCAGGAGGGGAGGTGACTGCATGACTGTGGGCGCCCGCCTGGGGCCTCATGGCTGCGGCCGTCTGGAGACTTGGTCTGCCAGAGTGAGCGGCCCCCTTGCAGTGAGGAGGTCAGCCTTGGGGGCAAAACATTCCTAGATGAAGTGTGGTGGCTAGGGGGGCTGAGATTTGTACCGGAGGAACCCGGGGAGGACTTGCCTGACCTTAACATGGCGCCCGCCGCATAGGGAGGCAGCATGCAGGATTGAGACTGACTGCCACATTGGGAATCTTCATACAGGACTGCTCGGAGTTGTTGACCAGTGGCGAGCGGGAGCTTTGAGATCTCCACCCCCAACAGTGAGAATGGGTGTCGGCTTTGGATTTTGCAGGTGCTGAACCTGGTCCCCAGTGTTGGGGAGGGGCACAGGATTGTTTCTTTTGAAGAAGAATGACCACCCCCCGGGAAGTGGTGGAGCGGCATCACTATGGAGGTGCCTGGGGTCCCCCTACACTCTTTATTACATGATCTCTATCCTCAGCGCGTTGATGCCTCTGGGCTAAGTTCGCGCTTTATAAGGCCTATATTCATTCATTCATCCTTTATTCTAAGCTGAAATATTCCTTATAGAGCCCTCTCAGGACAGTGCCTGACCTCAAGATGGCGTCTGGATTTTGTTTGGACTACGGTCTCTCATCACGCCAACTCTCCCGCTTTATTATGACATTCTCTGATTGCACCTGATCATGACAGCGGAGTCCGAGCACTATGTCTGATACCCGATGGAGCTGCTTGGTTCAGCTATAGAGGAGATCGGACCTGGTTCATCCCGTCGGCCATCACCTACCCAGCCGAACATTGGGCACAGTTTCTCCCTGTCTCCCTGTTTTTCTCCCATCTCTCCCCCTCCCCTGACAAATTTGTGTAACTCATGCGAAACGCTCTAATACCTCCGGGTCTAGTCAGCGCTATATAAAACTCAAATAAAAAAATAAATAAATAAATAAAAATAAAAATACATTTCAACATGTGAAACCAGATAACACTGAATCAATATAAATGTAAATGTAAATGTAGTGCATTTATATAGCGCTCCGCACACCCCCGAAAGGGTCTCTCAGGCGCCGTGCACATACCGCTGTGGAACACTTCCTGGCCTTTCCCTGTGAAGTGCCCACTCCTGGGCACACCCAAGGTGAAAGCCAGGCATCCTAGCGCTTTTGGGGCCGTTGTGGAGATTAAGCAAGCTATTGCCCAGAGTTGCAGAGTGAGACCCATGATTAGAATAGGCACCGAGGCGAGAATTATCGGGTCCGGGGAAATTGAGCCCAAGACCCGCCGAGGTGGGAATTGAACCCTGGTCCGGGGTTGGACAAGCTTTCCTGCTTGTCCAAATAATGTGATCCTAGGCACATATGTTATTTCACAGAGCCTGAGCCTTTTTTTTCTTTATTATCACATATGAGAGCACTTTTAAATACTAGGTTCAGATTGTGCACCGTACAAGAACCTCTTGCATTTGATTTAATAGGCTGTTATATTGCTCCATCTATAATAAGAATCTATGCCATGTTTAGGGCTTACATTACTACAGAATTGCCTCTTACTTAGTTCACTAAGGGAATTGTTGTCGGGGTGGGCTATGAATGTTTTTTTAAAACATTTAATAAATGTCTGTCAATGCTGTGATATAATATGATATACAAAGGGGAAATGCTTCCACGCATTAAAGAAATACACCTTTTTGAATTTTGAAGGGATTCTATCATACCTTTACATTATGTTTTCTGCATAATATGCATGCCAAACATTTTCATGGTTGACTCATACACAGACTCTTAGACCCAAGCCAGATCCATGGCATGGCTCTTGCTCAGCTAACTCTATTTATTTGCCTGTGCGCCCTCCTCTATTTGTGACTTGGGGCTTAGTACAAGGGCCCATCAGTTACTTGATAAAATAAATTGTAATCTGGACTGGAAACATGGAGCACTGCCCACATGCACCGATTTGACAACTCTACCATCAAGACCTTGTAGCAGAGACGAAGAAGAGTGCGTGCTGTGAAATACATTTAAATTAAATCAACCCAGCGTAAGGACTCCAGCCAGTTGTGTTGTGAGTGACCATAGTCCTGAGTTCGCACCGAGAACTACCAGGCCCAGGGACGTAGGTACAGCGGGGGTATGTGCGGGGTGACACTCCAACTGCATTCTTGGTTTGGTAGTTGGGTCTGGGGGCCCTTAGTCGGGTCTGCTATGCCAGTTTTAATCATCACTCTAATTCACCAAGAGGATTTAGCATGTTCATTTTATGGATCGGAATCTTAAGTATAAATAGTGACCAGTCTGTCAAAAAAATTGTAAATATATACCCACAGAAGAACTTCTTAAATGGTTGCATATTTGCTAGTTTTTAGAATTCGGAAACATTGAGGGAAGTAGTAAGTTTGGAAAGCTGCACCAGTCTCAATTTTCGAGACATACTGATGGCAATTAAATTCCAATAACGTGATAGGATGAATGCTTGAAAATAGTCTAACCAGTGATAATCACTCGAGCTAGCAATCCAGCCCATTATTTTTCACCCATTGTGCCACTCTAGACAGAGGCCCACCTAATGCAAATCACTACATTTCCTGCTCATCATGGAACAGTACAACCCAAATCCTTGGTCATTTCGCTCCTCCATCCTGCAGCCCAATGCTTTTTTAGCTGGGAAATTTGAAATTCACATCACCTGAATCTCACTGAGGAAGCTATGCCCATGGGGACAAGGTAAAGAACAGTCTGAGAGAGAAGCATGGGGAGGGATCAAGAAGCACACTTTGAAGACAAGTGGAAAACAGATTCACTCACAACCAGTGTTTAAAATAGAAGAAAAAAGTAGCACCAGAAAAAGCAAGCAGTGTAAGTACAAGGAATGCATCCATGCTCCAAGGGAAGAACAAACACAAGAAGAGAAAGGAAAGCTCACACACATGAACAAATACGAAGCAAGCAAATGACAATGAAACCAACCAATGGTAAGCAATGTGCAGGCTTTAAACCCACTGAAAGTAAACAATACATCTAGCACCAGACAGCGCATTCGCTCTCTAGTAGGTTAAAGCAAAAGTGTGGCCCATTGCAAAATACTGCTTTGCACTGAGTGATTACTATCCCGTCCTACCAGTTGGAGAAATTATGTCTATTGGGGTTGACCATTGGTGAGAGCTGTCTGTTGAGGTGGTGTGTATTTTGTGGGAGTGATTATTGAATTATCTTCTGGGTGATGGTTAACACCTTTTAGGGTAATTATTTCACATATCTTTCTCTATGGTAAGTTGGTAATTCCTGTGTCTTACTGCAACCTCTGACTATTGCACAATGGTTCTTATTAGGATTGGCTAGTGCTTGTTAGGGGAGATTATTCAATGATTAACATATATTTAAATTGGTATACATTTTAACTCTTCAAAGTCATTCTAATCAGAACCCGCAAAACAATAGTTTTTTTTTTTTAATTCAGGGAATAAGCGGAGAACCTGACTCACAAGTCTGCATTGTTGTTTTATCATTCATTTAAAAATAGACAAGTACATTTGATGCATGATTAATTTTTTTGTTTCTGTAGGGAGTACCGCAGAATAGTGCCATTACAATGTAATTCATAACACATTTATCGTGTGAGTTTAAGATTTGTGATGGTTTTATTTAAATATCAAAATTAATTTTTGAATTGGGTAACCAAGTCTGTACAGATGTTGTTTAATTTATTCGTTCATTATTTCGAATTTCTCACCATTGGAATGGTTTTAGTGATTTACGGACGTTGTTTAGATTGTGTATTCACTGCGAACAAAAGGTGGGTAGTTGAGAAATGTTATGTTCCTTACTTGACTTACTGGACAATACATAACTGTAGCAGCTAAAGCAAATGGTAGATCCTAAAACGTAGATACCCATAAAGGGTTACCATGTGTACGTATTAGTTAACAGATGTCAGGACAGATGTCAGTGACAGACAAGATGGCCGCCAAGTAGGAGCTCTCTGCAGGAGCTCCTGGGTTGGGGATTACTGTATCGTTTTATATCCCCTGGTTAACCCCGCAATCCGCCTTTCCCTCTCCCGGACATCCTTTACTGTAGGATACTGGATCGTCTGGACCTACGTGGACTTACCTGCGAAGAAAATCTCCTTGACTCCTGACGTGCCTTTGCCTCCTCTGGCTCGCCGCTCCCCATTTGGATCGAACGCCACAAAGTCTTTTCAGGACGTTCAGCAGCCCCTCCGCCTCTGACAAGTTCAGTGCTGTGCTACGCCTGCAGGGACAGTCTCCCTGAGCCCGACGAGCCTCTCGATATCTCTCTCGACGATCTCCTCAAGGATTGCACCACCTGAGTGTCTGATGTGCGAAACACCTCGCTAGATTAACCGGAAATGTGCGTCTGCCGCTGCGCCGCACTGCTCCCCTGCAGCGTCGCCCCTGCGGCGGCCTGCCCAGACTGGGATGCGACTGTTGACCGCGGGCACGCCTCCGCTGCTGGGGTTGCAGAGCTGCTGTGCGGGCGACTGGAAGACACATGCGTTGCTGTAGCCCAGACCCGAAAGACGCCCCGGACCGCCCTAGCTGTGACTGCTTTCCCCCCGGTGGCGCCGGCCGGCTCC
Organism: Triturus cristatus; assembly: GCF_964204655.1. Taxonomy (NCBI): domain Eukaryota; kingdom Metazoa; phylum Chordata; class Amphibia; order Caudata; family Salamandridae; genus Triturus; species Triturus cristatus. The sequence continues at coordinate 428,015,643 of NC_140594.1, read as the reverse complement.
CTGGATTGGAGATGCACAGAGGTGAGCTGACCCTTGCGCACTGAGGGGGAGGGCCCCAAGCACCATCAAGAGCATTGGGAGGCCTCCGCCAGGATGGCGGTGGCCACAAAGATCGTGCTGAAACCGCGTGTACCTGTGGGGGGTTCCTGCCAGCTGACCAGGGGCTGGAAACCGCATGTGGAGGCGCACTCCCCGAGCAGAACACGCACTGAATAATTAACTGGCACGCAGGTAAGGAGGGCGGATCAAGGGATATTGGCCTACACTAATGAACTGCTCAGAACACAGACTTTAAGTTCAAACGATATTTGCGCTGCATTCGCCCTTCACGGTGATCGCTCCCGAGATACTGACTGTACCTGCCTGACTTTAAAATGGCGGCCGCAATATCCCTTAATCCTCGTCTACACACACCTCGCCGCAATATTTGTTTCCTGTGTAATGCTGAACCCAGAGTTTGCCAACGCTCTCTTCACTCTGTGGCCCTTTGACCCGTTAGAACTGCTCACTCACTCACTTTAGTCAATGAGTGTAGCAGCAACTGAAGGAGCTATTAACAAAATGGTCCCCAGCCCATGTTAATGCTGTACTTTACCTGCAATATCATTACCACCAACATATGCTGTATTGGGGCGGCAGATTTCAAGGCAACTGAACCAGCGACCCAACTATCAATTCCCCCTACAGCAGTGAGGGTCTTTCCTACCAGCCTGACTGTCCCTAAGATGGCCGCCAGGAGTGGGCCTTCCACAAAAGCACTCTTTCTCCCCTTGTTGGTGAGGGATTCAGCATTTGCTCTCTGGGGATTTAGAGACCTCTCTGAGAGTGACCACAGCGGCAAGGGAGACACACTCAGTAGAGGATTGGGATTGGTTTCACTAACACTGGGACTGTAGCACCGTACACTGGGACCGGTTGCTCTCGATGGAACTTTTGACGATGCCCCTCAGGCGGAAACCATAACTGTCTGAACGTACTGCGGTGCCTGAGCAACCTTGGCCGATACCCGGTGGAGCTGTCCTATGCAGCTATAGAGGAGTTTGGCTCTGTTCACCCCTCGGCCGTCACCTACCCAGTGTGACATCGGACATTGTTTTACGCGTCTCCCTGTTGTGTTTCCTTTCCCTCCCCCGCCTCCTCCCTCTGTGATTCATTGTCAGCCCCCTAGGCGGAAACCTGAACCGTCTGTACATACCACGGTGCCTGAGCAATCTTGGCCGATGCCTGGTGGAGCTGTCCTATGCAGCTATAGAGGAGTTTGGCTCTGGTTCACCCCTTGGCCGTCACCTACCCAGCCGGACTTCAGACATTGTTTTCCTCGTCTCACACGTTGGGTTTCTTTTCCCTCCCCCGCCTCCTCCCTCTGTGATTCATTGTCTGCCTCCCCTTTTCCAGCCTGACCTTTTCTGCGTCTCCTGTAGTTCTTCTCCCTTGCCGTTTTTCTATGTTATGCTATGCTTTATTAACTCATGTAACTATGTTATAATGTCTTCCTTTCTATGTTATGAGACGCTCCAGAAACGGATGTAACTATGTAACAATGTTCTGAAACACTGTCCTACCTCATGTAAAGCACTCTGATACCTCCGGGTCTAGCCAGCGCTATATAAAACTTTTTATCACTGTACCAATGGCTGCAGCGCCTTACTAACGTGCCATGATGTACAAAATTAATAAAAATATGTTTAAAAAAAAATAGATTGTGTATTCAAGCACCCAACATTATAGGACCAAACTGTATTTTAACTAGTTAGTAAATTAAACACTGCGTTTTTCTATGTTATTGTGTTTTGTAAAAACACTATGGCTATTTTTTATGCGTTAAACACACACTTATGTTTGAGTATTGCTGCTTTGGGAGATAATTGTTCATCGTGGCCTGATGGGGTGGTTAGTATCTATAGGGGGCGATGTTTACACTGAATGCATGTTGAAGGCAACTACTACCTCCTGGGGTGTGCGTTGTACAACCATACCTGCTAGGTGTGATTATTGCACACTGACAAAGAACTCTTTAGCAGTGCTTCATTTGAGCCGGTGGTTTCCGGTGCTCGTCGCCGGCACTTAATTGTGAACACCGGGGCTTAGGATGGTCTGCCACATGGTGGCGCTGTCTGCAATTTAGAGATGAGCAGAACAATTCTTATAGCTTTGGGGCTTGGAATAGTCTGAACAACACACTTGTAGGAGGGTTATGGTTGGTAGTTGCATAGGTATTGTCGTTGGCAGCACTGGTGGGGCAATGGGTGGTTCAAGCTGTAGTGGCCTACTGGCGAGGGTCCTGGCACGTAGTTTATTACAAATTAAGCACTGCTCTTTTGGGTAATCAATGGTCAACACTAGCAGCTTTGAGGCAAGTAGCGCCTGGTAGGGTTGTTTAATTCACAATACTGATTTGTCCTGGAGAATTTGTACCTATTAGAGTGATTATTTAATAATGCTGCCTCTTGGAGATTACGTGTTATGATTGTGACTAGATTCCATCTGCTGTGGTCTGGGGCCTGATTTCCCCCTTCTTGGCTAGTGCTGTGTGATATTTTACTTTGATTAACAACAGTGGCGTAGCTAGAGGTACTGCCACCCGGGGCGGCTCCCAAGTTTGCCTCCCAGGTGCAGGTAAGATTGGAGGTGGTGGGCGGGTGGTGGCTGACGGGTGACTTTTTTGGGGGAGGGGTGGCGGTCGACGGATGACTTGTTCTCGGGGGGATGGTGGTAGTCCACAGAAATGATTCCTATAGCCCCCAACAACAGTGCCGCCAAGGCAGGACTGCCCCCCTGACCCTCCTAGCTATGCCACTGATTAACAATAAACCTAGTGGCAGAGGGCTTGAAAACAGCTGGAAACACTGGAAACTCATGAGACGGATTAGCCTAAGGGAGGAGCTACCAGTACGTTGCTTATTAATGAAAATTAAAAATGCTGTGAGTGTCACTGTCTTTAGTAAGTTACCCTGACTTAAGCCACTATGCATTCTCTAGGGCTTTAACCCTTGAGGTGTGTCTCCAGGAAAGTATTTCTGCCAAGGAAGTCAATTTCTCTTTTTTAAGCATTCAGTTACTGGCATTTGCATCAAAACATAATTACAATATGAATATTAATATACAGGCTGTTTTATTGTGAAAAGTTTGCGTGATTGTGTAACCTTCCACATACCCCAGCGGGTAACCCTGTTAACCTGCCTGCCTCACGTTCCTTGGCCCCTGCCCACCACTTCCTTTATTCTTTCCCTCTTCCACAACGTTTTTACAGCCCGCTGGTGATTTGTTGGAAGGTGTGAGCTTTACAAATTCCCAAACATATAGACAAACATCAATACTGTGCGATGGGTTAACAAGCATTTGCAATTCTAATATGTCTCTCCTACGTGATACAAAAATCAAAAGGGAGTGGGTCACTAGTCCCAAAGAACCAGGGTGTGCAAAGGCAGTACAAGGTACTGTTTAAAAAAAAAAAAAAAAAAAAACCCTCAATCACGTTATGAACGTTTCAGATGTTAGCGGTATATTTTCATTCTCCGCTTCGTTATTGGTAACGTGACAGCATCATCATTGGGTTTGTTGTAATGCTTTCTCCACCTGGAGATCGTACCACTGGTTGTATTGGTAGTGATCGTAAATGAAAAAAGAGTGAGTTTGGTGAAGTGTTCAGTGGTGAGAAAAAAGGAAATATTTAAAATCCAACAGGGCTAGTAAAAAATCTTTAATTGTACTGGATGTTGGAGAGTTTTGTAGATTCCTCGGTGTGCACTCAGGGGTGAGTTAGGACCCTGTGCATTCTAAAAAAGTGTCTTTAAAAAAGGTCGACATGTTTCAGCCCTTGTTATGCCCCGAAGGGTCACACGGGCTTTCTTCAGGACCTAGGAGGTGAGATAAAGACCTGAATATTCACAGGATCTTTCAGGTGAAGGGAATTGGGTTAATTAATCCCAAAGGTAACTGTTCATTTGAACCTGTTTCCCGTTTCTGTGGGCAACAGCGGGTATAAAGTGGGGCGGTCGCTCGCGCTCTCTTCGGCGCTGAACAGGGGTTCTGTGCTGGCTCTGCCCTGGTTGACCCGGTACTCCTACGTGATAGCCATTGGCTTTGTCAATGTGTTTTTTAGTCATGTTGGACAGCATAGGTGCAAGTAAAAACAAAACGCTATGACGTTTCAGCTTTTTTTTTGTTTGTTTTATTAGCTTTCAGCCATGCTGCTGTTCAGCATCCTTAAAACACACATTGACAAAGCAAGTAACTCTCATGTAGGCAAGACCTAATGGCGTTGCTTATTGGCTTTACTTGTTTTATTCCAGGTGGTACAGCTGATACAAGCCTGCATAGGTTACCCAAGCCACATTTTATTTTATTGTTTAATTTATTGTGGAACCAGACACATTTGCTGTGACCTATAAAATAAATATAAGGGAGCACAGTGGTTCACTTGTCTCCACACAGCATCCCATTAGGACAGACCTGCCACGCAAAGATGGAAAAAATAAATATTGCTAGGAAGGCGCCCCCTCCTGCGCTGCCTTTCAATCCCACCTCTGGATTAGTGCCACTAACAAGCCTTAATTAAACGCAATTTATTCTTTCTTCGGTGTCTGACACACTGCGGACGAATGCTAGATAATCACAGGGTGTATTTTAGCAATGCTGTACACTACAGTCCAGAGTGGCTGAAAGTTAAAAAAAAAATACATAGGCGCTATGATGAGGCCAGCGCTGACAGTGTGATCTCTCCTTCTCTTTTTTTATTTTTTATTTTTTTTAATGCATGCTGAACTGCAGCCTCCCTACTGTACAAAATGGCTAAATGACAGCTAAACAATAACAAATCAGGCAAGGTTGTTTAAGACAGGGGTCCTCACTGTGAAGGGTAAAGGCAGCTTGTCAGAGATTGACATAAACATACAAATTATACCGGTTTTACCAGGAAGCACAGCATGGCAAACAAAGGGTCATGTCTTTATAATTATATTTTGGCAAATATACCATAAAAAGACTAAACATACAATTAATTGACTGATTATTAGAAAGGTCCGTCGTTACAGTGTTGCTCGGCATGTGCTCACACAGAGTGCTACAATATTAAGAAAAAAGTAGTTCTCCCTATGCAAGCAGTGGAAGGAAACTTGCCAGAGAAGCAGTATGTGAGCCATGCACCAGGGGAGGGACAAACATGTGAAAAGAAAAGGAAGTTATGCCAGCACGTGCTGACCAAAGAAAAGCAAGGAAATGATTGACTATGAGGTCATTCAATGTCAAGCAATGGGCATCTTCTGAGCCCCTAAAATGTAAACATTGTTTTGCATGTGAGAACGCTCTGGGCCTTTTCTTCCAGTTTGGTTCGGGTCAATGGACCTTTGTAGTGGCCTTAGAGGAAAAGGGGTTAACAACTATCCCCAAATACAGTGTGACATTAAGACCACCCAATGAAGGAGGAGCCAGTAACTTGAAGTTAAAAGATTATTACAAGCTCAAAGCCAAACTGATATGAATCAGTCTCAAGAATATGCTTCAGAAATACAAAATTATTAAAGGTAGACCAAAACATCTTACAATGTTGGTCTTCAACAGCAAAGAACACATAAGAATCTCTGTAGCAGTGACACAAAAAATGAGGTAAAGTACTTGGTGGCTGGATGAAGAAGTTCCGTCCTTCACCCCATGCATGGAAAAACTTGTGCCATCTAACAAACCCTGTACTAACCTATAGATAGACGAAGCCCTCTAGAATCAAGGAAGCAAGAAAGGTGTAAGCATAGGAACCTCTGTAGAAGTTCTCAGGTCAGGAATCATGTATAGCATAACACCACAGGTCTGTACTTCTCCAAGTCTGATGGGAATCTAACTGACCCCAGGATGGGCTCACTAATCAAAATGCACAAAGAACATTCGAGAAGGGCATGATCTCATAAGCTTCTCCATTTCTTTCCGTTCCCAGGAAAGAAATTGGCACCTTAAATATTGGTCCCATCTTCCAATCTTTGCTTCCAAGTCGTCTTTGGGTCACTCCCTTCATCCGATGGCTCCAAATGCTAACAGTAACACTCTTTGTTCTTCATTGAAATTGTTGACCTTGCCAGTTCTTCTTCACCTCACCATCTCATACGTAAAATTTGCCTTTCACCATCTAATAAATGCCTTTGATTTGCACCTGCAAAGCAGAAAATGTGCAGAAAAACAACTTGCACGCTAGTATTAAAGGTCACAACTGTAAGTTTTAGGCCCACTTATCATGCTAACTCAACATTTTTTTAGATGCATTTTAATTCCACAACCTACATATAATCCGAATAAATTAAATCTTTAATATAAAGTCAAAGTATCTTACACTGTACTTTTATATGGTGCACTATAATTGGTACATGTATTATTGAACAAAAATGAGCAATTCATTTCTCCAATCCCTGGTAAATGCACTGCATTAAACGGATTTTAGTGCACTGCCTTCAATCTAAACCTATGAAAAACATTCCTGGAAAGAAAAACATTAGTATTCACACGTATATAAAACACACAATAAACTATTTAGTACTCCATATTTCATTAGTACATTTTAATCACATGTGTACATAAGGCCAAATGTAAATATATGCAGCATATCTAAATGTAGAAGCATGAAGCTAAAATGACGCTGCTCCACATGTATCTCATGTGCTGTATCAGGTGAGACCTCAAAAGTGCAAAAATTAAGTTATCACTTTTACCCCAAGTTCTTTGAATCCCTCCCCCCTCCAACTCGAAGACAGAGGGCATACAAAATTGGTATGCTTGAAAAATTCAAGGGTGCTCTACTTTTTCAACCATGTTTTCCTAAATTGCTACATTATAGATTAGACCCATGTTGAACTACTGGATGGTTGTCAGACACAACTCCAACTCTGGTCCAGAGTTGATTAGCCTGGTATTTTGCTGACGGATTACCTGTTTTTTCTCTGTTGAGCTGTTGCAGCTGCTCTGAACAATTTGGATGTGAGTAGGACCTACATGAAAACCTTGGGAGGAAGATAATTATTTGACTTCAGTTGTTGGCACTTGACAAGTCGGATTCTACCAGGTTCAGTCTGCTTGTGGAGAAAAGATGTGTCAGAAATATTGTAGGAGGCTGGCTAGGTATATGGTGCACACTTATCTAAGTGAAGCACCTTGCACTAATCCAGACAACCCTTATGGTGATTTTAGTGGTTTAACCATAGAAAGCTCTTTAAGTAGTAGCTGTGGAGAGCAGCCTACAGGCTTAGTCCAGAAGTAGTGTAAAGCAGCTTGTTTTACCATTACTAATCATATAGTGTAGGGTAAGTGCAAAAGAACCACACTGTAGTTATAAAAATATATATTTATTATAAACACTCACTAACACATTGCAATATCTTCTACCCGGAGATATAATCACAATACACACAATGCTTTAACAATAGAACACGTAAGTAGCACAAATTAACAGTGATCTCTAGGTGGAAACCAAACCATATACTAAGAAAGTGGAATGCGAACCATGACTTAAGTCGAAACTGGACCCAGAAGACGTAGAAGTGTTGGGGACCCAAGGAACCACCCAAGATAAGTACCCAGGAATCGCACGGAAGCCGTGTGCAGAGTGGGATCACGACCGCGTGATCAACACAAGTCAATAGGGAAGTCGAGGTTGCAGTTTTAAGAAGAAGGACCCTTCTTAGAGGACCCTGAAGAAACCCTGTGGAAGATGGAAGGTTGGAGAGTAACCCCACCCGTGGATACCCTGGGAACCAGGATACCTACACCAGGGAAGCCGGGTGCATAGTCGCAAAGTGACGTCATAAACCGCAGTACACCACAATGGAGGACGTCAGTGAAGATGCCGCTGGCGAAGAAGGTGAAAGAGTCCGGTGGAAGCCAAAGGTGGATTCAGGAAGAGAGGTACCTGCAAGCAGAGGGGACAAAGTCTATGCCAATCAGGAGTGACCAGGAGGCACAGGAGACGAACGCCCAGCGATGTCAGAAGATGCAGGAGAGCTGAGGTGGACCTTGGCGCTGTAGCTGTGCGGACCAGGAGTTACTGTGGAAGACTAGGAGCTGTTCACAAGCTGTTCCACGTCAGATGTCAAGAGCCAGAGGGTCAGTGGCCGGCGGAAGCACCAAGTCTTGGCAGCGGCACCAAACGTGGCAGACAGAAAAGGTGCAGTGTTAGGACCAGCAAGGTCCAAGGGACTCACCGCAGGCAGGTAAGTCAGGGTAGGCCTGAGCAAGCAGGAGTACCCACTGGACCCAAAGAAGACCCTCGAGAGGACACACAGGCGGAAGGCACAGGAGTCGCAAGACGACCTCAAGCTGCTCACCAATGATGTAGGCCCATGGTGCAAAGGATGTGGTGAGGACAATGATCTTCGTACAAAAAATCTAAGGAGGGAGTGAAGAGGAAAAAGGTAGAATCGTCCTCCTCTTGATACTGTTATCCAATATAGGGATTCTACCATGTATTATGTGAATATATATGCACCCATGTGTGTGCTGCTATTTTTATTTTTATTTGAAGTGATTATTCATACGTGAAAAATGGTGCAAAAGGATCAGAGCTCCTTCTCTCAATTTGTGGGAAGGGCAATGTTTAAAAAAATTGTAAAATACCCCTCACACACTGAAACCTGATTCAGTGTCATGCTTCATCATTGGGGTCTTCCCACCCCTCTACGGGACGGGCGTGCTACGACTTACGTAGACGCAGGAGCACTTTATTCAGTGATTGGTGAGTATGTGTAGTGCATGGGATCGTGAAAAGAAAATGTGAGATGGTTAAAAATTCTCTGGCTAGTGGAATGAAAATACTTTATTGTCTTTCATGGCTGAGAATAGTAAAAGTGGGGAGGTGTAGATGGTGTACTATAATGAGTCACCTCCTACAAGGTCGACATGATTCAGAAGCCATCCCCTTGGCTTTCTTCCTCAGGACCAAAAAAACGATCCCTGTTACACCTCAATGGGTGATAGAATAAATGCACATATGCCTGATAGTCGCAAACACTGTCCTTTGTTCCCTGCTATGGGAGTAGAAAAATATACCACTTGTATATCTTAAGAATCTGAAAAGAAAATTATTTTGGATAAATCATGGCTTTCATCATTTATATTTATCTATTCACATCACCATCACGTGGAAAGTTTTAAGCTTTTTTGGGATACATTTCTCTTGTGCAACTCTGTTGTAGGTAATGGTACCATTTGGTAATTATCCTCTACTCACAAATCATCTGAAAGAACACTACTTGTGTGATTTCTAGTGCCCAGTATCTCATTTACTCAACATTCTATCATACATATGTATCTCCTAGCAAGATACATCTTATGTTACAATACATTCATACAAAAAGGAAGTATATGTACACTCTGATTGTGCCCCAAAAGGTTACAGATTAATGATCACAGCAAACGAGCACTTGCATTCGTACTCCCATGACAGGCCTTTGAAAAAATGGGAGATGTTTGGCAAAAGTCTGTGCACTCGTCCTTTTTAAACTGTGATCTCACGGTGTGTCTTTTTTTATTTTTAAAAAAAAGTATGGTATTCATGCTCTCAAAAGGACGTGCCATAATACATACTTTAGAATTTTATCGTTATCACTCCATGAGCTCACACGAGCGATGTAGGGCGCCTTCAAATAGTCACTGTGGGTATTTTAAAAGAACAGAAGGAAAAACAAGGTTTTAACGCCGGGTGGTTTTTAAACAAACAAGCGTGGTCTCTTTGGCTTTTTTAAGGACATGCCATTGTCCTACTTACATGCTGGAAGGAGCGCGATCACCAAAGGAAGTACCTTCTCGTGGCTCGTCAGAACCTAACTGAGGTTTGCCAGAGGCCGGTCTTTTAAAGTGCAAGGAGGCATGCTTGATAGGAAACAGGTGTGGCTGGAAACACTAGACCTTAAAATTTTAAAGATGTCCGCCGGTAAATGGACCCAAAACAGGGTTCCTTTTGATCCACTTCCTGTTGGAACGATTAACACTGAATAGGTTGAAAAAACACTAGACCTTGGAATTTTTAAAGATTGCTGCCGGTAAATGGACCCAAAACAGGGTTTATTTTAATCCACTTCCCGTTGGAACGATTAACATTGAATCAGTTGAAAAAGCAAGCATATATTTGTTTGTTTTGAGGAGTATTTTGGAGGAGTTTCAAAAAGGCAGCCAAATGGAGGTTGAATTCAAAGGAATTATTAAACAAAAAAGAAAAACAAATTGCTGTGCTAGAGACATCGCAGACATGCATTCATGAATGTGGGTTTTTTGAAAAAACACGGGGGTCAAATTAAGAAAAATGGAAAACCTAATGGAAAAAAGAGTAAATAATAAATCCCAGCAGTAGAACGCTAGAGGCATGGAAAAATATTAACTGGAAACATTTTCCTGTCAGAGGATAAGGATTGAAAAGCAAAAACCATGTATATTTAAAAATAAAGTGTGTGTACACTCAGGTTTCAAAAATTATAGTTTCTCTAAAAAAGAAGAAAAAGGAAGAAAAAGAAAGAAACCCAGTTTCCAAGGGCATAAACCTCCTCTTTGTTCAGTGTTAGTTATGGGGGTGATTGTAGTACTGTATACTCCTTATGAGTCTGCAACTTTTTGGTTGATCATTAGTTGCCAGGGGATTCCTGTGTTAGATTTTGTATACATCAGAGCTGGTTCCAAGGAATCTCATAGTTCAGGCCTTTCTCATGAGTCCTCAAACGGAACACCCACCGCTGTTCTTTTTCGAACAAATACCTTTCGTTTTGGATTTGTTCGATTACTGTCCACGAGAGATCTTCTCACTTATGGCTTTTTTCCCAAAAATGGGCTGCCATTTTGGTGGTACTCTTTTTGCATTTAATGTTACTTTTGTGTTCCCCTATCCTTACCTTGACAGGGCGTGTGGTCATTCCTACGTATTCCAAAAGACACAGGCACGTGATCAGATAAACCACATTTTTTGAATTGCATGTTGTGAATCTACTTTGGTCCCATTTGGTTCCATCATGGAACAAGATTTCTTTGCTTTTCTAGTTAGTTTACACACATTGCACATTCCACAGGGATGATGCCCAGAGATTGGGGGCATTAAAGTGGTTTGCATTTTCTGTTCTTCTCTTCTTTCTTTTGGTCTGGTGTGTACCAGCAAATCACGGATACTCTTACCTCTTCTATGAGAGAAGATAGGTTTTGGTAGATTGATGCTTCCACTGTTGAGGATTCGCCAGTGTTTGTTTACTATTTTTGTGATAGCACTGGAGTTTGTGTTGAAAGTTGTTACACATACTGGGCGGTTCTCTGCCTCCTTATGGATTTTGGGTTCCAAAAGGCTGTCTCTGCAATTGTTGCGTGCCCTTTTGTATGCATTATCAATCACCTTTTTAGGGTATTGGCGTTTTTCCAGTTTCTTTTTCAGATCGTTTGATAGTTTTTTTAAATCCTCGATTTCCGTGCAGTTCCTTCGTAGGTGTAGGAATTGCCCATAAGGGAGGTTATCGCGGAGATGTCGAGGGTGGAAGCTGTTGTACAATAGTAGACAGTTTTTGGAGGTTTCCTTGAAATGAGTAGTAGTTGTTAGTTTTCCCTCTTTTGCATATATGTTTAGATCAAGGAAGACAAGTTTTTCATTTGAGATAGTGCTTGTGAATCTCAAAAATTGGTCTTGGCAGTTCAACCATGTTAGAAAACGTCTGGTGGTGGTTTCATCTCCTTCCCAGATGATCAATATGTCATCTATATATCGTTTCCATATATGTATATGGTTACGTAATGGATTGCTGGGATTGAGGATCTTCTGTTTTTCAAGTTGATGTACATAGAGACCAGCTATGCTAGGAGCAAAGGTGCTCCCCATGCTGGTCCCGTGTTTTTGCAAATAGAGAGTGTTCCGGTATTCAAAGAAATTTTCTTTGAGTGCCAATTGGCAGCACTCCATAATCATGTTTCTTGGTGTCTGGTAGTCCCAATCGGTGTCGAACAGGACATCTTCTATGATGTTGAGTGTCTCGTTGTGGGGAAGGCTCGTATATAAGCTCTCCACATCACAACTTATCAATAATTCTCTTTCTGGGTCAAATGTTTGCCCTTCTAACAATTGCAGGACGTCTTTGGTGTCTTTCAGGTACGTGGAAGTTTGTTGTACAAGTGGTCTTAAGAAAGCGTCTGCAAATTTGGAGACTGGTTCCAAAATGGATCCAATTCCAGACACTATTGGACGTTCCGGTGGGAAGACCAGATTTTTGTGGATTTTTGGTATAGTGTACAGGTAAGGTGTTCTTGGCGAAGTCGTGGTTAGAAAATCCCCTTCCTTTTTAGATATCCACCCATGTGATCGTGCCTCTTCCACCATACTTTCAATTTTCACTTGTATTTGCTCTGTGGGGTCCTGGTTGAGGACCTCGTAGTTCCTCTCATCGTGGAGGAGGCGTAGGCACTCTTGGTCATACCTCTCAGCTGATTGTATTACAATCGCCCCTGCTTTATCAGCTGGTTTTATTACCAATCCCGGGTTGTTTGCTAGTTCTCTGAGTGCCTCATTTTCCTCTCTGGTGATATTGTGAAAGACCTTGTTGGTTGCTGGATCTATTTCTCCCAGATCCTTCATGACAGCTTTTTGAAATGCGATCAGTTCTACTGGTAGATTGGCTTCGGGTGGAGTGAAACTGGATTTTGGTCTCAAACCAGTGTCTCCATCCTGCTGGTCATTTTGTTTGTCTTTGAAAAAGATTTGTAACTTAAGTCTCCTCATGAATTCTTTCATCTCTTTGCATAATTCAAAAGAACTCCACTCCTGAGGCGGAAGCCGGGAGTTAGCACGTTTACATTTTAAAATTGTATTGTTCACTGCTTTTAAAACTGCTAAATCCCACCTGATTGCAGCGCACTTGCTTAAGACCGTTCAGCCGATTCAGGGCTGACACGGCATCCTGTTGCTAGGGCAACGCCGCCTCACAGCAGCGGACACGCCCACTCACGTGACCAATCACGTGACCATGCCCACCAGCCCTATTTGAGCGCGCGCTGACTGAGATCGCGCGTTCAAAAGAACTCCACTCCTGAGGCGGAAGCCGGGAGTTAGCACGTTTACATTTTAAAATTGTATTGTTCACTGCTTTTAAAACTGTTAAATCCCACCTGATTGCAGCGCACTTGCTTAAGACCGTTCAGCCGATTCAGTGCTGACACGGCATCCTGTTGCTAGGGCAACGCCGCCTCACAGCAGCGGACACGCCCACTCACGTGACCAATCACGTGACCACGCCCACCAGCCCTATTTGAGCGCGCGCTGACTGAGATCGCGCGTTCAAAAGAACTCCACTCCTGAGGCGGAAGCCGGGAGTTAGCACGTTTACATTTTAAAATTGTATTGTTCACTGCTTTTAAAACTGCTAAATCCCACCTGATTGCAGCGCACTTGCTTAAGACCGTTCAGCCGATTCAGGGCTGACACGGCATCCTGTTGCTAGGGCAACGCCGCCTCACAGCAGCGGACACGCCCACTCACGTGACCAATCACGTGACCACGCCCACCAGCCCTATTTGAGCGCGCGCTGACTGAGATCGCGCGTTCAAAAGAACTCCACTCCTGAGGCGGAAGCCGGGAGTTAGCACGTTTACATTTTAAAATTGTATTGTTCACTGCTTTTAAAACTGCTAAATCCCACCTGATTGCAGCGCACTTGCTTAAGACCGTTCAGCCGATTCAGGGCTGACACGGCATCCTGTTGCTAGGGCAACGCCGCCTCACAGCAGCGGACACGCCCACTCACGTGACCAATCACGTGACCACATCGTATCATATCGTAGGCCCACTATCATGTCCAACTTGCACCAAATGTCCCGGCAAACCTTCATTAAACAACTTACCTTCAATACAAGCAGCACTAATAAACGCCAGATCCCTCCCCAAACATAAAACAGAAATCGCCGACCTGATCGATGCGCAAAAACTTGACCTACTGTTTATCACCGAGACATGGGGCGATGAGGCCTCAGGACCTGATTTTGCAGAAGCCACTCCCAGCAACTACAATGTTTGCAGACTTGACAGACCAATAAAAAGAGGTGGCGGCATTGCCATAATTTATAAAAGCCACTTCAAACTTACGACTAAACCACACATATGTTCAGAATATGAGTCTCTCACATTCACCCTAGGCTTATCGGCAAAATCATCCTTCAAGGGAATGTTGATTTACCGCCCTCCAGGCTCAAGAGCTAAGTTTTTAGCTGACATAGGGAATCTAATCGAAGCAGTCGCTGATGCCCCTCATTTCACGCTACTAGGCGACTTCAATTTTCATCTCGAGACTTCAAATAATCATGATTCCACGCAACTTATTACAGACCTTGAAGCTGCAGGCCTAAGACAACTTATTAATTCTCTGACCCATCAAGCTGGTCACACATTTGACGGAATATTTACAAATAGTCCCCATATAAATATCACCCAGATAATCCCTTTGATCTGGACAGACCATTCTGCTATTTGCTTCACAGTACAAACAAATTCCATTAAATCAAATTCCGTTGTACCAGCTCGTTCAACATTCAGAGACTGGAAAAATATTGATATATCACAATTAGCAGAGATGATACAGGACAAATTTAACCCCACTGAGCTTGATCCTACCAAAGCATCTTCTAACTACTTGACCAACATAAACATGGCCTGTAACAAACTAGCCCCACTTAAATCATCACACCGAAATAGAACTACACCTTCAGCACCATGGTTCACTGAAGCTCTACGCATGCAGAAACAATACTGCAGGAACCTTGAAAGACAATGGCGTCGCAACTACAGCCCGGCAGACAAATCCAACTACAAAAATGCCCTCACTATTTACAAAAGAGCGATAACCACCGAGAAAAGTCATCACTTTATCACTCAGATTAATCAGGCAAAAAACTCGTCAGGAGAACTATTCAGGGTAGTTACCACCCTATCCAACCCCCCGACGCCGCCCTTAGAGGCTTCTCAACCACTGACTGATGCCTTGGCCAGGTTCTTCGAGGAAAAAGTTAGTTCCATCTTCCAGACTTTTTCACGATCCACCCCCCTACCATCTGCGAGTCTTCCTATTACTAGCATTCCATCAACTCTATTGTCTTTCAACCCCGTAGATAAAGACCATATTCAACGTCTAGTAGCCAGTACTAAATCCGGCTCCCCCCTTGACCCATGTCCCCCTTCTATTCTTAACCGCATACCGGAAGCAATTTCCCCTTCACTATCCACCATATGCAACGTTATGTTCGCAACAGGAATATATCCTTCAGTCTGGAAAGAAGCGATCATAAAGCCATTACTGAAAAAACCTACGCTAGACCCTCTTCTCCCAGTAAGCTACAGACCTATCGCTTGTCTCCCATTTCCAGCAAAGATTTTTGAAAAGTCCATGAACTTGCAGCTGTCAAAATACATCAATGACAACAACTTGCTAGATGACACACAGTTCGGCTTTAGGCAGGGACATGGGACAGAGACGGCACTACTGAAAGCCGCGGACGAAATCAGAACAACCATGGACAAGGGAGGAGCAGCTGTCTTGATACTCCTAGATCTCTCCGCTGCATTTGACACGGTCGATCATATTACCTTGATCGACCGTGTCGCAGCTGTGGGAATAGGAGGAACAGCTAAAGACCTGATTGCTTCGTTCCTCGCCAATCGGCCGCAGACTGTCAAAATGGGCAATTTCACCTCCCAGACCTTCTCTCTCCCCTGTGGCGTTCCACAGGGCTCCTCGCTAAGTCCGACGCTTTTTAATATCTATGTATCGGACTTGGCGAGGGTGATAAAATCCTATGGCATTGCCCTGACAACATACGCCGATGACACGCAACTAGTGCTATCGGTGTACAATAACGGAGCTAGCGTGGCAGCCAACTTCCAGGAGGGCATGAAGGCAATAGGCTCCTGGATGTCATAAAACTGCCTCAAGCTGAACTCCGATAAAACGGAGGTGATGACATTCGGGAGCTTGAAACCAGCATGGTCCCCACAATGGTGGCCACCGGAGCTGGGATTCCCCCCCCAACCGGTGACTAAGGTTCGCAACCTGGGAGTCATACTGGACAACAAACTGACCTTCCACCATCACGCCAATGCCGTCGTATCATCTGCATTCTACACACTCAAATAAATCAAGAAACTTCTTCCATACCTACCACAGTCAGCCGGTAAAACACTTATCAGTACTTTAGTGTTTTCAAAAACGGACTACTGTAACTCTTTGCTTCTTAACGCGCAAGAAGGAGTCCTCAACAAATTCCAAACCGTTCAAAACGCGGCTCCAAGAATCTTACTTTCTATCCCCAAATTCACATCAGTATCCCATCACATCAAAGAGCTCCACTGGCTCCCAATCAGGAGCCGAATAAAATTCAAGGCTCTTTGCATAGCCTACAAGACCCTGAACTACCCAGGGCCTAAGTTCCTAAAAATAGCTCTTCATCCACTGGAGCATCGCAGAACACTTCGATCCTCTACAACCTTTCTGCTGTCTGTCCCACGGACAAAAAAAGCCACTTGGGGAGATAGGTGCTTCACTACAGCCACTGCTAAATTATGGAACACCCTCCCATTGCATATAAAAACTGCCCCCACCCTCATTAAGTTCCGAAAGAGCCTCAAGACATGGCTTTTCTCCTCTGTTTAAATCCCCTTAAAGAGTAAGGAGTTCTCTGATCGCCAGCGCCGAGACACCTGCATAGGTATTTGCGCGCTTTAAAAATAGCAAAAAATAAATAAATAAATAAAGAAATAATTGGAATTTATCCAATTTTGCCGTTGGTACAAAGCCTAATTCTTTTTCTAGGACTCTGATCTGTGCCGGTGTTAGAATGTGGTTTATAAGGTTGACTACCAGATTCATTTCTTGCTGGTTGAGGCCCCTGTCATGCTCCTTGTTGCCATCCGGATTGGTTCTTCGTTTTGTGGAACCCAGTGAACATTGTTCCCTCTCCGGTTCCTCCCTCTGTTTCTCCCTTGGCGTAGCCCTAAAAAATGGGGCTGTTCATAGAAGGGGTAATGCTGCGGAGGGTAGTTCCATTGAGGGTAGGCTCCTTGTTGATGTGGGTATATCGGAGGTCCCGAGGGGTGCATGGGGTATGGGGGTGGGGCCTGGCAATGTCCCCAACCTCTTTGGCCGTGGAACAAAGGACGTCTGTTGTTTCTTCTTCCACCTCTGTATTGTTGGTATTTCCCTTTATTAGAGTCAGATCCACTGAATCCTGAATCAGATGAATCATCGTCAGTTGTCATTTCGTGACGGTTCTCCTGAGGTTTGTAATCATCTCTTATGTATGGATAGATCCTCTCATGGCTGAAACGGGTAACATCTTTTTTTAGTTTCTGGTACTTGCTCTATTTCAATGTTACTTCAAAGTCATTGAGAGTTTTGTTTAAATCTTCTAGATGTTTTTTGAGGGCACTCGGTGTTTCATAGCTCTTAAACGAACTTCTATTAGTTGAATTTCCTTTTTCAGTTCTTGTGCTAATCTTCCAGCTGTCTTAATTCTTAGCACAAGCCAATCTCGTGTGCAATGCCAACTTATCAATGACCAATCTTTTTTAAACATCTTGTCATGTTGAAAAATGTATGGTTAATTTCTTACTATTAGCCCATTAGGTGCTGCATTGCTTTTAAGATATTCAGTCATGAGGAGACCGTGGAGGGCTGTTTTTATCTGGGTGCGCCTTAGTTGTTCTATCTCGTCCCAGTCATTGTTTGTAGGTATTGGATCTGGTGTATTTAGCCCCTCGAAGTTGTTCAATGAGGCTATGATGCTGTCTATCTCTTCTTCCGAGAAGGTTAGGCCTGTGTTTTCTGCCATTCTTGTGGTTGGTCTGTTATAACCTGGTGTGTATGTTCTGTTTTTGTGATCTGGGCTAAGGGTGTTCTATCAAAGATGAGAGGAGGATGTTTTATCTCTCTAGAAATATGAATTTTAGATTGAGCGGTGAACCAAACTCCCACAGCTGTACGTTGTCAAGAATGATCAAAAAATCAAAGGAGGGAGTGAAGACGAAAAAGGTAGAATCGTCCTCCTCTTGATACTGTTATCCAACATAGGGATTCTACTATGTATTATGTGAATATATATGCACCCATGTGTGTGCTGCTATTTTTATTTTTATTTGAAGTGATTATTCATACGTGAAAAATGGTGCAAAAGGATCAGAGCTCCTTCTCTCAATTTGTGGGAAGGGCAATGTTTCAAAAAATTGTAAAATACCCCTCACACACTGAAACCTGTTTCAGTGTCATGCTTCATCATTGGGGTCTTCCCGCCCCTCTACGGGATGGGGCGTGCTACGACTTACGTAGACGCAGGAGCACTTTATTCAGTGATTGGTGAGTATGTGTAGTGCGTGGGATCGTGAAAAGAAAATGTGAGATGGTTAAAAATTCTCTGGCTAGTGGAATGTAAATGCTTTATTGTATTCCCTGGCTGAGAATAGTAAAAGTTGGGAGGTGTAGATGGTGTACTATAATGAGTCACCTCCTACAAGGTCGACATGTTTCAGAAGCCATCTCCTTGGTTTTCTTCCTCAGGACCAAAAAAACGATCCCTGTTACTCCTCAATGGGTGATAGAATAAATGCACATATGCCTGATAGTCACAAACACTGTCCTTTGTTCCCTGCTATGGGAGTAGAAAAATATACCACTTGTATATCTTAAGAACCTGAAAAGAAAATCATTTTGGATAAATCATGACTTTCATCATTTATCTTTATCTATTCACATCACCATCACGTGGAAAGTTTTAAGCTTTTTTGGGATACATTTCTCTTGTGCAACTCTGTTGTAGGTAATGGTACCATTTGGTAAATATCCTTTACTCATAAATCATCTGAAAGAACACTCCTTGTGATTTCTAGTGCCCAGTATCTCATTTACTCAACATTCTATCATACATATGTATCTCCTAGCAAGATACATCTCATGTTACAATACATTCATACAAAAAGGAAGTATATGTACACTCTGATTGTGCCCCTAAAGGTTACAGATTAATGATCACAGCAAACGAGCATTTGCATTCGTACTCCCATGACAGGCCTTGGAAAAAATGGGAGATGTTTGGCAAAAGTCTGTGCACTCGTCCTTTTTAAACTGTGATCTCACGGTGTGTCTTTTTTTATTTTTTAAAAAATATATGGTATTCATGCTCTCAAAAGGACGTGCCATAATACATACTTTAGAATGTTATCGTTATTGCTCCATGAGCTCACACGAGCGGTGTAGGGCGCCTTCAAATAGACACTGTGGGAATTTTAAAAGATCAGAAGGAAAAACAAGGTTTTAACGCCAGGGTGGTTTTTAAACAAACAAGCGTGGTCTCTTTGGCTTTTTTAAGGACATGCTATTCTCCTACTTACATGCTGAAAGGAGCGCGATCACCAAAGGAAGTACCTTCTCGTGGCTCGTCGGAACCTAACTGAGGTTTGCCAGAGCCCGGTCTTTTAAAGTGCAAGGAGGCATGCTTGATAGGAAACAGGTGAGGCTGGAAACACTAGACCTTAAAATTTTAAAGATGTCCGCCGGTAAATGGACCCAAAACAGGGTTCATTTTGATCCACTTCCTGTTGGAACGATTAACATTGAATCAGTTGAAAAAGCAAGCATATATTTGTTTGTTTTGAGGATTATTTTGGAGGAGTTTCAAAAGGCAACCAAATGGAGGTTGAACTCAAAGGAATTATTAAACAAAAAAGAAAAACAAATTGCTGTGCTAGAGACATCGCAGACATGCATTCATGTATGTGGGTTTTTTGAAAAACCACGGGGGGGGTCAAATTATGAAAAATGGAAAACCGAATGGAAAAAAAGTTAAATAATAAATCCCAGCAGTAGAACACTAGAGGCATGGAAAAATATTAACTGGAAACATATCCCTGTCAGAGCATAAGGATTGAAAAGCAAAAACCATGTACATTTAAAAATAAAGTGTGTGTACACTCAAATTTAAAAAAATTATAGTTTCTCTAAAAAAGAAGAAAAAGGAAGAAAAAGGAAGAAACCCAGTTTCCAAGGGCATAAACCTCCTCTTTGTTCAGTATTAGTTATGGGGGTGATTGTAGTACTGTATACTCCTTATGAGTCTGCAACTTTTTGGTTGATCATTAGTTGCCAGGGATTCCTGTGTTAGATTTTGTATACATCAGAGCTGGTTCCAAGGAATCTCATCGTTCAGGCCTTTCTCATGAGTCCTCAAACAGAACACCCACCGTTGTTCTTTTTCGAACAAATACCTTTCGTTTTGGATTTGTTCGATTACTGTCCACGAGGCCTGAACGATGAGATTCCTTGGACACAATCACCCCCATGTTTTGTTTAATAATTCCTTTGAATTCAACCTCCATTCGGCTGCCTTTTGAAACTCCTCCAAAATAATCCTCAAAACAAACAAATATATGCTCGCTTTTTCAACTGATTCAATGTTAATCGTTCCAACAGGAAGTGGATCAAAATGAACCCTGTTTTGGGTCCATTTACCGGCGGCCATCTTTAAAAATTCCAAGGTCTAGTGTTTTTTCAACCTATTCAGTGTTAATCGTTCCAACAGGAAGTGGATCAAAATGAACCCTGTTTTGGGTCCATTTACCGGTGGACATCTTTAAAATGTTAAGGTCTAGTGTTTCCAGCCACACCTGTTTCCTATCAAGCATACCTCCTTGAACTTTAAAAGACCGGGCTCTAGCAAACCTCAGTTAGGTTCTGACGAGCCACGAGAAGGTACTTCCTTTGGTGATCGCACTCCTTCCAGCATGTAAGTAGGACAATGGCATGTCCTTAAATAAAGCCAAAGAGACCACGCTTGTTTGTTTAAAAACCACCCTGGCATTAAAACCTTGTTTTTCCTTCTGTTCTTTTAAAATACCCACAGTGTCTATTTGAAGGCGCCCTACACCGCTCGTGTGAGCTCATGGAGCGATAACGATAAAATTCTAAAGTATGTATTATGGCACGTCCTTTTGAGAGCATGAATACCATATATTTTTTAAAAAATGAAAAAAGACACACCGTGAGATCACAGTTTAAAAAGGACGAGTGCACAGACGTTTGCCAAACATCTCCCATTTTTTCCAAGGCCGGTCATGGGAGTACGAATGCAATTGCTCGTTTGCTGTGATCATTAATCTGTAACCTTTTGAGGCTCAATCAAAGTGTACATATACTTCCTTTTTATATGAATGTATTGTAACATAAGATATATCTTGCTAGGAGATACATATGTATGATAGAATGTTGAGTAAATAATATACTGGGCACTAGAAATCACAAGGAGTGTTCTTTCAGATGATTTATGAGTAGAGGATATTTACCAAATGGTACCATTACCTACAACAGAGTTGCACAAGAGAAATGTATCACAAAAAAGCTTAAAACTTTCCACGTGATGGTGATGTGAATAGATAAAGATAAATTATGAAAGTCATGATTTATCCAAAATAATTTTCTTTTCAGGTTCTTAAGATATACAAGTGGTATATTTTTCTCCACCCATAACAGGGAACAAAGGACAGTGTTTGTGACTATCAGGCTTATGTGCATTTATTCTATCACCCATTGAGGTGTAACAGGGATCGTTTTTTTGGTCCTGAGGAAGAAAGCCAAGGGGATGGCTTCTGAAACATGTCGACCTTGTAGGAGGTGACTCATTATAGTACACCATCTAGACCTCCCCACTTTTACTATTCTCAGCCAGGGAAGACAATAAAGTATTTGTATTCCACTAGCCAGAGAATTTTTAACAATCTCAAATTTTCTTTTCACGATCCCACGCACTACACATACTCACCAATCACTGAATAAAGTGCTCCTGCGTCTACGTAAATCGTAGCACGCCCCGTCCTGTAGAGGGGCGGGAAGACCCCAATGATGAAGCATGACACTGAATCAGGTTTCAGTGTGTGAGGGGTATTTTAAAATTTTTTGAAACATTGCCCTTCCCACAAATTGAGAGAAGGAGCTCTGATCCTTTTGCACCATTTTTCACGTATGACTAATCACTTCAAATAAAAATAAAAATAGCAGCACACACATGGGTTCATATATATTCACATAATACATGGTAGAATCCCTATGTTGGATAACAAAGATCTTGGTAGCAAGAGATGATGGAGCTTCTTGGAGGCCGAAGATCTCTGCTGAAGAGGGTCAAGAGGCCCTGGCAACGGCAAGTCAACGCAATTCACAGGGGTACTGCTCCAGCGATTCTGATGAGGGATACTGGCTACAAACGTGCTGTGGAGATAGTGCAGGCCTAAAGGGAGTTGCAGAACCACCACCTGTGTTGCTGAACCTTTGAGAGTCTGTGGGACCCCAGAAACAGCAGACCAGTTAGTTTTTTTGGGGTACCTGAAGATGCAGGATAGTGACTCCTTCTCTGCAAGGGAGATTCCTTTGGTGTCTTGGATGTCCACAGGTCTGGTGATGAACCTGTATGGAGCACAGATGATGCAGAAGACTGGCAGGCCAACGAGACCAGGAGAAGCAGGAGCCTTCCCAGTTGCAGTCTTGGTTCCCAAAGCGAAGTACAGCGAAGTCCAAAGTGCTCAGATGATTGAAGATTAAGTGGTTTCGGATCTAAATCTTGTCCCACAACTAATCTAAAGAACCATCCACTGGTAAGCCCTTAAGTACCCTAAAAAAATGGTTGGGACGATTCAGGGGTCTCTCCCACAAGAGGGGCTGGACAGTGGAGAGGATACTCCAATGTCCTTTGTCCAGTTTCACATCAGAGCGGAAGCCAACGGCTCCCTGAACTGGTTTCAACTGGAGGATGCAAGGAGGGCCCCAAATGTGCCCTTTAAAGCAGTCCTCATTATTAGGGAGGCAGGCTTCCGTGCAGGTACCATGATACAAGAAGCTTGAACACAAGGCTTTGGGCAGGTAGCACCCGTAGGGCCTGCTCTAAATCCACAACAACCTAAACCCCTCATTATATGGCGCAGGAAACAGCTTGGGCATGGAGGACACCATCCATTGCAAGGCCTGAAATCAATCAATCAATCAATCAATCAATCATCTATCTATCTATCTATCTATCTATCTATCTATCTATCTATCTATCTATCTATCTAGCTGTCTGTCTCATAAATAATCTATCCAGCTGACTCTATTAGTCTTCATGTCTCTCTGGTAATGGGATTTCAGGGGACCTTAACCTGTCTGGTCAGAGCATTTCAACCAACAACGTAGTACCTACTATCCAACTTCATCAGGACTCTATCGTCTGATAAACAGAGTGGGAAAGAACATGAGTTTCAACTGAGACTTCAGTTAAGATGATGTAGTTTCTGTGCCATCTTAATGCATGGGCACGCTGGGCAGTTGCCCGGGAGCCCCAGGGCATAGGGTCCCCATGCTAATCTATACACAGACCAGAATTTAACCAGGGGCGATAATTTACATTTTTATTCCTTTGAATTTTTGTGTAGGCAGAGCCCAGTGCACTGCTTTGCCCGGGGGCCTATAATGCTGTTAAGATGGCCCTGAGGTGGTTAGGTGTAAAAGATTGAGAAGTGCATACCTTTGGAGCTGTCATGCGTTGTAAATTGGATTCTGTGCAAAATGATTTACAAAGTCCTGAGGACAGATAAGTTGACTACTTTCAATATCTTGTGGATCCTCCCAAGACCTATATGGGTAGATTGCCTGGGGAAATATGGCATATAGTCACTCGACCAGCAGAAATATTTGAATATGTTAGTGTCTTGAAGATTCATGTTCACTACAATCCAGGTAAAGACCGAATGAGAGCATAGAGATAATTTGTATAATGCTGAAATGAATATCGCAGTGTTGAGAACATTATACACGCTTGAAATCACGTTGGACTATTTTAACAAATGTGGGAATCATATAGAAAAAATGGTACCATAGGATGTTAAACACTTTAATAAATCTTTTTTGTTTTTTCTTAAGTGACCTCGCCAAGTAATTCTGTCAGAAATGTGTTACAGAAATCCCTTGAAGTTTTACAAAAGGGATTAGATGAAATGTGACCTGCTTAAAGAAAATTCCAAAATAATGGATAGTTTCTTTTCTAGACACCTGATTAGGTACTTGTATCTTCTTGCCAGGGAATATTGCTATATGGTTGGTGGGGATACATATTTTACAGGCTCTTAAAGGTTAACTTAAAGGTTAACTGCACCCTGTTTCTCACATGACAGGACCATCAACCAGTGAGATGACTCAAGCTGCATCACACAGTGACAGGCTCACACTAATGAGGAGTGTGCCACTCTAAAACTGTAAAACCACGTGTACCTGAGCACAACAACTCATCAGCAAAATGACCCTGGCACCACACAGACCCACTTACCCTACTGGAGTCAGGTCACTTGGCACCTAGTTTTCAAAGGACTCTTGACCCAGTTTAATGTTTCCATCCATGGCTGCGTTACACAGTATCAATTGAGGATACTACAATGAAACAAGACATAAGAATACCACTGAACCATCACAGTTGTCTTGATGTCTGGCAAACATTACCATTCCACCTGTGCATGACGTGGGGCCATTACAAAGCCAACCGGCTGTGTTTCTGCAGAACTCCCAAGTTGTCGATGAAACAGCCCTAAGCTTTTCTGTCACTCGTAACTAAGAAGACCAAGAGGAAACTTCGGAACTCACTTCTCAAAATCAGGGACCCACTGATGAAAGACGACAGCGTGCCTAAGTTCCCACTATTTTTCCATTAACCAGGACTTACACCAGAGCTTTCCTCTGACACGTCAAGTGCGGCCCAGAAGCAACAGATCCACAGGTCCCGTCAAGACCCACTGAAGAAGACAGCCCATACGTCCCTCCGAGAAGGAACTCATTCAACACACATCATTGGAATGTAACCTTAAGATCACCATTTACTCATCTGAAAAAGAAAAACTCTTCATCCGCAACACTAACAAGGGAACGGAAACATGCCTGTGACACTGCCTGGCAACAGGGCATTTGTGCTCAAGAAGTGTAGGGAAGAGAATTTCAGGCGGTGGAACGAAACAAACTAGGAATGAACAACTCCTAGAAAGGACAGGGGTCAACCAGTCAAATGAAATAGCCTGGGAACTCACTAAACCGTAAGTAGCAAACAACTGCCACACCACCAGCAACAAGGGACTGAGTAATGCAATCTTCTGAAAATAAACAAATGTAACATCAGTTCTTGAACAGACATAGGAGAGTTCAGGTACTTCTTGTAATGTGGGAACGTATATAGTGTATATGTTCATGTCTCACTGCATGTGCAACACTTAATTGTAATAAAGGGATAGCCCATTGTTGGGCTGGTACAAAAAAATAGACCCGGGCAACAAATTAAGGGCCTCATGTATCAACCTATTCTGCATTCACAAATGGTGCAAATCGCTACATTTGACAGTTTGCGAATGCATAATAGCCTTTCAAGATGTATGAAAGGCTTTGGCAGTGCATTTTAGGTAATCAAATATTTTTGTGATTAACTCAAATCGCGACTCCAACTAGAGAATCACAATTTGCGATTCCTCAAGCACATGTTCCAAGCATTTACTAAACGTAAATTGGCATTTTGGAAATTGTATTACCATTGACTCCAAGTCAACAGTAACCATGTGCAATTTTTGAAATGCTCAAAAAAATTCATTTTTCAAAGATTCATTTAGCGCACACATGCCCCAGGGCATGTTTGAGCTTGACATGTGCACATTACTATTTTGGGGTGCTTCAGGGGGTCCTTAGGCCCCTGGGTACTCCCTTGGTTTTGCATTTCCGAATTTGTGATTACTAATTAGGTAATCGCAAATTAGGTAATACAAAACCATTTGCACCTATGGGCCTTTAGGCCCCCCAGAATGAATGAAGTAGCCTTTTCTAATAGCGATTCCCTAATTGAGATGGCCACTCTGAAGGAAGCACTATTAGGGAATCGCTAATTTCTTTAAATAATGATTGCCTAAAATTCGCTATTTAAGGAACCCAAAATGGAACTTTGATACATCTGGTCCCTGAAAGTAGCTGTAATCAGTGAATCAGATAGCAAAACATATGGCCTACATTTGCAAAAAAGGTAGTTCTGAACTTGTAAAGACATGCTATATGGATCTTTTGCATAGTATGGGAGACTGCATGCATCTGGGGTTGCTTCATGCAATGTTTGTGGTAATATCAAAGAAATCAGCGGTGAAATCCCACCCACCAGTCGTAAAACTGTCCCACAAAGTGCCAAAAACGAGCCCACACACTGACATGTCAGACGAGTCCTTTGGGCACTGCCAATTGCCCTATAGGCTAGTCTGACCCTGGGACAGCCCATTATTTCTGGAATTGATGTTTCTTGAAGGGTTCTCAGGTGTCTGCACCTCCTTACAACGCTGCACAATCGCACTCTTCGGTAGAGCACGAGTCGTCCAATCCTGGTGTGTGTCAATGGCTCCCTTTTCCAGTGTGGGTATCAATGACTCCTTGTCTCAGTGGGGGCAGCTAAATCAAGAGCAGTGAGACCACGCGGCGAGGGGATAACCCATGGACCTCTGAGACCATCGAGTCTGGGATCCAGGAGACACAATACCTCACACATGCATAGTACACAATGCTGATCCATAACGTGATGCAACCAGCTTCTATTCAATGTAACCCATCTCTCAAAAACACAACAGTACAGTGTCTGCAGACTAATCTGATTCTGGCCATTGAGTATCCCAGAACCATTTGGAGGGTCTCGGATTCTGAAAGCACTATGGGGCAAAACAAATTGCAGAAATGCATTCGGCAATTGCACATCACTGCTGGCTCATGGGGGGCTGAGCAGCGTCCGTGACCACTGTGTTGTCTTTTTGAGCAGTGGCGGAGCAAGGGTGCCCTGGCACCTAATGCAAAGCAGGGACATGTATCTCCTGTCTGCTGGTTTAGTAGTCAAAGGCAGCCATAATTGGGCTGCAGAGAACCCCTCACACCCCTGGGCACCGGTGCCGCTGCACCTGCTTCACCATTGCTAGCTTCGTTCCTGGTTTGGAGCTGGTTATTACACAGCGCAGGCTGTGGGGTCGGTCGTTTCCCTGTTGGGGTGATTGCTGAGCAGTAGAGCTGAGCTCTAGAGGGGGTTCAGTCTGCAGTGTTAGCTTTACCCAAACCTCATTTGCTTCACAGCACGCAGTGGCGCCCCCTGGGATCTGCCCCCTGTCTGTTTGGGAGCGCACGGAACACGCGAGAAGGCATCATTTCTGCCGTGTCTCGCGGCGAGACTCATCCTCTTAACTCCTCTAATGACTGTTTGTATTGATTCACGTCCCCGCTCGCCTCATCCTCGCGCAGTTATGAATCCAGGGAATCAAATCATTTGTAGGTTTTACAGTTTACCGACACGGTGACTTCCGCGCCTAATAACGCTCGAGGGAGGCCGGGCGGCTGAAGTAGTAACAATTAGGAATCTGCCTGAAATTCACTGCACGGAAGAGAGCTACCTCTGGGCCTAATTTTGCGGAACATTTTCAAAAGATGTGAATATTTCGCTCCCCAGAAACCAGTGAATGACGGGGCTAATTTATCAAGCACGGGTGGCGAGAGCCATTTTCTGACAGCGTGTAGTCACTGCGGATTAGGGCAGGGGGTGCAGCATCTCTTGCTTGCCCCACAAGTGAGATTCTATTTGCATCGGTGTGTGCCATTGGATGGGTCGTGTTATGCATCGCATCGTCATCTGACCTTATTACAGTTCTTACAGATGAGGTGGTCTCCACCACTGAGGCAGGGAGACCTGTTAGGAAATCTGGAAATACTAGCTCCGCCCAGTACATATGGATGCTGCTGTGGCAAGAAAGAGGAGTGCTAGCACAAATGCAAATCCTGGATATGGCTGCCCTTAATCTGTAAATCAGAATGTTATAGAACTGTAAGAAGCCCACTTGGCTGCCATGAAATCTCGGCGACAACAAGCACCTGTACCTCAGGCCATGATGCTGCCATGCACCTCTGAGTTCCAGGTAGAAAAATCATATTCGTTAAAGTATAGGACATAGACACAGTAAACCACATCTAATGGCCAGTATTTTACAGGCCTCCTCCCCTCCTCGGGTCAGAGAAAGGAAAATGGAGGGAAGCATCATTACATGTGATCTGTGAAGTGTTAAATGTTCCCTTGGTGGAATTGCCTTTTCTACTAAAAAGTCAAAACCGCTGAAAGGACCACAATTAATGGTACCCTGCTGAGCAAGATAGCAGCCTTTTAGACTAATGATATCTTGGGCAAAAATATATACAGTGCACAGGCAAAGTAACAATAGCAACACACCACTAAAGTACAGATTACTACAGCACAGTAATTGCTCAATTTATGCTGACTTTTTAATAATAGCAGAAAAACGCAAACGAAATTGTCCCATTAAAATTCATGGTAAACTTCAAGCTAGCGATCATACAAACAATTAGAAAAATAAACCGAGCCAGCCAAATGCAGCAACTTTTCAAAGCAATTTAGGTGAACATTGAAAAATGCATCCTCTCTGAGGAATACATATGTGATACTTCAAACGTTTGTACCCGTGCGCAACTAGATGATTTTTTTAGTGCACTAATACGAAGTGAATTTTACAGATTGGCCTCTATGCTGAATATTGCAAATATACATCAATTGAACATTTACCCAAGTCGGGTGGCAGGAGAGTACTAGGTTTTAACAGAGAATGGTGTAAATGCTATTCGACCTGTTTAAATTTGGATGCAAAAACCATCAATGCCTTCAAGACAAAGGGGCCAATTACAATGGCATTGTTGCAGGAACAGGACGGACCGACAGGTAGTCGGTGGTTCTCCCCACCAAATTAGGATCCTACCGCTGTGGAGGAGGTCGGAAACATGCCTCTTTGGATTGTGGCTTGTGCTGCAGCCTGGAAAAGGACCGCAGCACAAGCCCCAATGCAACAAGGCCTGTTTTCATACATCCCTGCACCCTGTTGCAGGCACCATGCGGTGCCTGCCACACAATGCAGGGATGTTTAGGGGGGCACTTCAGGTGGCCCTTCCCGGGCCCATAGGAGAGGGCCACGGGAGACAAGGGCCCTGTCAGGGGCCCCAAAAAAGCCTTTCCGCCAGCCTTTTCACGTTGGAAAAACCAACATGAAATGGCCCACGGAAAGGTGGATTGTAATCTCCACGATAGTGCCTGAGAAGGCACCGCCTCCATTGTGAGAAATGCAGTCCGACCGACCGCCCGACTGGCTCCTTGAGCCCATTAGAATCTGTTGGTCGGTCCTGGGCCAATGCGGTCTGACCGACCGCATCCTAATGCAGTGGTCTGACCGCGGTTAGAGATGTCGGTGGGACCGTCACCAACGGCAACTTGGTGTCGGTCTCAGCGACATCGTAGTGGGCCCCAAAGTTATTATTGTGGGCGCAAGACAAGGAAAGCTTTCAAAAGCATTAACTCTCATGACTATGTATCGACACATACAAATCACCAACTCCACAGAGCTATCTTTTTGGATCTATCAAAGATTTGTACAGATCCAGATTTTTAGTGCTAAGAGTCAGCCTCTCACCAACGAAAGATGCGCTACTGCCTTGGGCCCCAGAAGCTAGCTATCTATCCTGCAGGTTGTGTCAGGGGCCAAAAGAATCTTTTTTGCATCTACTGTGCATATGTCCCACTTTGCAGTTTGCACGCAGAAAGCTTCTATGTAACTTTTTTTAACAACAATGGAGTAAGAACATGCCGTCAAACCCTGCTTTTCTGCTTGCATGGTCCGAGTGGCCAAGTAATAGCTTGCCTGGTAACATTTCTCATCATTGCAGAGAAGCTACTTAAGTTGGTGCACAACATAACTGAAGAACTTATCCATAAATGCTTTCCCTCCCTCCTTCATTCTTGTTTGCTTATCACCGCAGAGATCTCCTGACTGTTGTGTGCTTTTGTATCTTTTAATTGTTTTTACACTTGTAACGTGTTCTTTTTTTATTATTACTTAATGCTACCTCTCCTCCTTTTTACACTTTCCACGTGCTGATACTTTTATTCTTGTATGTTTGGCACTATTAAAGGCAACTATTGAAGAGCTCTCTTGACTCTCGTGTGCTTTAGTATCTTTTAGTTTGTTTTACACTTGTAACTTGTGTTTTTTATCATGTAAAGGTTTTAACATCATGATTAATAAATACAATAGACTTCATCAATGCCATCAAAACTTCACATAATTCTTTTGCTTCTACAATATACAATTTCCTGTAAATTCTTAAGAAAGAGGAGAGTTTTCAGGAAATTAGACTAACATAGTCAAGATCGGGAACTCTACAACAAAAAATAAAAACAAAAGGCAAATAATCCACATATATTAACAATGGTGCAACTATGTGATAACATTTCAGGTGTAAAGTACATGGAAATTATAGACATTACTTTACAGCACTAACGTCATTTAAAGTTACAAAACCATCTCTACCCCTTAGAAACCCATTAAAACTCAATCCAGATTACTAAAATTAACTCCCAAAGTCTTCCACACAGTATTGTAAAACATATAGATAAGGAACTAAATAAAAAACTCACTGCTTTGATAAAGTTTTTCATCTCTATTGAAAATAAAGCAATTGTACCAAATCACTCCAAAATCCTGAGTGAAAAAATTATAATAAAGAAACACTCCCTGGAAAATGAAAGCTAGAGATAAGGAGGATCTTTTCTTTGAGGTGGACTACCTAGCTCTTCGTCCTAAAACATTTTATACGTTTTGCCTCTGCACAGCTCTAAAGTCCTCAATCCAAGTAAAATCTATTGAAAAACTTGACTCCAAACATGTATAAAAAACAGAACTGCTCCTTAAAAAAACCAAAAACCATAAAGGCCTATTCACAATGGTAAATTTACACATGAGTAAATCTCAACATGTAGGTCTACTCATACACTTTTGAGTAACATTACTTCTTTGGGTTATTCACCATTACGAGTATAAAGTTACCCAAAAGTGTGGGCTTACATGTCTCCACCCCCCCAAAATGTGGGGTGGGGCCAAATTTATGAATGTGTAATTATTACAACCAATGAGGAGGAGTAGTAAGTTCAGCACCATAAATAGCCAGCCACTGACACTGCAACACTCTCCTACAGAAAATAATGGGGATCGGGACTTAAAACAGAACCCATAGCAAATGATGATACATCACATTATTACAAATATAAACAAATATGATTTATTATTACAAATATTATCCAAAAGTAAAATATATGTTTTATTTTACTTTGATATTGTTGCGGGGATTCTGCTCATGCACAGAACTATGCGCAGGAAGCCAGGACCTCAGTGAATTGTGGTGTACCAAAAAACTCACCTCAGTACCTAGAACCCCTATCCGACTAGCATCAGTGTCTCATTCGTTCTCCGTATCATATCGAAGCTACCAATGATTAGACAACCCAGAACAAGCGACTTGGAATACTCTCAGGAATGGTGGGAATCAGTAACACCTTTTCGTTGTTATTCTCATATCAGTCCACAACATGAGTAATCAGAGACACGGAAAAGTTTAAAATGTTTATTTTCAACTACGTGCTCTAAGATGCAGTACTTTGACTAACATAAGCAAACAAATGATCAAAAATAAAACCATCAGCATTGTTACAATTCCATAGAAAATGAAGGGAAAAATCATATTACAATGATAGTGGAAACAGGTCCTATAATACCTTGTATACCACCCTCCCCTGGCTAATAAGCAAGTTTTATATAATAATAGAAGGTCGCTAGGTTTGAATGGGGAACCCCATACCTCAAAGATCAGCTTAGGTGAATCACATCACAGGATCAGCAAAGTGGCAAGATGGCGTTTAACTTCTAAAAACGCTTATGCTAACATAGCAATGTGTGCAGGCAAAACCCTGTCTTCACTACAATATATATATATTTTTAAACATGTTTACTGATTTTTAGAAACATATACACAAACAACAGCGCACAAAAACATTGCAGTAATATCTGGTTCCCCCCAGGCCTCCCCACCTCCCCTGATGGGTGAAGCATAACTTCAAGCTCTCTTGAATGTCCAAGTCCTGCACCAGAGCAGCAGGTTGAGGCAAATCAATTACAAATGTTCAAGACATCTACTACCATGTCTCCTCCACCATATGCTACTCACCTGAGGCCCCCCACAAAATGTCATGGCACCCCCTATCTTTTCTCCCACAGACCATCCCACCCACACTTTGTCAAACTTTTTTGAGCAAACAAAACCCTCATAATTTCTCTTGCACACAGCAAACATCCATCTCCTGGATCCAGTCTTGCAATTGTGGGCTCACCGCTCTCCCCCATCTCTGCTCAATTTCCCTTTTCAGTAACAAAAAGGCTAGGTTCCCCAAAATCTGATGGGAGGTGAGGTTGGAGGCTCCCCCACCCCCAAGAGCATCAGCATGACCTGGCTCGCAATGGGCATGCCAATAGCTGTTTTCAGTCAAATTTTTACCCCCTCCCAAAACATCTGCATCCTGGTTCATTCCCACAGTGTGTGTAAAAATGCATCATCTGCTCTACCGATCCTATGCAACAGCACCCTAGTGTAGTATATCCTGTGCAGAATTTTAAACTGAATCAGACAAAATTGTGCCTATAAAGCCACTTACTTAGGAAACTGCAGCACTTCCTATCAATCATAATCCTCCAGCTCCCACATATGTGGCTGCCATTTTTCCCTTAAACGTATTAACTCCCCCGTGTGTTGGAGTGTCACGAGCGATCTATAGGTATGGGAGATTGCTTTGGCCGTCATTTTGCTGTCTAGGGGGATTCTTCCATTGTGTCCTCCTTTCAAGCTATTATCCCCCCGCAGGGCATGTCGCAGCTGATAATATTTTGAAAGTTGTGTGGGTTTCATGTCATATTCCTCTGTAAGATAGGCAAATGGTGCCATACCATTGGCATCCCACACGTCCTGCAAAGCGTAGAGGCCAATGAGATCCCATTTTCTAAATCCCTGCAGGGGCAATACTGCCTCCAACCTCTTGCCCAATCACAAGGGGGTTGTAGATGTCAATCTCTTCTCCCACCCCATTGCTTTCTGGAGGGAACACCAAACTTCACACTCTGTTTTGATTGTTGCTGGGGCACTCAGGTTAAGCCTGCCACCATAAAGGACTTGGAGAAAGCCCATGGCACCTAAAGTTTCATAATCATGGCGATAGGCCAGATCCTCCAATGCTTCATACACCCACTTGTTCACGATACTGACCTGAGCGGCTTCATTATATTTACGGATATACGGCAGGGCTATTCTGCCATCATGAGTTGACTGCTGGAGGGTGCGGAGTGCCACACGTGACAGTCCACACAACCACATGACAGTCCTCACACAACCATTAATTTTATAAAAGAACACCCCCTGTATCAGGTGGGGACTTTTCCGAGAAATATATAGGAGTCTGGGAAGGGTGATCATCTTGAAGAGCACTGCTCTGCCCATCAGTGGGAGCGCCCTCCGGTGGATGACATCCACCTCAAATCAGCGCAGCAGTGGGGCCAAGTAGTCCTCATAATGAGTCCACCGATATTCAGAAACCCAAGTACAAGAAATAGTTTTGAACCACCCTAAGCGACTTGGGGAGATTATCCCTGACCTCCCAGGACCATAGTGGGAATATGAGGTATTTCTCCCGGTTAATACCCAATCCTGACCGCCTAACAAATATCATAAAGCTCTCCCCCCACCCAGGCCAGGGACAGCTCCAGCTCCGACAAGTATAAGAAGACGTCATCAGCATAAAGAGATATCCTCTCCTCCCAAGTGTCCACCTACCACCAGCCCTAAATTTGTGCACCCACCCTGATCCAGTATGCCCCGTATCTGAATTGAGGCAGTAATATCAGTGGGTACGTGTCTCACCGGTCCACCAGTCTCTCTGCCATCAGGATTAATACTATGGTCACCAGATTGATATCACAAGGGAGCTCGCCCTGTTGGTATGCCTCTACATACATACTGTGGAGGTTTGGGGTCACTACCCGCTAATTTATTTCAAAATTCCTCCGGCAACCCATTTGGGCTCAGCAATTTTCCCAATTGCAGCTGGGTTAGTGTTCACTGCACCGCCTCAAGCGTCAAATCTCCCTCAAGTTCTAATGACCTAAGACACACCAGCTTTCTACAGGGGCAGTCCTGCACAAGTCCTTTATGATCTGACATGCCCGACTCCCATAGAAGTTCCACAAATAGGCAGCCACCGTCTCCGCCATGGCTTCGGAGCCCAACACTAAATCCCCATATGAGACCAGGATCTCTTTTATATAGTATCTACCTTGGTGCTTCTTGTTGAGTCATGCTACCACCTTCCCCACCTTATCCCCTACTTCATATAAATGCTTTGCTTGTGCTATATAGTCCAGTTTAACTGCATCCATTGCCAGGGAGCAGTACTCTTTGATCCTACCAAGAAGACATGCTTTTTTGGCCTCCGATGGGTGCCATGCACCCTCTTCCTCCAAGCTCAGCATGTCTGGGAGGGAGACCGGTTTGCCCTTGTTAATGTCCCCTTTTTTCAGTGCAATGTTCTCTTCACCTATGCTGGTCTAACATTTCTCCAGAAATAATCACTTCCTAGATTGTAGTCTTGTATGCATCCCAAAAAGTAGCGGTCTCCCCCACAGACTCTGCATTTTCTTTAAAATAATGGGCTGTGGCTGTCAGACAGGCCGCCTCTTTTTCATTGGTAAGTCTCCACATCACCATTCTCTGTGAAGTGAGTCCAGCATTACTCTTGTGGTAAATATTTAAATTACCTGTACTATTTTTTATGCGGTAAAGTCTAGTAAGAATAACTCAGTCAAAATAAGAGGCAGAATCTGTGGTATTAGAGGTTCTGAAAAGGACTTTATTCCTTACAAAGGAATTATGGTTCGAACCAGGCAATCATATTCCATCACCACGAAGGTTCAGGAAGGGATAGGCAATGCATTATTGACAAGTAATCATATATATATGAAAAGCATTACATTAAGACAGATGCAGGAGGCGTAACAGCTGATAATACAGATAAGAATACACATACGTAATGAAAATAGGCGTAATAATAGGCGTATACTAGAAACGTCATTTAAAATGATGTCACAAGTGGGTGGATCCATAAGAGAATCCTGCAGTGTCAGCAGAAATATTTGGCAGAGATGCGCGCGCAGCCGCATGACGTGTGATTGACGTGCAACTAGAGGGTGAAGGGAACTTGACATTTAGCCCTACATGTGGAGACAGAAGTCTGGGGTGTCAGGACAACCTAGTCCTAAATCATATCTAATATCTTGTGTTTAAGGAACTATATTATCTGGAAGGAAAGGTCTTCTCGGACAGATCCTATTCTATACTGACTGTTAGTGCGTGTACAAGCGTCTATGTGTCTACATGAGATGCGAGGGGGCAGGAATCTTCCATGGTAACAGAGGCTATGAATTACTTGCATAAAGACAGCGAGGCCGAGCCCTTTGCTCGGTAGCAGGAAGGATGTTTACCTAAGCTATTTAGACAGGAATGCATTGGATGAGGAACGGAGCAGATAACTTGAAGGTGAAATACAGTTTTTTGGCAGGCAACAGGCCGCGTCAGGCACCGTTAGCCGCGCAGGGAGTAGGACAAAGTTCATGGATGCCGATGCAGGTCCAGGCTGGAGCATTTCAGAGGCAGAAGCAGGAAAAGGCTTGATGGCAGAATTCAGGGCCTACTCGCCTGAACTGTAAAACGTGAAAAGTGAGCCATATAAAGTCGGTGGCCAATCATACTTAGGAATGGAATATTCGACTCATTCATGGCGAATCTGAAAGAGGACAGGTTGACGTTGGACGCACATGTATTTGCGTCTTCATAGCTGGAACTGGAGGGAACATACATGTACTTGTAGCATGTACATGGAGCCGTTGGGGTCTAAGATAGGGGACACAATTGACCATAAAAATTCATTTTCCTCATTCCCTCCTTGTCCCCTACGGACCCTCATGAAATATCGATCTTCAGGAATCCATCAATCTGTTCATGTAACATCATTTGTTCTTCTTTCTTCTTCCGGGATCTTGAATGAAAACTTGAACGTGGAATACACGATGTGGCACACAGGCCGCAAATCGCTGGTCCACATTGTAGACATAGGCAACAACTAAATACTATGAGAAGGCCAATACCTAGGAAGGATAGGATCCTCCATCCCCAGGCTGACAACACGCTCCAGAACCAACCGGACCAAGTCCAGGTGCCTGGATTCTGGTGTATCTGGCTTACGATCTTATGAAGTCGAGTTATGGCTTTATATACTGACGGCGCGTTTTCTGGTATGAAAACACAGCAACTTGATCCGATGACCCTACAAGCTCCGCCCCTATCAGCCAGAATGACGTCAAGGACAAGACGATTTTGAAGAACAACAATCCGCATCGCAGACTGCTCCTCTGTTAAGTTGCCTAAGGCGGAAGTAGTTTCGTTCACTACTGCTTCAAGGGTTCTAGTTAATCTACGTATCAGCTTACTATTAGTGACTGTACCTATGTAGGGAAAGAAACCTTTATTGAAATCTGTGTATTTCTCCCATGCTGTTTCAGTGTAGTCGACAATCGGGAGGTCTCTCTGCTGTCTATTGTGTACTAAATGGGTAATCCTATGATAATCAGGCGGGGCTAGGAAAACAGGTGGCAGAAGGAATGCAATGTAACAGGTACCATCCCAATCTAGGGGTAGGCGTATATA
The DNA here is from genome assembly GCF_964204655.1 of Triturus cristatus. Lineage (NCBI taxonomy): Eukaryota > Metazoa > Chordata > Amphibia > Caudata > Salamandridae > Triturus > Triturus cristatus. The sequence goes on along the minus strand of NC_140594.1, from coordinate 427,978,978 downwards.
TGCGGTATGACCACAGATGAAGTAGGAGTGACGGGAAGCTCTAAATGTAGACTTGCCTTTATCACTGAATTCTATTACAGTGGTACATTTACTATGGCCCATGTGTATTGAACCATTCTTTCTTACACATAATTCGCCTCTAACTGGAAATACTGACATAGCGGGCAAGATTGGTGTAGCTTCGGATTCAACATTCAGGATCATGAGGTTAAGTGTAAAGTTACCTAATCCATATACTTCATTTTCTAGATCAGTTCCTGTTCTTTTGGGAAGTCCCTCCTTGTTAGGGTAACAGACTTTAAGTAAAACTAGGTTCAGGTTTCCCCATACCCAGTTGTCTTGATAAACTGCTGAATTTGAATCTAGGGAATTAATCAAACTAAACCATGCTCCACAGGAGCCATTGTGTGTGAACGGATATGGAAAGAGAGGCAGAACTCCTTTGTATTTCTGATAGGGAGGGAGTCGGCCACATATCCAACAATTTGTAGCATTGCTGGTCTGATGGGAATGATGTAACATACTAATGAATGTGTTGTTGCGCAGCGCAAATCTATAGGACAACTCGTGCGGAGGTAATTCGCTAAAAGAATGTTCGGCAGTAGCATTGTAAGCACGCTTGAAAATAGGATAGTACATATGTAACAGCATACTTACAGTAATAATAATAAGACTTAGAAAAAACATAATCAACAATGTCACTATACAGTGACTATGAAGTGATTTACAGTATGCATGTTTCTTGAGCTGTTTCTGTCTATTTTTCTCTCTCATTCGGTCTACAGGATACATGTCAAAGACTTAATTCAACCGATTCACCTTGGAGAGGACTTAAACAATCGAATTGTCTGACTTGCTAGACCTTAGTTTAAGTTTATAGTTCTCTTTTTCTGTCTTTTCAACCAAGGGAAGTTTTGAGTCAGTCGGTGAGGGAATGCAGGGCTGGACGTTTAAATCCGATGGTAGTCCATGAAATTTCTTGATATGACTCGAGTGCAACCACCCTTTACGTCCCTCAATCTTCACAGCTGTCCTTGTGGTCAATAAGACGAGCTTAGGCGACTGCCAGCGAGGCTCCAGCGGGTTCCTTCTGTCGAAGTTCCTTACAAGTACAAGGTCTCCCGGAACCACGTCATGGGGCTTCACCTCAGTGTTATCGGGAAAAGCTGCAGCTACCTGTGAACGACAAGATTGTAGTGCAGACATCAAGGAAGCCAGGTAATCTGTCAGCATATTACAATCAACATCAGTGATCTTACGAGGTATAGGCGTCCCCCACATATTTGGTGGCCTACCGAAGATCACCTCATACGGGGATAGCCCTGTTCGAGAATGTGCTACCATTCTCATGTAAAAGAGCGCAACCGGTAAGGCTACTATCCAGTCGACACCTTTCTCTCTACAGATTTTTGCAAGTCGTATTTTCAGGGTCTGATTATGACGTTCCACGAGACCTGCTGCCTCGGGATGTCGGACACAGTGGAATTTCCATTGATAGCCTAACAAGAGTGAAATGTGCTTCATTAACTCGGATGAGAACGGCTGGCCATTATCTGAGTACACGATACGGGGCAAACCATACCGTGGGAAGAATTCACGAACTAATAGTTTGGCAGTAGTCGGGGCAGTGTAATCTGAGACGGGATACGCCTCTGTCCAACGGGAAAGAGCGCATACAACTACAAGGACATATTTGAATCCTCGACATCGTTCCATCTGGATATAATCCATCTGGAGGACTTCAAAAGGGTGATCGGGAGGTTGAAATCCACCCTGCTCTACAGGTACACCTTTACCTGGGTTGAACTGACAACAAATCATACAGGTTCGGACTTTCTGTTTGGCTGCAGCTCGTAAGTGTTTGTTGAACCAAATGTGTTGAATACTGTCTAACATGGCTTTTTCTCCTAGATGTGCTGAACTATGTATTGTGTTAATGATAACTTGAACCATTGAGTCGGGGAGAAACCATATAGATTTTCCCTTCGTCATCCATCCTTGATCCGTTTGGATCCCTCCTAATTCAGTCCATCTCTTTATTTCTTCTGGTGTAGCATGTGTCTGTATGTCAATTAACCCTTAACTGTCATGCAGTGTGTCAGCGTCGGAACTATTGTCTTTGTCGTGTCAGTTATATGAGTCTGATTCTGAGCAGTTTGTTTAGCTGTTCTGTCAGCTAGGTCGTTACCCTGAGAAATAATGTCAGTCACTTTCGTATGGGCCTTGCACTTCATAATCGATATTGCAGTAGGCAGATGTATTGCATCTAACAGAGCTTGAATAAGGGGACCGTGTTGAATGTTGGCACCGTGAGAAGTTAAATAACCTCTCTCTCGCCAAAGGACTCCGAAGTCGTGGACGACTCCGAATGCATAACGTGAATCTGTGTATATGTTGACTTTCTTATTTTTGGCTTGAATACAGGCGTGTGTCAGAGCGATGAGCTCTGCTGCTTGAGCTGACAAGGTATCGATACAATTTGTTTCAATAACTTCAGTGTCTGTTGTGACTGCATAAGCGGCCACTAACTCTCCTGTATTTGTTCTCATGCATGAACCATCTACATACAATGTTAGGTCTGGATCTGATAATGGAATATCTGTCAAGTCTTGTCTGGGTTTCGTCGTAATAGTAATGACTTCAATACAATCATGTGCCAATGGGTCTGTTCCATTTAATGGCAAAAGTGTGGCAGGGTTTAATGTACTACAACGTCTGATTTCTATGTGTGGCTGGAACAATGTCAATTCATAACCCGTCAGTCTTGCTATAGTCAAGTGTTGTGTTTGAGTCCGGTTCAAGAGAACCTCTACTGCGTGTGGTACTTGTACTGTCAATTGATGTCCTAACACTATGGCATCGCTTTGTCTGATTGCTAAAGCTGTTGCTGCGACTGATTTCAGGCACGCAGGAAGAGCCTGAGCTACGGGATCTAATGTACTAGAAAAATAAGCACATGGCTTGTGTGATCCTGCTTGTTCCTGAGTGAGTACTGACAAGGCAGTACCTTCACGTTCTGTAACAAAGAGTGTAAAAGGCTTACTGTAACATGGTGTCGCTAAGACAGGTGCTTGGCATAAAGCTTTCTTTAAGCCTTCAAAAGCTTGTGTATGTTCTGGAGTCCAAGGGAGGACAATCAATGTCGCTGCCTCCTGTGTTGTCAACTGAATGAGTGGTTTAGCTAAAAATGCATATTGTGGGATCCACTGCCTGCAGTACGAAGTGAGGCCTATGAAGGCCCGTACCTCCTTTTGTGTCTTGGGTGGTGGCATGTTTACAATTAACTGGATGCGATCATTTGTTCGTGAGTAATTCTATCAGTATATCAGGTAGGGGACCAGGATCGGAGTGTTGGCTTCTATATAATATAAGGAGGTGTTGTATCATGTATATACCAGCTAAACGCTGTTCGTCTGGGGTGAGATTCAAAAACGTGTGTGCTAGCGTATCATCACTATATTTTTCAGAACTGTCAGCCCATTGTACTGCTGACCTGGCTAATTCTTGTTCATCCATAGAATCGAGCATGTGATACCCCCTTCGGTCTCGGAGTAACTTATCAGCAGCCTGGAATAAGTGTTCAGGGGACTTCGTATTTAGCATAGGGGCTTGAAAATGTCTATTACAGTCTGGACGTATCGGACGCATTGGATCATTGAAGTGTCTGGTATTGTTACAAGGTCTTCCCCTACCTACATAAGCTATCGTTTCTAATTGTCCTGTGGGCATTTCTGATTCTTCCTCCTCCTCTCCCTCTGATTCAGTTTTGTCTGCCTCCATTCTGGCTTTATGTATTCGTTCTATTTCTTTGCGGATCTTTCGGCACATAGCTACTATACACGTCTGTTTATCATGTTTTCCCTCTGATATATTCTGACCCCATCTGGTAAGTACTTGCATTTCATCCTGGTCTACCCCAGGCCTGTCTTTGTCTCTGATTAAGCAGTTTATGAAGAAGCGTAACAGTAATCTCTGTATATCCACTTTCTGGTACTCCATGGCTTCGTCAATACTTTCAGGGCCTTGCCCTGTTTGGACAAAGCGATATATATTGTCTAGATGATTAACCATTCCTGGTAGTGTCGTTAAATATAGTGAAGCTCGTCGTATACGTAGTGATGATAGCAGCATTCTGTCATTTTTACCGGGCACTGGATCATATCTACAATCCACAAGATGTTCCTTAAACATGTCGGATGTTGCTATTTGGGGTGTACGTTGGTTTGCTAAATCTCTAAGAGACGATTTACTTCGTGACGGTGGCGTGGCAAAAATTGCTGTCGCACCTCCTGTCGCACCTTCTGAGGTGCTAGGCAGGAAAGGATTTGTGGGATGTAAGGTAGAAACTGAGGATGTAGGAAAAGCGGTGGAGACAGATGGACCTGTTGGATTGTGCGGAGGAGTTTGTTGTTGCGGAGGTGGGGGCGGATGATCTCGGGGTTGAGCACCATCGACAGGTGGCGTGTGTGGCGGAACATTAACATATTCGGGAGCTACATCGTCTAAATAGGAGGAAAGGAAAATATCTTTTGCGGTCTTGGAATGTGCTTTAATCGGGAGTAATGGGGGTGTCAAATCGTTCGGTATTTCCGGGGTGGCCTTAGGTAAACCTTCGGCCAAAAGAGGATACATACCATTCATAAGAGTGTTCCGTTGTCTGTCTACTTGTTCTGTTTTTACTCGGATACCTTCCTCAACTAATACGTTTTCTCGGGCTTTATTTGAGTTCTCCCTACTTTTCTCTTCCTGTCTGAGCGCTTTCTCTGTGCGTCTATGCGATTCTTTACGCCATAGTTCAATGGCATCTTTCTGTGACTGTCTGGCTTTCTTTTTCCATAATTCTTCTTCTACTCTCATGATGCAATCTGCATCCCATGTCCCAGCTGCGGGCCACCTCTGACTTTCTGCTAGATCCTTGGTGTAGTCCACCCATAAGTCAAGATATAATATGGCATCTAGGCCATGTTTATGATACATAAAGTACCCTGGAGTGTCCCTAGGTGGAATGGGAACAGCTTCTTCGAGTACTCCTTTTCTAGTTTTTATTTGTCTTAATTTTGAAAAGAACGGCAACTTTAAACCTTGCTACTTGATTCTTACTTGAACTGGACTTTTAACACAATTAATACAATAAACACAATAAGGAACACTCATTCATACCACTATTTTTTAAACACATTAAAACATTTAACATTTAACATTTAACATTTAACGGACAATGATAATTAGAAGAAAACTAGTCACCGACATAATACTAATACTAGATAATACTGAATTATATACATGAACATACTAGATATACTGCTAAACAGTACAGATACACTGCTAAAACAGTGCAGACCGGATTTGTGTACCCAAACCCGTCATGACCGGCACAAATTAATGTGCACGTCTAAATGCCTCCCCGGCAACGGTACTCACCGGGTAGCACGGAACGGAAGGCCTCGGAACTGAACTGAACTGGACCGGACTGGACTCGACTCGACTCGGAACTTCGGAACCTGATGGGCCTCTGTATACCTCGGATCTTGCTCTCTCAGCTAGGCTCTGGTTGGGATACTTCGCACTTCTCACCGCCTCGTCTGGGTGTTGATCGCAGCCTCAGTCACCCCCGCTTGGCCGGAGGGAGATACAGGAAATCCTGCAGGTACGCGTTTTTGTCCGTTCAGCTGTGGCAGGGGACCGGGCCTGCAACGCACCTCCGGCGCGTGAGATGAGAAAGTGTCCCTGTTCGGGCGCCAATTTATGTGGTAAATATTTAAATTACCTGTACTATTTTTTATGCGGTAAAGTCTAGTAAGAATAACTCAGTCAAAATAAGAGGCAGAATCCGTGGTATTAGAGGTTCTGAAAAGGACTTTATTCCTTACAAAGGAATTATGGTTCGAACCAGGCAATCATATTCCATCACCACGAAGGTTCAGGAAGGGATAGGCAATGCATTATTGACAAGTAATCATATATATATGAAAAGCATTACATTAAGACAGATGCAGGAGGCGTAACAGCTGATAATACAGATAAGAATACACATACGTAATGAAAATAGGCGTAATAATAGGCGTATACTAGAAACGTCATTTAAAATGATGTCACAAGTGGGTGGATCCATAAGAGAATCCTGCAGTGTCAGCAGAAATATTTGGCAGAGATGCGCGCGCAGCCGCATGACGTGTGATTGACGTGCAACTAGAGGGTGAAGGGAACTTGACATTTAGCCCTACATGTGGAGACAGAAGTCTGGGGTGTCAGGACAACCTAGTCCTAAATCATATCTAATATCTTGTGTTTAAGGAACTATATTATCTGGAAGGAAAGGTCTTCTCGGACAGATCCTATTCTATACTGACTGTTACTGCGTGTACAAGCGTCTATGTGTCTACATGAGATGCGAGGGGGCAGGAATCTTCCATGGTAACAGAGGCTATGAATTACTTGCATAAAGACAGCGAGGCCGAGCCCTTTGCTCGGTAGCAGGAAGGATGTTTACCTAAGCTATTTAGACAGGGATGCATTGGATGAGGAACGGAGCAGATAACTTGAAGGTGAAATACAGTTTTTTGGCAGGCAACAGGCCGCGTCAGGCACCGTTAGCCGCGCAGGGAGTAGGACAAAGTTCATGGATGCCGATGCAGGTCCAGGCTGGAGCATTTCAGAGGCAGAAGCAGGAAAAGGCTTGATGGCAGAATTCAGGGCCTACTCGCCTGAACTGTAAAACGTGAAAAGTGAGCCATATAAAGTCGGTGGCCAATCATACTTAGGAATGGAATATTCGACTCATTCATGGCGAATCTGAAAGAGGACAGGTTGACGTTGGACGCACATGTATTTGCGTCTTCATAGCTGGAACTGGAGGGAACATACATGTACTTGTAGCATGTACATGGAGCCGTTGGGGTCTAAGATAGGGGACACAATTGACCATAAAAATTCATTTTCCTCATTCTAAGTGGGGAGTGATCCAAAATCCCTCTTGCCTTATAGTCAGTCTCCACAAATCCATGGAGGGTCTCAACTGTGGCAAAGAAAAAAATCTATACAGGAGTAGGTGTTGTGTGCACCAGAGTAAAAGGAACAGCTCTCACGGGGTCCATGGAGCATCCTCTAAATATCACCCATACCTACAGCTTGGATGAAATGATCAAGTTTTCCCAACACCAACCCGGTGAGTCCATCTACTTTAGGCCCTGTCTAGAGGAGCATCCAGCACCATATTAAAATCTCCCCTCACTGTAGTGGTGGCCTGTGGTAGCTCAACGAGCAATCTGCACAAATATGTCACTGTGTCCGACTGGAGTCCCAGTGGGACATAGACATTAACAAGGGCAAGCCTGTCTCCTTCCCAGACACCCAACACTGCTGTACAGCTCCCCAAGGCATCCACCTAAGTATGGTGCATGTGAAAGGTCATCAATTTCTTAATTAAAACCCCCACCCCTGTCACAATAGAAAAACACCCTGCATGGCTGAGAATTGTGCACTTCTCCTGTGCCAACAATGCCTCATTAGTTCCCCTCATATGCGTTTCCTGTAAATAAACAACGTCTGCAGCATATTTAGTCAGGGCCATAGCCACTATTCCCCTTTTAATCTTGTTCCCCAGGTCATTTATGCTTCAGGTCAACAGTCTAAGGGTATGACGTTTATTCTGCCTGTAGCAGTACTCCCTTTTTGCATCCTTGCATCCCACCAGGGTTTAGAAGGCCTCTCCCATGATTTGGGAATCCCTGCATCACTGCAAACCACTTAACTTTGTCCCAATTACCCTCTTCCTTACCTTACCATGTGGAGGCCCTCAAACTGGCTGCCACCCCAATACACAGTATGTCATTCGCCCTGCTCCATAAACTGAGTGTAACACAAACATCAGGAACCAGCAATCACAGATTCCCTATTTTGGGCAGGGCATGGCACCTTGCATCACTATATTCTCCCAGGCAGTCTTCAGGAGGGGCCCACCAGTTTCCTAAGCCATCCTGACCTCAGCCGAGAGCCCGCTTCTCAGATAATCTCATCACTGTCACAGACGGTGACCCAAGGCAGTGACCCATCCTCAGGGGCACCCTCACAGGCCTTGTCCTCATCTGTGGTATTGAGCATTACCTATGCTAGTGCTAACCATCTGTTCTCGTACTCTGGCCAAGAGGCCCGTTGCCAGCCTGCTATCACCTTTGCCCTCTGAGACTCAGCCTACACCCTCGTCCGCATCTCCCCCAGAGGGGCTGTTAGACCTGGCACCATTGGCGTGAGTCTCCCTTCCATTTTTCCGCTGTATCTCCTCTGTTTTTGCTGGTTATAGATGCTCTGGGCGCTGTGCCACTGCCATTCAGTGCCACGGCGCGAATGCTCCCTTTGTAAAGATGACATATGAATTGGTACATCCCTGATTGGCTTATTTGGTTTACCTGTTATTCCCTAGTAGCGTGGCCTGTGTGTGCCCAGGGCTGGTAAACCGAATGCTGCTGGTGGGCCTGCAGCACTGGTTTGTGCCACCCACAGAAGCAGCTTGTAAAGTGTGTCTCAGACCTGCCACTGCAGTGTCTGCGTGCAGTCCAGAACTGCCATCTTGGCTGTGAAGTGCACCCACTTCCCAGCCCCGAAAACCTTCCCTTGGCATCCTGTAAGCCCCCCTTATGATAGGGCGCATTGTATGCGTAAGGTAGGACATGCCCTGATGTATGTAGCATGTCCTAGTAGTGAATTACACCCCATTTCGTTTTTCACTACTGTAAGGCTACCTGTTCTCCATAGGCCAGAATGAGAGGTCTGGGCTATTACATTCTATAGTCCTAACTGACCCACAGAACATGGTAGAAAAACGAATCTAGTATGCCTGAGCTCAGGATATTAAAATACATCTTTTAGTGAAGGTTATTTTTATATCCTGTGTTTGAAACTACCACTTTTAGAGTATAGGTACTTTCTTGCCTAAGCCTTCCAGTTTGCTCTGCTATGATGTGTATTGGCTGTCTGGTTTTGGAGGGACAGGGCAGGCTGAGTCAGACCTGGGTTGAATAGAGCGACCTGCCTTGGTGTGAGGGGAGGGGTAGCTCCTGCACTTGAATAGGACTGTGCCTGGCAAGGTGAATGCTGGCTCCACCTCCCACTGTGCGTCTGAGGCAGACCCCCTCTTTCTGAAAGGAATGATGCAGCCTGATCAACAAAGTGCTCCAGGGCTGGGCAGAACTGGTTCTGGCTGGGTTCAGAGACTTGGGACCCCTAAGAACAAAGACTTTGGGGGTATAAATATTTGTGCACAAACCCTACAATTTGTATTGCTCCTGGATAACAAGAAGAACCTCTGTCCGTGTGGCTACAGGAATCTGCAAGAGAAGGACTGTCCTTGTGCCTTGTGGGCTGTTTCTGGGACTGGCCTGCAGCTGTTACTACTGGACTTCAAGAAGAGGAAAGGAACTTTGATTGGACTTTTATTTCTTTTGCTACAGCAACTACCCAAGGGCTAGGAGAGAGCTAGCCTCCTGCTGGAGTCTCAGGCACATCAGACTCCACCATCAGCCTCCTGTTTCCTCCCAGCGAGGATTACTATCTGCAGGTGAGGCTCCTGTGTGTTCCAGGACCTCTATTTCTACTGTTCAGAAGAGAGCGCTGAAAATCGTCGCTAACCTCCGTTAGCGAGCCGCTGCAGCTGGTGAGCGTGAGAAAAATCGCCGCTCCGCTGTTGTCGAGCGCTCGCTAACCCCGAAGATCGTCGCAGCACCTGTCTGCGGGCCTGAAAACACCCGCTATCCGAAGATCGTCGCAGCACCTGTCTGCGGGCCTGAAAACGCCCACTATCTGAAATCATCGCAACAGGATCATCGCAGCGCGGACGCCGAGCGTTCGCCATTTTCCCCGCATCGAATCCGGATCGTCGCTCCCTCGCGGAGCGCCATCTTTGTCAACGCAGCAAGATCGCACACGCAACAGGCTCGGTGCATCATCCTCCCTTCGCGGCAAGGATTTCATCGCATCACCGGCTTAGCGTGAGGAAGTTTGTCGCTTTGTCCTGCCCGCAACCCAGCACATCATCCTCCCTCGCGGTAAGGATTCAACGCATCGCTGGTTAGCGTGAGGAAATTTCTCGCTACAGCTCCTTAGCGACAGTTTTGTTGCTTTGCTCCAGGAACCAGATACTTTGTGAGTAAAAGGGTCACAGAGACCCCTGCCTTGAACTAAAACATCATTTTGTGCATCCTGAACTATTTTTCCTTGCAGCATTTCTAAAGTAATTATATTTTTATAGTATTGTGGATTTTTACTGTTATCGGTCTTGTGATTAAGTCTATATAAAAAATACCTATTTTTCATAACTACTTGAGTGGTGTCCATTTGTAGTGTTCCTCATTATATTACTGTGTATGGTCATAAATGCTTCACACACTGCCTCTGAGATAAGCCTAGCTGCTCGTGCTACGTTACCACAGGGTTGAGCAGGGGTTGTCAAAGGGTGTAGGCTGCTTACTCTGACTTAGGAAGAAGGGTCCCTACTTGGACAGTGGCCAGCCATTGCCAACTAGAGACCCCCATTTCTAACATTGGTGGTCAGCGGTGAGGATCTGGTCTTACATTTACGATTGCATACAGTAATTATAGTGTACACTACTAGTGAGTGCAGACCATAACATAACCACGTACGTTGTTGAGATTTTTTGATTCTATTTTTGATCGTTATTGCCAGTTATTGCCACAATGGGCAAGCCCAGATCCAATGCCTCTGAGGATCTCTCCTGGGAAGAAGAGAAATTAGACACCTACAATGCCAAGCAGCTCAAATGTTTTTGCAAATGCTTCACGGTCCCTATCACAGGTCTCACTAAGAGGGAAGAGTATTACAAGGCGCTGAAGGCCTGGTTAGAAGCCAGGGATGCCCCTAGGAATGAGGAAGGGCCTGTGGAGGGGGGAGAGAATGCAGGAGAGCAGCGCAAAGAAATTGTAGATTTGGTAGGGGAGAAAGTAGTTTCCAGCCCGGGCACTAGCGTGTCCTCAAGGGGTCTGTCTCCAGAAGAGATGGAGGACAGGGAGAGAGATAGGCGGCATAATATGGAGATGGCTAAGCTCAAATTGGATGGTCAGAGAGACCTAGAGAATAAGAAGTTAGAAGTTGAGATAATGAAGATGAAATTTGAACATGAGAGAATTTTGAGGGAGTTGGAGATTAAGGCCAAGGGTATTGAGATCTCCCCCTCTGGTGGCAGCATACCGGTAGTACATACTGAGAGTAGAGTATATATCCCTAAAGATGTTATTAAGGATTTCCATAAAAGTGAGGATATTGGGCAATGGTTTGCCGCTTATGAATTAGCTATGGTTTCCCACCGGGTACCTGAGAAGGATTGGGGAGCGGGGTTGTGGGGACGCTTTGTGAGTGAGGGGAGGGATACCTTGTTGGACCTACCCCCAGAAAGTAGGATGATTTATGCCCACATGAAGGAAGCTTTGATTACCCGCTATGGTTTAACCCCTGAAATGTACAGGCAGAGATTTAGAACCTGCAAGAAGATAGAGGGTACCACATGGGTTGAATATGTGTCTTTTTTTGGCAGAGCAATGGAGCGCTGGGTAAAAGGCAGCAAAGTAGAAACTTTTGAGCAACTGTATGACCTGATTGCATGGGAGCATTTTTCTAGTAACTGTTTTCCTGAGCTACGCCAGCATCTGATAGATTGCAAGCTGACTAACCCTAGGAAGCTTGCTGAGGAGGCGGACTGCTGGGTGATCACCCGGGTTCGCAAGGGTCCAGTGGGAGACTTCGCCAAAGGTGGGCAGGGTCCCCAGCAGAGAGGTGGGGGGGACAGGGGTAAACCAAGGGAGTTCCACCGAGGGCCCCAAGATAATTCCCCAGGGAACTAGGCAGTGGTATCCCAGCCTCCCCCAGATAAGAAGCCAGTGCCTCCAACAGGTAATCCTGTTCCAAGGAGGCCCCCTACTTGTTTTAAGTGTGGCCAGGTGGGCCACAGATACTTTGACCCCCAGTGTCCCCAAAAGGATACTCCTGCACCACCCCGTGCACCGCCCCGCCAGCTTGCTAGTGTAGCCCTGGGGGAGGAGGAGATGGGTGCCCCAGGTGGGTGGGACCCCGTAGAGTTGACCCTTGTCTCACTAGGAGACTTTGAAATGGTTCCTAAGCCTGCACTGCCTGATAACACTAAAAAATTACAGGCAGTGGGTAACCATCAATGGCCATAGAGTGGAGGCTCTGAGGGACACAGGGGCCAGTGTAACTTCTGTCAGCTCCCGGTTGGTGTCCAAAGAGCAGGTTGTGCCCCACGCATTCTACCCAGTAGTGTCTGCAGACAACACAGAGAGCCAATGTGAGGTGGCTCAGGTTCCCTTTGAGTGGGGGGGGGTCTCAGGAACTCTTCAGGTGGCTCTGAGGCCCGCCATGCCTGTGGACTGTCTGTTGGGCAATGATTTAGAGAACTCACCGTGGGCTACAGTGGAGAGGAGAGCTCACTTGCAAATGTTGGGACTGCCTGAGTGGGCATGTGCTACCACTCGGTCCATGGCAGCCAGAGAGAGTGTTGAGAAAGACCTGGAGCCTGAGAATATGGCCCAGGTCCCTGCCTTGGAGGGAGGGGGCAGGGGACGCGGGAAACCGGCCCCCTTGGTTCCCACGGCCCAGGAGGGAGCAGACCCTGAGGGGGATGCCCTGGAGCCTACCGGGGAGCAGAGTACCGACCTGGGGGACCTGCCTGAGCTGACCCAGTGGCAGCAGGAAGGGGGGCCCACCAGGGAAGAGTTTTGTGAACAGCAGAGAACTTGCCCCTCTCTTGAGGGTATGCGGCAACAGGCTGCAGCCCAGGCAGCAGGTGATATGTCCGGTTCACATCTGATTTATTGGGAGAACAGTCTCCTGTATAGCGAGCCTAAGGTTGCTGAGCCGGGGTCAGCCCGTGTGCTGGTGGTACCCGAGTGCTTCAGAACCTTCCTACTGGGGTTGGCTCATGACATTCCATTGGCAGGACATCTGGGGCAGACCAAGACCTTTGAAAGGCTGGTCACCCACTTTTATTGGCCCCAGATGCGCAAGAGTTCAGATACGTATTGTAGGACCTGTGAGACTTGCCAGGCAAGTGGGAAGAGTGGGGGGAAGATCAAAGCCCCACTCCAACCCTTCCCAGTTGTTAGCACCCCATTCGAGCGAGTGGGCATTGACATTGTGGGGCCTCTGGACCCCAAGACAGCCATGGGCAACAGGTACATCCTGGTCTTGGTGGACCATGCCACCCGGTACCCTGAAGCCATCCCGCTCAGGACAGTGACGGCCCCCGTGGTGGGACGTGCACTGATGGGGATCTTCTCCCGTGTGGGGTTCCCCAGAGAGGTGGTGAGCGACAGGGGGACCAACTTCATCTCCCAGTATATGAAGTCTCTGTGGAAGGAGTGTGGGGTGACTTACAAGTTCACCACTCCTTACCACCCCCAGGGTACCGGTCTGGTTGAGAGATTCAACCGGACCTTGAAGGGCATGATCATGGGCCTAGAGGAGCCCCTGAGGCGTAAGTGGGACGTCCTCTTGCCATGCCTGTTGTTTGCATACCGTGAAGTGCCACAGAAGTCCTTAGGGTTCAGCCCCTTTGAACTGCTCTATGGCCATCCGGTAAGAGGGCCTCTGAGTTTGGTCAAGGAAGGCTGGGAGCAATCTCCCAGGAAACCTCCCCAGGATGTGTTTAGCTACATCCTGGCCTTCAGGAACCAAACTCGGCGTTTCAGAAACATTGCTGAGGCAAATCTGGAAGCCAGCCAGGAGGAGATGAAACCTTGGCACGACCAGAATGCCACTCTGGTCGAGTTTCAACCTGGTCAAAAGGTTTGGGTACTGGCCCCAGTGGAGCCCTGTGCGCTCCAAGATAAGTGGACCGGTCCATTTGAGGTGGTGGAGCGAAAAAGTAAAGTTACCTATTTGGTGGACTTTAAGTCTCCCAGGAACCCCCTGCGGTTCCTGCATGTGAATCGCCTAAAGCCCCACTTTGCGAGGTCTGAAGTGGGCATGCTTCTTGCCACAGATGCAGGGATGGAGGAGGAGAGTGAGCCTCTTCCTGACCTCCTGTGTGCAGGAGAGAAGGATGGGTCAGTGGAGGGTGTGGTCCTCTCCACCACACTGACCCCAGAACAGCAGAGAGATTGCCACCAGCTGTTGGGGCAATTCCCAGATTTGTTTTCCCTGGTACCTGGGGTCACTGATTGGTGCGTCCATGAGGTTGACACAGGGGACAGTCCTCCTGTCAAGCACAAGGCTTACAGAGTGACTGACAGGGTAAGGGCCTGCATTAAGGAGGAGGTCTCCAAAATGTTTGCCCTGGGGGTGATTGAGTCCTCTAGCAGCCCTTGGTCCAGCCCCGTGGTCTTGGTACCAAAGGCTGCAGCGCCTGGTGAGACTCCAGAACTTAGGTTCTGTGTGGACTACCGAGGTCTCAATTCGGTCACGAGGACCGACGCGCACCCCATCCCCAGAGCTGATGAGCTCATAGATCGGTTAGGGGCTGCCCGGTACCTCAGTACGTTTGATCTGACGTCTGGGTACTGGCAGATCGCCCTAACTGATGGGGCCAAGGAGAGGTCAGCATTCTCCACCCCAGATGGGCACTACCAGTTCCGTGTGATGCCCTTTGGAATGAAGAATGCCCCTGCCACCTTTCAGAGGTTGGTCAACCAGGTGTTGGCTGGACTGGAGGATTTCAGTGCCGCCTACCTGGATGACATTGCGGTCTTTAGTTCCTCATGGGAAGACCACTTACACCACCTCTGGGAAGTGTTGATGGCACTGCGCAGAGCAGGCCTCACAATCAAGGCCAGTAAGTGCCAGATTGGGCAGGGTTCTGTGGTGTACTTAGGACACCAGGTAGGGAGTGGCCAGGTGGCCCCCCTACAGCCCAAGATTGAAACCATCCTGGCTTGGGAGCCCCCAAGGACCCAGACCCAGGTGAGGGCCTTTTTAGGACTCACGGGTTATTACAGGAGGTTTGTCAAGGGGTATGGCAACATTGTTGCCCCCTTGACTGAGCTGACTTCCAAGAAGCAGCCAAAAATTGTGAACTGGACTGACACCTGTCAGAAAGCTTTCGATGCCCTCAAGACTGCCATGTGTACAGCACCTGTACTCCAGGCGCCCAACTTTGCTAAGGAATTTATTGTCCAGACAGACGCTTCAGAGCATGGGGTGGGGGCTGTTCTGTCACAGGTGAATGAGGAGGGACTAGACCAACCTGTAGCCTTCATCAGTAGGAGGTTACTTCCACAGGAACAGAGGTGGAGTGCGATTGAGCGAGAGGCATTTGCTGTGGTCTGGGCGCTGAAGAAGCTGAGACCATACCTTTTTTGGACTCACTTCCGGGTTCAGACCGACCACAGGCCCCTCAGGTGGTTGATGCAGATGAGGGGTGAGAATCCCAAGTTGTTAAGGTGGTCCATTTCCCTACAGGGTATGGACTTTACGGTGGAACACCGCCCTGGTACAGAACACGCCAACGCTGATGGTCTGTCCAGATTTTTCCGCCTTAGTGATGAGAACCTCCCAGGGGATGGGTAGTTCTCCCCACATTTCAGCTGGAGGGGACGTGTGTTAGACCTGGCACCATTGGCGTGAGTCTCCCTTCCATTTTTCCGCTGTATCTCCTCTGTTTTTGCTGGTTATAGATGCTCTGGGCGCTGTGCCACTGCCATTCAGTGCCACGGCGCGAATGCTCCCTTTGTAAAGATGACATATGAATTGGTACATCCCTGATTGGCTTATTTGGTTTACCTGTTAGTCCCTAGTAGCGTGGCCTGTGTGTGCCCAGGGCTGGTAAACCGAATGCTGCTGGTGGGCCTGCAGCACTGGTTTGTGCCACCCACAGAAGCAGCTTGTAAAGTGTGTCTCAGACCTGCCACTGCAGTGTCTGCGTGCAGTCCAGAACTGCCATCTTGGCTGTGAAGTGCACCCACTTCCCAGCCCCGAAAACCTTCCCTTGGTATCCTGTAAGCCCCCCTTATGATAGGGCGCATTGTATGCGTAAGGTAGGACATGCCCTGATGTATGTAGCATGTCCTAGTAGTGAATTACACCCCATTTCGTTTTTCACTACTGTAAGGCTACCTGTTCTCCATAGGCCAGAATGGGAGGTCTGGGCTATTACATTCTATAGTCCTAACTGACCCACAGAACATGGTAGAAAAACGAATCTAGTATGCCTGAGCTCAGGATATTAAAATACATCTTTTAGTGAAGGTTATTTTTATATCCTGTGTTTGAAACTACCACTTTTAGAGTATAGGTACTTTCTTGCCTAAGCCTTCCAGTTTGCTCTGCTATGATGTGTATTGGCTGTCTGGTTTTGGAGGGACAGGGCAGGCTGAGTCAGACCTGGGTTGAATAGAGCGACCTGCCTTGGTGTGAGGGGAGGGGTAGCTCCTGCACTTGAATAGGACTGTGTCTGGCAAGGTGAATGCTGGCTCCACCTCCCACTGTGCGTCTGAGGCAGACCCCCTCTTTCTGAAAGGAAGGATGCAGCCTGATCAACAAAGTGCTCCAGGGCTGGGCAGAACTGGTTCTGGCTGGGTTCAGAGACTTGGGACCCCTAAGAACAAAGACTTTGGGGGTATAAATATTTGTGCACAAACCCCTACAATTTGTATTGCTCCTGGATAACAAGAAGAACCTCTGTCCGTGTGGCTACAGGAATCTGCAAGAGAAGGACTGTCCTTGTGCCTTGTGGCCTGTTTCTGGGACTGGCCTGCAGCTGTTACTACTGGACTTCAAGAAGAGGAAAGGAACTTTGATTGGACTTTTATTTCTTTTGCTACAGCAACTACCCAAGGGCTAGGAGAGAGCTAGCCTCCTGCTGGAGTCTCAGGCACATCAGACTCCACCATCAGCCTCCTGTTTCCTCCCAGCGAGGATTACTATCTGCAGGTGAGGCTCCTGTGTGTTCCAGGACCTCTATTTCTACTGTTCAGAAGAGAGCGCTGAAAATCGTCGCTAACCTCCGTTAGCGAGCCGCTGCAGCTGGTGAGCGTGAGAAAAATCGCCGCTCCGCTGTCGCCGAGCGCTCGCTAAACCCGAAGATCGTCTCAGCACCTGTCTGCGGGCCTGAAAACGCCCGCTATCCGAAGATCATCGCAGCACCTGTCTGCGGGCCTGAAAACGCCCGCTATCTGAAATCATCGCAACAGGATCAGCGCGGACGCCGAGCGTTCGCCATTTTCCCCGCATCGAATCCGGATCGTCGCTCCCTCGCGGAGCGCCATCTTTGTCAACGCAGCAAGATCGCACACGCAACAGGCTCGGTGCATCATCCTCCCTTCGCGGCAAGGATTTCATCGCATCACCGGCTTAGCGTGAGGAAGTTTGTCGCTTTGTCCTGCCCGCAACCCAGCGCATCATCCTCCCTCGCGGTAAGGATTCAACGCATCGCTGGTTAGCGTGAGGAAATTTCTCGCTACAGCTCCTTAGCGACAGTTTTGTTGCTTTGCTCCAGGAACCAGATACTTTGTGAGTAAAAGGGTCACAGAGACCCCTGCCTTGAACTAAAACATCATTTTGTGCATCCTGAACTATTTTTCCTTGCAGCATTTCTAAAGTAATTATATTTTTATAGTATTGTGGATTTTTACTCTTATTGGTCTTGTGATTAAGTCTATATAAAAAATACCTATTTTTCATAACTACTTGAGTGGTGTCCATTTGTAGTGTTCCTCATTATATTACTGTGTATGGTCATAAATGCTTCACACACTGCCTCTGAGATAAGCCTAGCTGCTCGTTCTACGTTACCACAGGGTTGAGCAGGGGTTGTCAAAGGGTGTAGGCTGCTTACTCTGACTTAGGAAGAAGGGTCCCTACTTGGACAGTGGCCAGCCATTGCCAACTAGAGACCCCCATTTCTAACAGGGGCTCTCTTGCGTCATTGCCTCATCTGCTCCTGCCAGAGCTGGGTTTGGTGTTGTCTCCCCTGTAGGTAGTCAGCAGGTATCCCCGATGCTCAAGTCAGTCCCAGACTTTCATTGCAGAGGTGAAAAAGTGTGAGCAGTCCTTATCAATTATCCTTAGTTTTGCCGGGAACAACAAGGCGTATCGGATTTCCAAGGTTCGCAAGTGTTACTTAACTTGTAGGAAGGTCTCTCTTTGACGTTGGAGCAGCACAGTGTAATCTGGATAAATATTTCGAGGTTGGCCCTCCACACTCCATGGGCATGCATGTGTGCCACTTGCCGGATACCATCTCTGTCTTGAAAATTGAACAATCAAGCCACAATCGCTCTCAGTGGGCCTCTGGGTGGTGGCGACCGATCCAGAGCCCTTTTGAGCATGTTCCATACTAAACCATTTAGAGGTTTTCACAGCCAACACCACAGACGCCAACCATTCTTCGAGGAGTAGATCCATACTCGGGCCCTACGCCCATTCCAGGACCCTAACCAGTCAGATATTGTTATGGCGTGAGCACTCCTCAGCATCCTCCATTCGCTCCTGTAGCCGGGCCACCTCCTGCTCCATCTGCTGGTACCTTGCAGAGTGTTTGGCCATTGTTGGTCAAGTAGGAGTCAATGTAGATTCTGTCTCTGCCACACGATCTACCAACTTCCTATAATCAGCCAGAGAAGATTCATCTCCTAGGTAAATGCATTGATTTTGAGTTTCAGGGCCCCTTTGTGTACTTTCTGGCCACGCGAATGGTGGCCGTGTGTGTCTCCATGTCATCATCCAGTGAGCCAGCCATTGGTACCAAACCATCCCCCATGCGGGGTGGTGGGTCTAGCAGGGGTGCTTTAACCACTTTTGGCCGCACCATGTTCTCCCCTTGTGTTAGTGTCCTACTGTGGGTTCTGGTGCCACCTGTCCTCACCCCACAGCGTCTCAATCCATGGCCGCCACTGACAGGCTCTGCCCTGTGGAAGCACAGGGTATCGCGGCAATGGATGCCCAGTTCTGCACTGTCATTCCTTGTTCAATCTTCACAGGCAGAACCTATATGCAGCAAGGTATCAGTCAATAACCACTACAGGGGTGACCACTCTGCTCCAATCACCACCACAGTGCAACCCCCTCTCGGGTCCTTCATTAGTCTGTCTCCTGCCGGGAATGGATGGAGAAAAGAGAAGGCAATGGGGCAGGAAGGTGGGGTCACTTCAAACTGATAAAAGCCCCGCCAGAAGACGACTTGCTGAAAGGGAAAGTCGTGAAACACCACTATCTGTGAAGGAGCGTTTGGTTCAGGGGCAACACTCTATGGGTCTCTCAGCAGGTGGGGGGAAGTAGAAGGGAAATTGACAATGCAATTCAGGATCTCCCAAATCGTCCCCATCCCAGCTTGGCATCCAGGCTCAAGCACTCCCATGACCTCGCCTCCAGTTGCCTTCCCACAGTTCTCAAGTTGGATCCCAGGCGTGCAATGCCCATAGGGCTGAAAGGGCTGCAGCCCCATCATGTGCGTCAGCCCGGGTTGAGACTAACCCTGGGCATAAAACTCCGCTCCGTTTGCTGTGTCGATCTTTGGCAACTCCACGCTGCACGTAGAACACGGAGTTGCCGGAAAACTCCGCACTCTGCAATGGAGCAGTGTTTATTTTGTGTTTGCGTGCCCAAAATGTGATTTTGCGCACACAGGAGTGAGTTTCTGGGTACTTGTGATCGCCAATGAGATTTCCCATCCATTCGCGAGCGCCACAAGATTTTCTAGCCGGCCGCATGGTCCCGCAAGAGTTTGAGATCGTGAACAAGACATTCGCGCGGGCCATCGGACTTGTGGTGGAAGTTTATTGAAGAACGCAATCCCGAACACGCAGAATCTGCAATCTGGAGAAGGTTCTCTCCTGCGTAGCATCAAAACCTTCTTGAAATGACGATTTGGATTAAATAAACTCCCTAGGTTGACATTTGGCTGTACTTTTTTGTGCAAGGAGTCCCTTTTCTTTTTTTACTTTTTATTTGAAGAGGAAAGAAGTGTCCCAGAGTCTCCAACTTCCTGTTCCTGTCCAGAAGGCTCCCCCCAGTGCTTTGCCCATCTCCTGTTCACTTTTCATTTGGATTTTGGAGCTGGAAAGATCACTCTTTGTGTCTGCTGCATCATATATCCTTGGATTTGAGGACTTCTGAATTTGAGATTTCACAAGTAAGTTTGAAAATTGGTGTTGTTTGTTTAATTGGGGCCATGCATCCAGATTTTTTTGAACTTTTCATTGTTTGTTTACAATCTCTTGTGGTGGGTGGCCTGTAGTTTCAGTAGGAGTCTAGTTGTTTCTTTGTAAGTAATTTTTCTTCTTTATAAAGGAAACATGTTGCACAGTTTAGTACACTTTCTCCAACTTTTGAAATCAATTTGCAATATTTATTTAATTCACTAGCCTAGTAGTCTGCCAATGGGTTTTGCAACCAATAGGCCCAGAGCTACTCATGGGTGCATTAAACAACTTTTTCTGTGGTGTCTGTTGAATTTAAACACCATTTAGGGCATGGATGGCATTGGATTGAAAAATATAAAATGTGTGTTTTTTGGGGTATTTTACTTTTTTCATGTGTGTTAAATGAATGTCTTTGCTGGATGTGTGTGGTTGTTGTAACTTGCAAACCTTTTTTAGCCCTGTGGATTTTCCTTTTTGGCATTGTTGCATTAAAGCTGTGCTGTTTAGCATGCCTCCTTTGTCTGGCCAGTGTGTGAGTGTGTTTGTAATAGTGGGCCAGCATTTCCCTCAGCTGAGCCTCCCCATGTGGCCAGGGGTAATTTCGTAAAGTCTGTGTCCATATAGGCCTGCTTGAGTTCATTGTTTTCCAGGCCTCCTGCTTGTTGTTGTTGTGAGTGACCATGTGGCTGGTGGCCATTTTGTAGTGGTAGTTAGTGTGTTTTTGCCATAGGCCTGCATGTCTTTCCTTTGTTCCTCTTGGCTTATAGTTATTGCTTTTTCTTGTGGCCTGGCCATGTGGCTGTCAACCATTTTGTGAAGGCAGCCAGTGTGCTTTTCCCATAGGCCTGCATTGTCTGTCTTCCCTTTCTTGTTGTTGTGGCCTGGCCATGTGGCTGATGGCCATTTTGTGAAGGCAGCCAGTGTGCTTTTGCCATAGGCCTGCATTGTTTGTCTACCCTTTCTTGTTGTTGTGACCTGGCCATGTGGCTGTCGGCCATTTTGTGAAGGAAGCCAGTGTAGTTCTGCATTAGGCCTGTAGCCTTCCTTGTGGTGGCCATGCCTTCTTGCTGGTTGTTGTTTTGCATGCATTTTTCTTCTTTTATCCAGCAAAAAATGTAGCACAGTTCGCTACATTTTCTAATAAAGTTGCAATATTATTGACTTGAACTGATTCACTATGTGGCCTAGTCTGCCAATACGTTTTTGCAACCAAAAGGCCCAGAGCTACTCATGGGTGCAGGAAACAACTGTGTCAGTGGTGTCTGTTGAATTTAAACATCATTCAGGGGATGGATGGCATTGGATTGAAAAATACAAAATTAGTTTTTTTTGGTATTTCCCTTTTTTCCATGTGTGTTAAATAAATGTCTTTGTTGGATGTGTGTGGTGGTTGTAACTTGCAAACCTTTGTTAGCCCTGTAAATTTTCGTTTTTGGCATTGTTGCATTAAAACTGTGTTGTTTAGCATGCCTCCTTGGTCTGGCCAGTGTGTTGGTGTGCTTGTAATAGCGGGCCAGCATTTGCTTTGGCTGAGCCTCCCCTTATGGCCAGGGTTAATTTTGTAAAGTCTGTGTCCAACTCCATAAAGCCCTGCTTGAGTTCATTGTTTTCCAGGCCTCCTGCTTGTTGTTGTTGTTACTTGTGAGTGACCAGGTGGCTGGTGGCCATTTTGTGGTGGCAATTATTATGCTTTACTGCTTTTGCCATAGGCCTGCATGTCTTTCCTTTGTTCTTCTTGGCTTATTGCTTCCATCCATTGACAGCTGCAGCTCCCTTATTGCTGCATCCCACGTGATGCACAATGCCAAACCGGGTCTGTTACATTTGTATTTTTGTTGTTGTTCTTCTTCTTTCCTATCCTTCCTGAGTGTACTTACAGTACACCATGAAAGCTCTTCTTGTTTTCAAAGTCTCACAAATGGCTATACTGTATTATGTTTTTTAATAACTAAGGTAATACTTGTAATATAATGAATAACACTAACAAGTGTGACCACACACAAAGTTATACATTATATTTGTTTGTTTGTACTAGTAGTAATTGAACCACAACTATGAATACCATGTTTCACTGATGTTCTTCTTGCTACTTTGCTTTTAGGTGCACAAAAGAGGAGGAGACAACATCACCCACTGTACTGCCAGACGGAAATCCTGCTGCGCATAACATCACGTGACGTGTGACCAAAGACATCTATTCAACTTGTGCTACTGCATGCTGCTGACATTTTCAAGAGGGCCCCAAAGAAAGGTACCAGGTCCAGTACCAAGAACGTTGCCATGTGAAGAAGGAACTGCTACTTACCAAGACCGGTATGTCGCCCAAGACCTTTTTTGGGAAACCAAAAATTGTGCCCGCAACAGCGGTGTCCGGGGAGCAAGCTGGGAGCGGCACCCTCACATCAGTGGACCCAGCCAACCAACTTAGGCCCAAGCCCATGTCTGTCGCAGAGGCAGCCAGTCTAATCACAAGTCCAACGCCGACAAGCAGTGATGTTGACATTGACTTATCGTTATAGCAAAGTAGTACCCAATCAATGAAGGAAACTCAGATAAGTGGGCAACAACAGCCGCAACCACCCCCAATAGTACTTGTTCCTCACAAAGTAGGAGCAGTTCAGGAGATTGAACTTCCTGCAGAGGAAGAAGAAGAGCAAACCACTCTTT
Source organism: Triturus cristatus (assembly GCF_964204655.1). Lineage (NCBI taxonomy): Eukaryota > Metazoa > Chordata > Amphibia > Caudata > Salamandridae > Triturus > Triturus cristatus. The sequence continues at coordinate 427,956,211 of NC_140594.1, read as the reverse complement.
CAAAAGATCAATTGTATGCCAGATCCCCATCAAGGAAAAGGAGGGTTAGTCCATCAACTTCTTCTGCAAGCCCCCCTTCTGATGATCTAGATGCCACTTGGAAGCCACCTCAGTCTGAGAGTGAGACACGCCACGAGAACAGACTAGGGAAAAGGAAGGTTCCAGAAAGCCTTAGAGTTATGGGGGTAGATGTAGACGAGGAGGATGATGATGAGCCAGTTATGATGGACATTAGTTACTCCCCAGTGGAGACCAACATTGCCCCATCCCATGGAACTTTTCGGGCGGTGGATTATGTAGGGTAATGACTCTCCTGGGAAATACGCAGTGAGTGTATACTAGTGTATAATTAGGATTGCGGTGCATAAGGGTGGGGAGAGCCACCCTCCTCTCCCAATGTGTGGATAACCACTGATAAACTAAAAAAACAATCCCTTGCACACGCCAACAGTGTATATTATATATCATTAACAGTAACAAAAAACACTCTTGTTCCTCTGTTGAAACAGTCACTTCAGTTTAATCCTGAAATCTTTAGCCAATACGAGTTTTGTCGCGCTTAATGGTTGTGCACAGCAGCTTCTTTAAGGCCATAATCTCTTTGTATCGACTCTTAATTCTGGTTGTATTTGCGATCCGGAATGGCTTCTAGGGCTCCAGTGATAATTACACAGCAAAAAGCATCAGGGTATACTGTGTCCAAAATGTTGTGTATTCTGGAAGTCTCTTCTTAAGTATGGATCTTGTGTGTATGAATTATTAATCCATCAAGAAGAACGATGGCGTGGTGTAGTCAAACCACTCTTGTGGGCTCAGTAAATCCCTCATACCAGCAACCAAGTCTTTGTTGGTGTAAACGCAAGCCTTCTGTTTCGTAGCAGGGCTGCCTTCGGCGTGTCCACAGATGGTACTGAAATTGCTGTGAGGGATGTGGCACGGTTACCACCAACACAGATGCGACCAACATTACCTCCATCTTCCATACTTTGCCAGCAGTGACCTACATCCATCACAACCACCTCAGTAGAAGTAGGTACTGCAGAGAGTCAAATGTCACACCCACATATCAGTTCATCCAACATTGAAAATGGAACCAGCAGCGCCAGAAAATTGACCTCCCCAGTTTGGGACTTTTTTCGGTTAGCAAGAAGGAGGTGAACATTGCCATATGCTGCATTTGTGGACAGGTGTTAGTCGGGGTAAGCTTGGTTGAAACTATGGTACCGGAGGCCAAACAATCCATCTGAGAAAACACCACTTGATTCAGTGGGAGGCGCACCTTAACAGCCAAAAAACTGCACGTATTGTTGGTGGAAGGGATGAAGGAGAAGAAGATCCGATCACGGTGGAAGGTGAACAAGAGTGAGACATTTTCTCTGTTACACAAAGCAGCCTTTTCCCCAACAGTGCCGTGGTATCACCCACATCATCATCAGCATCAGCATCCAATGGCACAAAAGTCACACCAAGGGGTCCAAGGCAAGAGAGCACCGCAACAAAAAAATGCGCATTGAGCATAACATCTGGCATCAAGAAGTAACCTGCATCAGTGGCACGAGAAAACAAAAAAATCAAGGCTACCGTTCTCAGCATGTTTAGGTCAGAGGGGCAGTACATACGCAAACACCCAACAGCACTTTTGTACAAAGTGAAGCTGGCTAAAATGTTAGTGCTGGACCTCCTCCCTTTTTATTTTGTGAAATGGTGGGTTTTCTTGAATTTGTGGCAGCCATCTGCCCAAAATGGAAGGTTCCCAGCTGGTCCTATTTCACCAGAGTTGCTGTACCAGCACAACATCACGACGTGCTGGAATTGTTTGGACAAGCTCTGTAGCAGAGTGCTGTGCACACTATCCACCTGACAACAGACATGTGGACCTATTGCCAAGCCACTGATTACATGTGCATCACTGCACACTATATCTCTTATGTGGGGGTTAGAGAAAAGATATCTGCAGGTGTTGACACTGCTGAAATTTTTAACACAACTCGGAAACATGCATCTGTAGCCATGTTCGCCATGGAGAAATCTCATACTGCTGCAAACATTTTGGAAGACTTTGACAGCAAGGTCTTTGAATGGCTGCGACCAAGAGGGCTTACCATTGGTTTTGTTGCCACAGACAATGGTAGTAATATAGTTAAGGCCGTGACCGATAGTGGCTATTTTAGGGTCCTGTGTTTGGTACACTGCATTAACACCATTGTTCAAGACTTTCTGAAAAAAGAAGACAGAGTCAGCAAATTACTGACCACCTGCAGAAGAATATGCACACATTTGAGCCATTCTTTTAAAGCCCAGAATCAGCTGAGGATCATTCAACGTGATAATAGAATGCCAGTTAAACCACTCATCCAGGAGGTGCTTGAACAGCTGTTTAAGCAATACATACCAGTACATACCAGTCAATTAATATGTCATGTAAAGAGGGGATGCTACTGTAAAGGCATGATCATTGAGATGGACCAATGGGGCCTAGTTAAATGCCTGACAGAGAAGCTACTTCCTTTCGAGTTCTGCACACGTGAAGTCAGAAAGGAGTACTGTACTATGGGCCAAGCTATCCCATTGTTGCACATGCTCCAGAAATAGCTGAAGGGGGTGTCTGCAATGTATGCATGTGTGGAGGAAAAAAAAGAAACATGTGAGTGGAGAGCTTAACCCTTCACTTATGTGAAAATACAAGGGTGCTACGAGGCATTGTGTCATCCAACCATTGCATTTGTGCCACAATTCTTGATCCACGGTACAAACCATTACAGCACACTTTCATTCCTTTTTCAGATGGGGATGTTGCCAGCTACAAAAATTGGATAGCTGTGCAAGCCAGTGTGCTAGAAAAATCACGTCCGGGAATTGGAGGCCCGCTCCTCCATGGCACAACAAATACTGTAGGTCAGCCTTTAAGTTCAACTTCAGAGCCTGAGAGCAATGTGGTTGGCTCACAGCATCCCAATCCACCATATACACCAAGAACAACATCAACAACAACAAGAACAGGAGCATCAGTCCCAAAATCGGCACACAAATGGTTTCTACAGACAGGGCTTAAGTCCAGTGCTGAGGCAAAGGCAAAAGAGGCCGAGCAAAGAGGAGCACCCATGACCATTGAGCGGATGGTCCAGGCCTATTTGGATGACCCAACAGAGGTCTACTTTGATCAAAAACCATTGCTGTATTGGTATGGGAAAAGGCACAAATGGCCAGTGCTCAGCAGGCTGGCGATAAACTATCTGGCTTGCCCTGTCACAAGTGTCTCTGCTGAGCATGTTTTCAGTGCTGCTGGTGGCGTTCTGACAGTGAGAAGGACTAGTCTCTCACCCCAAAACATGAAGAGGTTAACCATGATAAAAATGAATCAGCACTTTAAAAATACCACCCGATTACACCATTCCTGAAGTAGCACAGCAGGAAGATGATGACGGCGACTCAGGTCATGGAAGTAGTGTGTTAGGTGACCTACTTTTGGGCGAACTACCAGAGTTTGAGGACAAGCTCTACTTTCCTGACAACTAGGCTCTTTCAATATCCACTTTCTTTCTTTCTTTGACGTCCCCCCAAAAAAAGATATAGCTAAGTAACATTATTTACTTTATTATTTGTGTGTGTCACTATCTTTCTGGTTCACAAATCCATCCCTACCGTCTTACTCTTTTTATTGCCGGATCATAGTTGCAACTGTGTGCAGTCAATTAAGAAGTAAAGTCCACTCCTTACTTGCCCAAAAGCCATTTCCCTCAAGCCAGACATTGGATAGAGAATTCAAACAAATGTGTGCCTGCCTCCAACCCTGGGCCCTGACCATCTATCTATCCTTTCCTAACCTAAAGGCAGTGACGGCCCGTGTAGGGCGTTTTACCGGGGCGGTGACGTGGCGCAGAGGAGGGGCAGGGTGGGGGGTTGCAAAATGCGGCAAACGTCCGATTTCAGGTAAGTTACGAAAAAAATTAATAAAACTAATTTCGTTGCGCGCGCTGCATCACCAAATGCGATGCAGCACGCGCAACGAAATTCGTTTTATTAATTTTTTCGGAACTTACCTGAAATCGGCCGTTTGCCGCATTTTGCAACCCCCCACCCTGCCCCTCCTCTGCGCCATGTCACCACCCCGGTAAAACGCCCTACATGGGCCGTCACTGCCTAAAGGTACTGCCCCGGAAGAACAGGTAAATGATGGCATGCATTGCACAGTGAGTGATTATTGTTTGTTGTGAATGTCTATTATACAAAGTGACTCAAGACAATCTTTCCCTTCTTGTTCAATAGCAAAATTGTACAGGCCAATCCATTGCATTTTGAGTCGGGAGTGGACGAGTCTGGATGACTCACTCAGGAGTCGGTAACTGTTGGTACGGACTCGGAGTTGGACACCATGACCATACTCGCAGTCGGAGTCAGGTCAGGAGGATCAAAGATGATTGATGGAATAAGTCAGAGCGTGAGCATGACTACTTAGAGAAATGCCACCAGAAGAAGATGGAATTTTTTCAAATTCACTGAAGCCAACCGATTTGGATGATTGATGATGACTTTGAAGTGGCCTAAAGGTAAACAACAAAATAAACCAGACCTACATGTCTGTGTAGTGGTTGTGGGTGGTGAGTGTGGTGTGACTGATAGCAGTGCGTTGATTTTCTACTTCATTTGTAAAATGCTATGTTGCTGTGTTTATACTATCTATGTGTGTTCAGTGCTCAAATCCGAAGCTAGGTGGAGTTTGGGTGGGATGGCATGTTGTTGGAGCTAACTGCCAGAAGCAGAGTCTGATTTAGCCATGCTGCCTCTGAAAGTCTTCTTGTTGCACTCCTTATGCAGTTTAACTTTTTGTACCTCCTTGATTTTTTAATATCCTTTTTGTTTTTCCATCTACAGGCCCTTTACCCTGCACCACACTGGAAAAACAACTCACACTTACCATACCAAACTGCATCCACCAGGCACCTAAGATTCACGGGCGGACAGTCCAGTAGGAATGCGGAGATGCAAATCCCAATTTATACAGTATCATGTTTCTCTCTTCAATCAATACGACTGTGTGTGTTGTTTAGTGTGCTTATTTTACTCCTACAGATAATTTAATTGTATTTGCTATCTTTCTAAGCACGGTACCACTGAACATAGATATAATGTATGTAACTTGGGTCTCGCTGGGGGCAGGCAGACAATTGCATAATTAATATATTGCACTGCACTTGTCTAGCACCACTCATCATCATGCATGCATTTCCTTTTCCTCCCATAACAGATTTGTGATGGTCGACTGCCAAAATTAGTGTCATCCATGTGTAGTGTTTGTCTTTGTCAAACCTTTCCCTCAAATCCCCCTTCCCAACTGTTCTTCAAACCCCTAACCCTCTTCCCCCAGGCTGTGTGATTTATTGAAGTGTGAGTTAACAATTTTTACACCATTAATTGATCACACACTTGGTGGGGCGGATGTGGTGAAAGCAACAACAACTCCGTGCAGGGTGAGAAGGATCTTATTCTCAAGTAAGCTCATATAGCCCTCACTGGCAGTAGATATTATAGCCTTTTAGCCTGCCGTAGCGGGCTATACCGGTTATTAAAGGCCCGCTCCAGCGTTAAAGACCCAAGCCGAAGACAAGGGACTTTAACAAGGGAGCGGGACTTTAATAGCCGGTATAGCACAGCTACGAAGGGCTATAAGGCTATTAGAACATTCTGCCACTAGAGGGCAGAATGTTCCAACAAATAAAACAAAGGCCTCTCGGAGTTCGAGGGGTTTAAATTCCCTCGGGCTCTGAGAGGCCTTTAAAAACAACATTGGAATGTTGATTTGTGGGCCTTTACCAGCCTGTAAAAGCATGGAGCACTCCATTGTCTACAATGGAGCTCCAAACATTCCAATGTTCTAATATACAATATCCACCCCAGCACAGTGTATGATTTATTTTTTCAAATGAACATCTCATTGCCAGCATTATCATTCAGGCACTGTATTATTTGCATCCCAGCAGGTTAAGTTTGTCCACTTTGTACAGTTCGTAGTAGCTAAACATTGTTCTGATTAATTCAATTTTTCAATGCTTATCATACTCTCTTCTTGTGTCTGAGACTGTGTCTGTTCTAGTAGTCTAGTCCCTGGTGACTGTAATCAAGCTTGCATATAATAACGCCATTAACCTCATTTTTTTTACTTCAGTTTAACTTCCCTTTCGATGAATAGTCCCGTTCTCTGAGCCCTTATCCTACATTTCTAGTTCGCCTAGGAGGGAGTGGAACCATGCTTCAGTTCTGATTAGTTTGCCTTCAATATCAATAGAAACGCTAGCAATGCCTGCTGCTACTACAACCACAGCCACGATGGCACCTTGGAAAACCATGGAGCCCTCGCTTCATCTAATCAGGTAAGAGAAGTGAACTGTTGTTGATTGATCACTGTTGAATGACAATCATTCTATACATGGTAATTCACCCCCCACCTCCTCCGAGTCCTTAGGGGTGAATAATAATATATAGTAGTAGCAGAGTATACTGCAGAGACTAGGAGGAAGGAGTAGTAGGACAAGGGAGGCTACCACATCACTATTTTGTTTACACTATCAGCAGATTTTTAAAACTGGCTGCAGCTAAGGCAGCACTGAGAAGTACAACAAACAATTATTAACCAATAATCATTCATAATCATAAAATGTAAAAGTGTGAAAAGTTTATTATTCCCTGAACAAAATACCAAACACACAACTGGCCGACCCCTCTCCCTAACCCCAACCAATGTCCAAGTAGTGTTAAAAAATATCCATAAAGAAAGAAAAACCCAACAATCCCCTAACTCCCACAAAGAGATTAAAATAAATGGGGCTGAAGAGAGCAGTAACGGTGGGTTAGGAGCTTCTGGAACTGCCTCTCCACCTGGTACTGCCTGGCTTCAATATCCGCCAGCCTTCTGATGATGCGGCGCTGAAACTGGCAGAAATAAGGCAGGGCAGCAGTCCTGGTGAAATGGTGGTGGCGCCGGTGGGCAACCATTGGACCGCAGCAACGGTGTGGTGGGGTGGCTGTTGGGACCTGGCTGGGGCCCGGGGCATCTGCAGCAGCTTCTGCCTCTTCCTCCTCGGCAACCAGCCGCTGATACTCGGCCCTGATGGCCTCCATTTTCCGTCGCCGGTCCGGGCTGCCATCTCCTGCCTGGTCAGTGTTTTTGGAGCAGCAGGAATAGCTACATATCAAGAAAGGAAAAAGTCAAATTGTAAAAAATGCTCTTAGCAAAACACATAGAAAATTAAAATTATGCCATTAGTAAGGGGGGAGGTGATTGATGATGGGTGGGTAGGAAGGATACATTATGTTGTGCTTGAAAACTACTGTGAGTCCAGGCAGGAGTCTGAAATGCCACCTCCTCAACCATTTGAATAAAAAACAACCTCGAAAAAAAGATTCCAGGCAAGTAAAGGTGAGAGGAACACCACTACAGAGGAGGACCATAGTTCCTTATTCTCCTTTCCAAGGATTTTTACATTCATCATTGCATTGTTCTTCGAGTATTTTATTATTTATTCTTCACCCTTGGCTTTGATGCTCACCAACATTTAAGTTTTTTACATTCTCTCAATCCTATCTTCACTACTGAAACTACCAATCTATCCATATAGCCATCCATACAAAGTTCCAAACATGGCTCCCTTTCTCACTTCAGTCTCATGATCTCAAGTACAAACCTTTCAGCAACAAACATTTGTCATTTGACATTTACCCACCCATGTGTCTTTAAGTTTATTTCAATCAAAAGAAGCCACCAGATTCCAATCACCCACCCAGGCAGGCATCCTTTCACACATACACTTCCACCCACCCAGGCATGCTACCTACCCGTATACCAACCTTTCATCCATCCTTCACCCACCCATGCATCCTAGCTATCAGCCACCTATAGTACTATTTATGCATCGAGCGCTTTTACCCATGCATCCTTCACTTTCAGTCATATAAAATACATTTCATCCAACCTTTCCCCTTCCATCCTTCCCTTTTCCAACAACCGATAGTTAAAGGTCTTGTTCATGAAACGTTTTCTGCTGAGTTGAAGATAGGAGTGACCATTAGTTACTCAGCTCAAATTCAACTCCTGCTGTGTACACCTGTTCACAAGTCAACAAGACTACACCTTCACGGTGAGATTATAATTTTAATTATTTGTCAATAATAGGCAAGCAATATGACTTACCACCGCCAGCCACTGCCTCTGGCTCATCCCCTTCTGCTTCCACATCTGCAGACTGGCTGGCAACGTTTGTGCTAGCCCCGACACTGGTGGTTGGAGTGGCTAGAAAAAAAAGATTACACAATTCTTAGATGCCAGATACACCTCTCCCTATTAATTGCTCTATAGCAAAATAAGAAAACAACACACACATCATTCACTACAATTTGGATACATTACAGACAGTATCTTCTATAAAAAAATATCAGGTTGGGCATTTTGTTGGTGGAAAGTTTCAAAAAAGCCTGAAGTCAAGACAAGAGACAAGCTGTTAAGGAGTGGCTGGAGCTATTGATGAATCTGATGTTTTGAGAGAAAATTAGCATTGGGCCTTGTTGGCAAGTGCAATGGGGCCGTCCTCCTTGTATTTCTTCCCTGACATGGTGCACAGTCATCAGTTCACCAACTACTGCTAATAATACTAGGCCTAGCTAATAAGAAGACACAATTCTGGGGTGTCCAACGTGACCATTGCCACTCTCTTGTTTTAGTGATTAAGCCTTCTCATCTATTACATGCGTAGAATACCTTACTTGGGCAATGGGCATGCAATCTGCACTGCAGAGGAGTAGTAGTTGTGCTATGTGACCAATAGGTTCTCTGAGTCTTAGAGTACCACCACTAGGCAGGCCACAAAAGGGTAGAGGGAAAGGAGACTGAAAAAGCAGAAGAAAGGAAGCTATAGACAAACTGGAAACTAGAGACAGTTTGATGTAAAGTAAAGACAATTGAAATATAGAAAATAAGTAAATAGGATAATGCAGGGATAAGAAGAATTTTGAAATGGATACATCAAAGAGAGTTTAGAACAATAATATAAAACGGGTAGACGTCACATTATTTAAAAAGGAGCAAAATTAGGGGAATAAATATATTAATGTTGACACCAGGAGGACGTACTGGGGCCACCAGAGCCATCGGCCGAGGATTGGAGGCACCCACCGCTCCAGCTCCCGGACCCTCACCCTCCTCAGCCCTCTTCTTGTCCCTGGATGCTGATGTAAAACATAAAGACAAAATTAGTGGTAATAAATAATATCTCCCCAAAATATATTTGACAGGCAAAGGCAATCGCAATAACATTGAACTTTTGTAAACCAGATCAACTAGTAATAGTATATCGCGGACCGTCCTACCCTAGTCAAAATTTCCAACACATACCTACCTACCTAGTCCACTCCTATTCCAAATTCAGTAAACTGCATTTTGGAATTACTAATAATAAATTGCAACAAATCATGGTGTTTGCTTCTTCTCAAATCTCAGTCTCAAGTCAACCCCCTTTGATGGGCCAATGCACTAATCCCTAAGGGCCTTATTATCATGATTACAATGATGCCAGGCGGATGCCATTATGGTTCTGGACCCGTCCGACCTTAGGTCTACGCCGCGGTCACGACGACCGCACCAGTCTATTATGAATCGATGCGATCGCCCATAGGCCATAGGGCAGTCGCAAACCTCCATTTGTCAATGGAAGCTTGTGTGGCAGGCGAAAAAGACCTGCAGCACAAGCTTTCATTGAAAAATTGATGTTGTGGTTGACAAACATCCCTGCACCGTCCGTGTGGCATTGGCATGCACCATGCGGTTACGAAATTACAAATAACTAATTATAGAATCTCTTACATAATCATCACTAATCACACCAGCCCAAGCGAGTGGCAACAAGTACCATTCATTAACTAGGTTAGGTGGGTAGCGCCAAGTAAGCTAAGCATCTTTCTAGAATAACAGAATATTACATAATATTTGAACACTTAACATGCATGTGAGCAGCATGCTTGCTATTATCTGGGGAAAAAATATTAGCTATAGCATAAAACACACAAGTAATACTAAAAATCAATCATTTTAATAATTACCTAGCCCTGCAACCTCTACTCCTAGCAGGTTCAGCAGGTCCTGCTCTTGGTCCAGGATCTCGGATGATTGGTGCGCCAAATGCTGATGGGTGCGCCGGACCCCAGAGCAGTAGTAAACTGCATGGCTCTTCCTCGCCCAGCGCTGCTGGTGCTCCCGCATCCCGTACCCGGACCCAGGCCTGTCACCTGCTGCTAGGGTGCAGGGGAGGTGGCGCTGGATATGGAAAACCAGCGCTGCCACCTCCACCTCGGAAAACAGGGCATGGGCTGCACCCCTGCCTAGCGCCACCTTCCGCAAGGAAGGTGGTCGCGCCTTGGTCTGCCCTTATCTGCCATGGGGCTGGGGGAAAGAGAGAAAGAAAAGAAACAGGGAAAAAGAAGGAAGGACTGGGTAATAATAAGGAAGTAGGAAAGCTAAAAAATAAAGTACAAAACTCACCAAAACACACAGTAAAGTAGATTAAAAACACGAATACACACTTAGATAGACAAAGGGTAAGATAATAAATAAAAAAGAAGGGAAAAAAGTTTTAAAAGCCAAGGATTACAGAGAGTAAGGAAGGAGGAAAACGTAGGTCCCAGCACCATAAACAGAGTAGGAAACAAGATGGCCGCGCCCATGTGGGACCGCGTGGTGCAGTTTGCGTGATATTTCCTCCCGAACGCTCAATCCGCGTTGACGTACGGCGGAAAACATCATGGGAACGGGTGGGACAAGCAACTCCGCCCGCTCACAGGCGTAGCGCGGTGGCGGTTTTTTGCAACTTTGCAGAGTTCCGCATAGTGCCGCTACGTGAACTCTGCCCAGCCTTAGCTGAGACAGCTTCCCCATACACACTCAGACAGTTCTCGAGCTGCTGTGGGCTGGCTGGTCTGGCGTCTTATCGCAGCCGCACCCAAGTATTTCACATGTCTTTAAAAGACCATTTACTTGATAACAAGGCTTTGTTTTTTCACCCGTTCCTAGAGTACCTGCATCTCCACTCTGCCTATTCCTTAAAGCTGCAAATTACTTTTGCTACCACAGAGTGAGAATTCATTTCCTAAAAAGTAACCATAGGCTTTGTTTGCAGTTTTTTACAGCTCAAAGTCCACCCAAAGGTATTGAGGCACTTTTGCATGAGCACCAGTTACATTATACAAGGACACTTTGCTAGAAGTATTAACCCCCCCCCCCCCCGAAATGTGGCTCTACATTGCTAGAAGTATTACCCCCCCAAAATGTGGCTCTAGTTGCGCCCATGCAACCACTTCCACTGGTCAGAGCTCCATGGCCCGCATTGGTCAATGGGAGGCCATGCATACATTTCTCCAGGTCATATGAATTACCTTTTTATATTTTGTTTAAACATGAGCATGCCCTCCACTAAAGAAAGACCCTAGCAGCTGGGGGTATTCCAGGGCCCCACCTGAGCTCCTCTAAAAAAGAATCACAAGCTGCAACCACCTGTGAATGGGGGCCTCAGTCTTCTCCTTCCTCCTGGTCAGATTCAGATAGTCTGCAGGCGGGCTTGTGATGCCAGCTGGTCCCTGTGTCCCACAATCAAGCATCAATGCATTTGCTGTTCCTCTGTGGCTCCTACAGGCCTCTGCCTTACTGTAGTCCTCTAGAGACTTTCGGGATCCCGGCTTTCTTGTGGCAGGAGGACTGCTGCTGCCCGGCCGATGCTGAGACCTCCCTAGCACAGGCGGTGCCCAACGCCTCCCACTACTCCTTTCAGGGAACCGGCCACACCACCATCCGAAACCAGAATGAAGTCGATTCCACCCAAGGCTGTCCTGTCTTTCTGTCCGCCGTAGTCTTCATCACAACCGTACCATCATCTTGAGGGCAGTCACTCTCTGCCTTCTCTCCCATCGGAGCCTAAATTCTCTTTCCCTCTCCAGGCTGCCTTCACTCAGGATGTAACAGTCGGGTTACGACCCTGCAACCAGACCGTTTGCGAGTCGGTTGGGGATCCTAGGATGTTAGCAAACTCAGGCCACCGGAGACGTGCAATCAAGCAGCTGACTCTATGCGTGCCTTGGCCACACCCACTTTGATATATTTTAATAATCTTTTTTGAATTTGGAAAACAATGTAACATTAATTTTTATAAAAACTTTAGTTAAATTACTTTAAATTCTTTATATACATCTCTTTTAATAATTAATAATATGGAAGAAAAATATTTTTTCCAACTTTAGTATACTCTTCAGATTATGCCTATTCGTTACCAAAGGGAGATATCCATCTGATGGGGCAACGTTTTTTTAACCTTATCTTTGGTGTGAAGGATTACTGATCTGATGTTTGAAAAATTCCAATCTATAAGTCAGGCACAATACACAGCTCAAGACATAAGTTTATATAGTGTAGTCTGATTAGTGATATTGAGTGGCTGCTTTTTTTTTCTGGAGTAGGGAGTATTGCACCCACTGCATATCTTTAAGGATTAGTGAGTGAAATAATCTCATTGTCCATTTATTTGGAGCTAACCTTGAAGTTTGTGTCAACCAGATGAACTCCAAAGAGTCGATGCGATGCTAGTCCACTTCTCGATATCCTCAACTGCTGATATGGCAGCACAGAGAGTTGGGATGATCAAGTGAGGAAAGGGTAGGATGGGAAGGGTACAGCATGGAGGGAGACCTATCAGAGCAAAAGACAATATTATTATTAACTCCCTATTCGTTCTAACCCTCCTCCCCTGTTAATTTTATTTAAATGCCTGAAAAGAAATTCAACATGAAATATCCAATCTTTTAGGTCCATTTTATGTGGTGATGGGTAGTGTTAAATCTACCGAGAAAAACAAACAATAAAATTAAAGAATTATTCACTGTCTGGTATGGTGCTCTAAGTCTACACTGTCTAAGTCCATTATAAACATCACCTACCATGACAGGGAATCGCTTATATGTCACAGGGGTATTTCTTGTCATAACAGAGGGAATGCAGTACCCCCGTTAAGCGATATAAACATAATCATCAAATCACAGATTGCTTCTCAAATCTCTTGTTTTCAGTTCACCTGCAAGTCTTTGTCACAAATACTCTGTACATTATTAATTCACTTTTCCCTGGGAGACTTTATCTCTTCTGCCCCCTCAGCTCAGTTTTGAAATGCTCTGCTCAATACCATCAACAAAGGCGTTTGTCAGTCACAACTCTGCGTCAATACAGGCTTGAAAAGGCAATGTCTAGCAGTAAACACGAATTGTTGTCCTCGACGGAGCCTACCCACTATGACCGGATGAACACAATGTTTAGAAGTGAGCCATACAGGTCTACACCTACAAAGTGCAGGACTTTACGTAGAGTTTTATTTACAAGTGGAGGCCACCCGCTGGGACTGAATGCTGGTTTACACCCTCTCACAGTACATTACCTCTGCCTCACAAACAGGATGCTTCCGTTCTGCGCGAGACTCACAGTGAGCCCAACAGGAATTTTCTCTGAAGGGGTGCAAGTGCACCCTTACCTGACTGCGGCGGTGCTGATTCTGACGCATCTCGCTCACAGTTGCTTCTCCACTGAACGTGCAAATCCAAGGGGAGAGCAGCAGGGTGGGGCCTCGCAACATAGCTGTGAGCCTGATGCGGCCGGTCTCCACAATAATGCAAGGCTTCCTGGGAACAGAAGTCCTATTAACAGCATTAATATTCACAACAATTACAGTGGAACAGTATTCTGAATTCAGGGCATTCTTGCTGTTCTGGGTCAGAATTCCTTCCGGCCCACCAGGAACCCACCCATGAGCATAGAGTTAGTAAATTGCCCCATATGAGTTCTCAAGGGCATTTTCCCCGAACTAATGGTGCTGACAGCATTCCTAAGTGTCAGGAACCTGACAGTTTGACCACAAAGATTTAAATTTTTTGAATATGATGATTGGAGTGTGCTGGAGGTTCGTGTACAAATATTCAGCAAATGCATCTACTCAGTCTTTATAGTTTGTTTGCCTGAAGACATGAAGTAATTAACATTTACAAGATGTTTTTGAGTATAAGTTTAGCCGTATTTAAGAGTGATTTAAAAATGTTTGCTTTAGTGTTTGTGGCATTTTTCTTGTCCACTAATCTCCTGGTTGTAGGAGGTGTTTGTGTGAGGAAAGGTGAGTTATCACCACTTTAGCTTGATTCTACTCACTCCCCTTCTTTCCTCATCCTGGCAGGAGACTACCTAGCCACTCATCTCTTTATTTTTTTTGCATTTCTTTTATGAGGGGATACTTTATCTAAACATTTGGTTGTTCATTCATTCGGACCAGGAGTACAGAGGAATTGAGCCATGGGGCTCCCTCCGATCAGGCATAAAAATGACCACTGTCCCATTCTGCGTCAGTGAGCACATTTAGTTCTGTGCGCAGGGCACCGGGACAGTGAGCGGTCTCCCAGGAAATGCACTGTTCCAAGTATATGCGCAAACCCATGCCTGCCCTGCGAAAAGCGCATTAGTGAAAGAATGGAATGGATGTTTGAAGGCGATGGTCTGCATCCCACTGCACAGGTGGGAACATGGACTGCATCTTAAAAGGTTGCAGAGATACCACTGCAGGTGGACACCGTAAGTGACTGCACCTGCTGGCAGGGTGATGTCAAGGGGGCCTTAGAACCCATGCTTTTGAATAGCACCTTTGGGGTTCACTGGCTATACACCTCCCAATGGCCTCTTTGCCTCTGCATTTGTCATACAGGTGCTAGTGCAAAGGGAAAGGATTCCCTCATCTAAATAGGGTCACTCCCCCATGCAAATGAGAGATGACACCCTTGAAATAGCATTGGTGCACATGTAGCTCCAGCATGATTTGCATTGCACAAAGAGCCGCGAGTGCTTAAAGTGGGCGTATATGCCCATTTTGACCCAGTGGTCCAATGTTTTCTTTGAGATTCAATTCTTCTTCTTTTTTTATGTCTTGAAGTAAATACATATTAATGTTCTTAATCCAAATAATTCCTTTCTTATGTTGGATTACAGGTTTTGTTTGTGAGGTCATGCGAACAAACAGGATTAAATTGTAATCTGACCAATCTACTACCAGAGGTTCTTCTGTTATTTGGGACTTTGTCTCTCTACAGTTGGGGCGACGATCTCCGTATAATAAAGTACAGGGAAAATGTAAAAAGTTAATTAAAATTTATAATAAATTAGTAAAATTATTTGAATGTTAAATATTAGTTTACACAATTTTGTTTATATTTTAAATGTTGAGCAAAATAAAGAAATCTCTACATCACTATTTTCCTAAATTTTGAATTCATTTTTTTATTTATTTAAAAAGATTAACCTAAATAAATAGACAATTCTGAAGTTAAAATTATAAAATAGATTCCTACCTAAAGTAGGAATTATTCTTTAATATTGGTATGTAAATAACTCATTTGAACTAGTACAATTTTAAATCAATAATAATGAATTTACATTAATTTCTAAATTCAAAAAAGGCTGTTAAAATATTTTATAATTAAATAATAAATGTTTTATTTTTAGATACATTTAAGATTAAATTACATTTATTTATAGTTTAAGTTTTTTAAATAACTGAATTTAATTTAACATTATTTCATGTGGGATTTTATTTTAACTCCCTACGTTCATTATTTTTTATGAAAGGGTGTTGTAGTGGTTGCCCCTATGTCATGCTGGACTTACTGCTATTTATTTTTGGCAGTAGTAACGCACACTGGTAAATTTGGCCCCATTCCATTTCAATGGGTGGATACATGAAGGTTAACCTTATCTGTAATTTTACAGTCAGATTTTGTGAATAGCCCAAAGTTGTTAAGTTACTGAAAAGTGTAAGAGTAAACTTAATGTTGAACTTACTCAGACATGTAAATAACATTTGTGAATAGCCCTGTAAATGTATTTGCTAGGGCCAGCATATTTGTGTTTGCAAGGTCAGTGAATAGCGATTGTACTTGCTTGAGGAGTGTGTTGATCTTGGAAGAGTTAATTTTGAGGTCTAAAAATGGGCAACAGAGCTCGATTGAATTCCTTTTAACTTGTGCCTGTTAGGTAGCTACTCTTTCCTGTAGACCATCAGAATGAGACTACAATTGTACTATTGGTGTCAGGGTGAGGATACAACTCCTTAGTATTTTGTTAGAGGTAGGTTTAACTATGTCTAGTGCTTCGGGAATAGCAGAAAAAGTAATCAAGGGAATCTTTTAGCTTCTTGTAATACCTTGTCCGATGCATAATCATAAGACGTCTTATGTTGGTTCTTTGGAGGAGCAATATGAACCACAGAGGCTGGGTGTAATGTGGAAGTAGATGTAGATGTGAGGGGTAGGGGATGAAGATATTAGATAAATATGTAAGGCCTGCAGAGGAAGAGGTCCAGAGAGGGTGAAGCACAAGTAGCTGTTCAAGGTTTATCCAGTTTGGGAGGTGTGGGAATCTCGGTATTGGGCCTGATAGGTGGAGTGTAGTTGATGGTGTTGAGAAGAAGCTAAGGGGAGAGGAGGATGGAGGCCCCTTGACAAGGTATTGTGTTCCGATATTAAACATGCTAGGAATGGGACAAATGTCTAGCAGTGAGGGCAGTGCTTAATTTGAGTTGCTGGTTGCTGGTGGGGGCTACCGGCATACATTTTTGGGGACTGGCATTAATTAGTCATTATCAGACAGATCCCTAGAAAAACACATAACGGTGAAAAGAAGGAGGAAAGAAAGACAGAAAAACAGTCAGCAAAGTAGAAAGCAGGAACCTGCAAGATTGATATAAATCAACAGGGAGTGTCTGGCAGTGGTTTAAAGATGCCTGTGGTAGATTCAGAACTATGCAGCCATTGGAATGCAGCCTTTGGTTTTTGGCGGCCTGACATTTAATAGTGCCAGACTGGATTCTGAGCAGTGCTTTGGGCACAGGCACTCATTATTTTAGAAATTAAGCATTGAGTGAGGGATCGCTAAAGTTGGGAGTGGTAAGGAAGTGTGAAGGAAACCATTTAGTGGTGAGAAGAGGTGTGGTGAAAAAGCAAATGGTCAAGAGACTTTTAACTTGTTGGAGAAGATTAAGGAAGTATTGGTCAAACTGTTTTAGTTTCTCATCTATGGTTTGAGCCATAACAGTGCTGTTATTAAAAATGAAAATTAAAAGATTGGCTCACAGAATGAGGAGGGAGAGAACCAAGAGTTCCTGGCAGTGTGGGAATTCAATTCATTTGTTACCAGGCAATCAACAACTCATGTGAGGTTTTCTCCAGGAGGGTGGTAGATGATATATCATGTAGAGTAGCTAACACAAATTGCAGAGGTTTTGTATTTTAGTACAACACCCATGTGCGGTTGTACAATTCTAATCAAGGCATATCTCACAGCCTTGGAAATTGAGTACATCCATGTGGAAGAAGATGCAGAAGAATTCCTTGAGGTACACATTGTAGTTATGAGTGTAGAGGTTATTTCAGTATTATAAGCAACTGTAGATTTACACACAAGGAGTCCGCACCTATGAATTCTGTTTGTCTACTTCCGTATGAGGTGTTCAGATTTAATTTGTAAGATGCTTGTACTAGTAATTGAATTGGATAGTTTGTAAATGTTTCTATGTTTATTTAGTTTACCTTTAGGTGTAACAACAGTGGATGTTGGCTTGCCATGATTGGAAGAGTTTTTTTGTGAGGTTAATGATAGTTGCGTATGGTGTTCCCTAGATGCGTTCTTAGCTGAATCAAATGTATGTTGTTTCCTATGTTAATTTTGAGTTGTGGTGATTATAGTGTCCTGAGTACTAGTTTGCTGAGTAATACAAGAGGTGGAGTACTAAGATCTAGATTAGAGTAACCTAATGGAGTAATTTCGGGCTTATTGATGTTTTGGGCGAGATGAAGGGCTAGCGTTGAAATCAGAGTAGAAAATTAAGGGTTTCTGTAATAGACAAATACTGGAGTTTACCATCTTTTTATAGTTTTTCCAAGATTTATATGAATTTGTGTGGTGGGGTCAAGGTGGAAGCTGTATCACAATTTTAGAGTGCAAACCCAGCTAGTGGTGGATATGGTTTTGATTCAGGAATGTTTACAATAAGGGAGAATGTTTGTATTTAGTGAATTCCATTATGTGGCAATGAGACTCTTCGCGTCCCTTCTGATTTGGAGAAGGAGCCGTAGCAGTTTGCATGTTTATGGCAGTGTTGCTATAGATTTTAGAAGCCTTTCTGGACAAGCTTGTCCATTGTTTTTCAGTTTTTTGTTTCCAGTCTGGCTATACGCTGGCTTTTGCTTGGGTACTGTCCACAAAGGTATCTAATGATTTTGCCAGAAATGGAAGGGTGCCAATTCTGTGGCATCGTATTTGATGTAGCTTATCCTGAAGATTATTTAGGATTGGTGAAGAAGACAGTGTAATTCTGTCATGTTTGATATATTATGCTCAAGCTTATTTAGCACCACTCTGGTACTGTGAGCAAACTGCACTGCTCAAATGTTATGAACAGCAGCCTGGCACACTGAGCAGAACCATGCACCATTAAGATGCATCAAGATGAAATGAGTTGTGCCCAGACACTTTGATCAGCAACCCCGCATATAGACCACCACCATGGTGCTTTGAACCACACCATAATATAATTGCAGTGCCCTGGAACTCTTAAGCTGGACCCATATATGTTGGTGGCATTCTTATTGTATGATGGCACATCCTGGTAGATAATCAGAACAGTTCTGACGGCATCTGACTTTCTGTCTGGGGTATTGTGATGGATGTTTATTTTGTGAAACGCACTGTGATAGGAAGGAAGACTGTGCCCTGTAGGATCAGACTGACCTATTGGGCAATCTAGCAGTGCTTGAAGGGCTAATCTTAAAGGTCTGTATGTGGACCTGTTTTTGGGCTATTTGTGGGCCTGTTTTATGGGCTGGTGGGTAGGTCTTTTCTCTGGTATTACTACAAACATTGCCTGCAGCAACCACAAATGAATGCCCACTTTGTTACAAGTTTAAAACTGCTCCGGTTTGTAAATGTGGGACACTTGTTTAGCTATATTATTCCCTAAGGGGGGCCACTTTTATGTTAGTGTCCAAGCCTATTTTCTATCCCAGTCTGGCGCTCGAACCATGGTGCACTAGCATTTATCTACACTGCCTACAGGGCCGGACTGACCGTAGCGGGCATCAGGCATTTTCCCAGGAGGCTGGAAGGGTAGAGGCCGGTTTTGGAGCAGTCTGGGCTGTTTTATGTTACTGGGGACCGGTTTTGCAGCGGATCCTAGTAACAAACCACCCCTTGCCAGGGCTGCTTTGGGTTCCCAGTCCGGCCCTGGCTGCCTTCCAATGTTTCTTGAGGGGCACATGTAGGTGTATTTGCTACAGTAGAGAAATAAGGCTCCCGTCTAGTGTTGGTGATCTTGGAGAATTGGACCTCTGTAGGAGTTCCTTTCGAGAACTGTCATTTAAAGATGTTAGCATACATTAAAAACAGCCATGTTCACTTACAACAACAGTCCATCATGACTACAAACATTTCTATAGGATATGAATCCAGCTCTGTGCACGAAGACTTCACTTAATGGAGATGCTTTAAGGGTAAAGGTGAAGAGATGGGAGAAGAAAGTGGATGAACAACTCTGGCAGCAGCAAGACTAATCCACACGCTGTGCCAATTACATTGAGAACAAGACATTCTTCAAGGCATTGCAAGGTCTAACAAGGGAGTAAATGCATAAACGGGTGAGGCGAGCTCAGCAGCCGAAGACAGGACCAGGGAATGCTGCTAACGCCATTAAGGCCTAATTTAATCAATGCACAAAGGGGAAGACCTTGAGGCTACTTACTGAAAGGCAAACAGCCAATTTCAGTGTACACTGATAAAAGCAGGGATGTTCATAGCAAAAGCTCAAGATATTGCTAGAGATAAGAGACTGGCTTGCTGGTGACCAGAGGAGGGGCGTGGGCACTAATTTAAGAAAGAAAATTGGGCCAATAGCCTGATTTGGTGGGAGGCCAGGTCAAACAGGATTACTTTAGAAGTCATCCTAGAGTCATCCGATGCAATGATCATCCAACTACATTAAAAGTCCTTTTTACATCATCAGACATCATCAAGCTCTTGACGTCATCAGCAAAGCTTAAACGTTCAGCCTGATGATTTGAGGATCACTTGAAAATTAGTATCTGATGACTTCAGAAGGTGTCATTACTCCTGATGATTTAATGGAGATTTGAAAATGAGCATCTGATGACTTCAGAAGGTGTCATTATTCCTGATGATTTAAGGATGTCTTGAAAATACCTATCAATTACTTTACAAGATGGGATTGGTCCTGATGACTTTAGGATGATTTGAAAATACGTATCTGATTACTTCAAAAGTGCCATTTTGTTTTCAATCCGATGTTTTTTTCTGGTGATTTTAACATGAATTGCTGGTTGCTTCAACTGCATGTCGACTACTTTGGTTTCAGCTTTGCGTGCGGCGATAAACAACTTATGGTGCTGGGACTTGAACCCGGTTCCTCAATTAATTGTAATTGTATTTATACAGCGCTTACTACACCAGACAAGGTGAAAGGTGCAAGTATTTACCTTCTGGGTGGTAGCAATAAATGTCTTTTCTTTACATCGCACAGATTTAATCCGGATATTATTTAGCATTTTCTTTTTTACCTCTGCTACTAATTTTCCCTGCATTGCACTAGAATATATAGAGTGTGCTGGATTTTATCGTCAGATACACTGTGCCTGTAAAGACTCGGAGGAAGTTTTTTTAGTCTGTCCTGAATCTTTTTATCACCTCCCTTTCACTCCAAATCCATATTCCTTTCCATCGATCAGTTAAACAATGCTCCTATGGATGGTAAGAACTGGTAAACACACAAAGCAAGAAGTGATAGAGATTACTGGGAGAGGTAGATAATGAAAGACAGGAAGAAGAAACAGGAAGGAAATAGTTAGAGGGATGATGATGAGGAGCTTGAATAATTGCATCCGGTACAAGAGATTTGAGGGGACAGGGAAAGGGTTGTAGGGGCTGTTTCTGGTAAGGGCTGGGAGAAGAGAAAGGTTATAAGGTGTAGAAATGTGAGAGGAATAGTATAAAGATTTTGTTTATTGTTAGTGGGTGTGATACAACTTGAAGGAGAGCAGGATGGTGAGTGGGGTTTGAGAGGAAGAGAGAAAGTGACAAAACACAGTAGGTTAGTGGAAAGAAGACAGGGAAGGGGGTGTGGGGACTGGGAGGAGAGGGCCAGCGGGTTGAGATTAGCAACCAGAGATGGACTGAGGTCTTCAAAGGAGGTGGAGAACTGGAAGTGGAGGGGGATCGACAGGGGTGTGGGACATGAGTGGAGTTTCCAGGTGGGGCTATGTCAGCAGGACAGGTTAAGGTCCTGTATTTTAATATAATGAATCATTTTATTTACCAGACTGCCAGATCTTTATTGCCTGCCCTTACCCGCTCACGTCATCTTCAAAACATGATGTATCATATGCGAGGCAGTAAGAAAGGACATGCCACCATTCCTGGCTGAATAAATCTCCATCTTTGGATGTCAGTGTAACATAGTATGTCTTTACATCACCAAACTGGAAATTGAGAGGTGCAAATAGGAAACCACAAAACATTTTCTTCTCTAATCTATCCACCCAGCATATGGAAAAACATCCCGCCACATATCAGACTGTCTCTCTCTTACTGCTTCAAAAAGAAACTGAAATCTAATTTCTTTAAAAACCATCTAGATCTCCACTATTAAAGAACCCCTACGTTCCACCTGTCTAAAACACAGAACATGAAGAAATATATCCCGTCACCCCTTGCCCCTTCCCCTATGTACACAGCCTTACATTGCCCTCGACCCTCAAATTTGTGACGGCTTTGTTACTTCCTAGCTCCTGTTATACTAATTTTAATAAATGTCAACTAAAATAAGGGAGTAATATTTTTAGACCACTTCAGTTGAATCCTGTCTAAGCTGGTGCTAAATGTATAACTGACTGGGTTTCATGGCAGCACTGTGTTTAGTAAGCATCTGCGATGCAAGCTAACTATTCCTTTGGCTCTCCCAGAGGTGGTAATCTGGCAGACTGCATAGAGGCTGTTTGCATACATTCCTATGAATCCTGTTTCATTGATATTCATAATGCATGATCCCTTCTTTAAATGCTTGGCAACAGCTGTGAATTCGGAGATGGCGGGTTGGAAAAGACAGCAGACTTCCATCACCTTCAGTGTGCTGGTACTACATCCCTTGTTCCTCAAAAGCTTAGGGGTTATAGCACAATACAGTTTGCCCACCGTAAAAGTAATAATAGGGTGGAGCAAGAAGCTGTCCTAAGAACAGCTGTATGTTCCATCCAATTCCAAAAGCTGCCGCATTGACGGAGGAAGCTGGCCCCCAAAGAGATCTTCCACTACGAATAGTTACAAAATGCTGTGGCTGGGATCAGGATGTTCCATTGTACGAATATTTACTAAATGCGGTTGTCAAACAGTAACCAATGGATGCTGTGCAACAGCAGAATTAACCAGAGATCATTGACATAGTTTCTGGCTAGTTGCAATGTTGACATTTTGAGTCACAAAGACATTTGCAATTTGTGCTGTCACTTTGGTACATTGCATTTTTGTTTCTCTACCACATACGTAACTACCGCTTTGCTAGTTTGTTGACATTAATAGTCACAAAGACATACACAAAATGAAATGTCACTATGGTACATTTCATTTTTGTTTCCCTATCCCATACATAACTGCTGCTTATCTAGTTGTGCATGGCCTACAGCAGACTTAACGAGGAAGAAAATATTTTGTGCTATATATAAAAATGTGAAACCATTTTAAAAGCATAGACAGAAGATGATGTTAGTGATGAGAAAGTGGCTGGGAGCTGTACTACTGAGAGAAAAGGACCAGCAGAAATATTGGAGATGGACACAAAAGAATGAAAGGTAGAGGGTGATGGGGAGAAAAGGCTCATATTTTACTGAGCTTTAATGACATCTAGAGAGGGGGAGAGAAGGAAAAAAAGAAAGATTGAGAAAGAAAGCGGGAGACACAAACTGCTAAAGAGCAAAAAAAAGTGAGGCAAAAAGTGAAAGGGAAAGAGAAGCAAAAGATAGAGAGGGTAAGCGGACTAGAATGTGCAAAGGTGGGGTGAAAGCATCTGGTATGGGTGAAGAAAACATAAAATGGCAGACACCGGCATTAAAAAAATGTTACACAGTTAGATCTGTTTTTTTAGGGAGTTAAAAAACAGTTGCTGGCACAGCGCTCCTGGGACTTGAACCCAGGTCTTCAAGTATTGAGGCAGATCTTGCCTCTAGGCCACTTTCCTCCATATACATTACATTTGCATTTTGTTAGTTTTTAGTTTTCATAGAATGCATCCATCACATACACAAATAGAAATGGCTAAATGTTTTATTTTCCCATTCCCACTCAACACTATGCACTCACATGTGCCGGAAGTGACGTCATTGTACTCCAACGGAATACAGTGAATGTTCAATGGTATTAGTATAAACAGGGCACAATGGCTCAGCCTAGCTCTTACAGTGAATATGCAATAGTATTAGTATAAAAGGGGCACACTGGATCAGCCTCACTCTCTTTTCAATATTTCTCAGATTTGCACACATCTGCAAGCATGATAAGTGCTTTGATCCCATCATTTCAGGTAAGGGCGGGACTGGCTTGGAAAAAAGCTTTGGGTCCGGGAATGTGTGTGCTTAAAATTCGCCCATGCTGTTGTGGCCAGCTAGAACACAGCGATCTGCAGGTTGGCAATTTCAGGATGTTGAGCTTATATGCGATTGCAGCTGCCCATTAAGGGGGTTAACAAACAGTTCTGTCGGGTGAACGAAATCTCCTTAAGGAGAATTGTAAAATACTGTTTTTCATTAAACTTTAAAGACTAGAAGGGCCTATAAATTATCCTTCAAACATGTGTGAAACGTCTCCTACTCAAAAAACACAAATCTTTAAAGAAAAATGATATCTAAAAACCACTGACACAACACAACCACTAACTTGTTTAAAATATATTATTTTTCATATATCATAACATGTATATCCATCTATTTTCATATTTCTCTTTTCAACAGCTGTCCTGAGAACATAAAGAACAATACATCAAATTAACATATACGCAGAGTAAATCACAAATCTCCCAGTGATCACATACACAAACATGAGACCTTGGATGACAAATAATCAAAATGTCCCAAAATGTTTTGTTCAGTGTATCCTTATATCTTCTTTACATATTCCAATGATACCTGACACAGGACATAACGTAATGTCATTGACGTTTCAACTCTGTGATCAAGTGTTATTCACTATACATCATGGCAGGTCTTCCTCAGGACTAAAAAAACCCAAAGGGAAGCCTTAAATGTATTCAAAGAAAGACACATATGACGTGTCCAAAATAGTATCCATTAGTTATGTAACATGACATCCCAGCATATAGCAGCAGCTCCTGTCTTGTCTGCTGTTCTCCTTCGTGTGACAGCAGGCAAGACAGGAGCTGCTGCTGTATATGTTAAATTAAGCCACAATTGGGCCAAGAGGACTAATATTGAAGGAGGGTGATAATAACCCCATACCCACATTAAGTGAACCCCGACTGGGGTCTGGGATGTCATGTTACATAACTAATGGATATAGTTTTGAACACACCATATGTGTCTTTCTTTGAATACATTTTGGGCTGCTCTTTCGTCTGTTTTAGTCCTGGGGAAGACCTGCCATGATGTATGGTGAATAACACTTGATCACAGGGTTGAAACGTAGATGATATTACGTTATGCCATATGTCAGCTATCCTTGAAATATGTAAAGAAGATATAAGGATACACTCAACAAAACATTTTTGGGCCAGTGTGATTATCTATGGGTCCAAGTTCTCATGTTTGTTTATGTGATCACTGGGAGATTTGTGATTTTCACTATTGTTCTTTATGTTCTCTGGACAGCCGTTTAAAAGATAAATATGAAAAGAGATTGATATACATGTTTTGATATATAAAAAATGATATATTTAAACAAGTTAATGTTTGTGTTTTGTCAGTGGTTTTTAGAAATCATTTGTCTTTAAAGATTAGTGTTTTTTGAGTAGGAGACGTTTCACAAATGTTTGGGGGATAATTTATAGGCCCTTGTAGTACTTCATGTTTAATGAAAACATTATTTTACAATTCCCCTTGAAGAGATTTTGTTCACCTGACAGAACTGTTTGTAGCTCATAACTGCATACGCAGATTCTGAGGTACACAGGGTAACCCCATTATATTTAATGGCATTAAAAGGGATCAGCGATCCAGCTGTGGCCTCTGTCCCAGTCTTTGCAGTACGCCTCCCTTTCTTCAGTGACCCATGTAAAGGAGGCCATATGCCTGCGGTTTTATCACCAGGTGTGCACGGCCATCCGATGGTGTGAGGCCTCTAGTGTGGTCTCAGCATTCGATGCAATGAGCTAGGCCCTCCTCTCAGTGGCTGTACGCTCTCAATGACCACATACATTGAAACATCCATTTCCTAGTATAGCAAAAATAAACCCTTTATCTTTTTAGAGGGAGGTTCTGCTAATTTTGATATTCAGATGCTCTTTCTATGACATGGAAGAAAAGCCCTTTACACTTTTTCTACATTGTTGATCTCACTTTTAGTGTGACTTCTAATGCAACAGGTTTGAAAAATTCTATTTGGCAATACCATAGGAAATGGTAAATGTGGTTTGTGAAAGACCCCCTTTAGCCTTAGCAGCGAGAGGCACTTCCTTTCATCCCATGTATTTCTTAATGGTAAATAACTTTCAACAATCGCCCATCGGTATAGTGTAATGTGACAAAATTAATATTATTTAAACAATCATTTTAAAAATAAACAAACGCAATCACTTCTCCTGTCTAATGAGTGCCTCGATTATGCCTAAAATGCAGTGGCTACAGTTTTAAGACTTCCTACAGGACTAACTGAAAGCAATTGCCTCGAGGGCCGAACAAATAAGGATTCGAAGGCGCGAGCAT
Source organism: Triturus cristatus (assembly GCF_964204655.1). Lineage (NCBI taxonomy): Eukaryota > Metazoa > Chordata > Amphibia > Caudata > Salamandridae > Triturus > Triturus cristatus. Next base: position 427,930,168 of record NC_140594.1, on the reverse strand, counting down.
TTCTTCCTCAGATGGCGGCGACAGAGTGAGGAACTACTTCAGCACATCTGCACAAGACTAGTTTTCTGGAGCACGGTAGTGCTCCGGGTTTAACTGCGTTTTTCAGACTTGTATCCGAGGCAGGGTAAATTAAAATTTCGAATTGCGTTTTTTAAACCATTGTTTAATGAATTTAGGGAGCGATTCGCAATGATTTTCCAGGCGGAAATGTGATTTACACCCAGAAAGGTATATTGTTCTCTTCATTACCTTTCATTGGAAAATGAAAAATTGACCGATTTTAAGAAAGCAGGGACCGTATCATGAAAGTTCCCCAGGGGCACAGTGGTATTACAGAAGGGCCGCAAACGCTTGTGTGCCCTCTTCTGTAATACCGATAGCCAATGCGCCAGTGCTATCTTCAGAGGGTGTTCCCTCATTTGCATGGGGGCATGGCCCCATGCAAATGAGGGAATCCCTTTGCCTCTACACCCCTGCGGTATTACATATGCGGGGACAGAGGCAAAGAAGCTCTCAGGAGGTGCACTGACAGTGAGTCACACAAAAGGTGGCACACTGTCAGTGCATCCACTGGGAGCAGCCCTCTAGAGGGGGGAAAGGGGGTTCCATAGACCCCCAAGACATACCCTTGCAGGCAGGTGCAGTCACTTACTGCACCCGCCTGGAAGGGGATCTCTGTTCCCCTTCAAAAGAGCAGGTGAACCACCACAAGTGAGTCCTTTTTTCAGAAAGAACACTTGAACAATGCACTTTAAACAATGATTGGACAACTGGCTTGGAAGCAAATGGATAGGGCACTGGGTTTGTAGAAAGTGTAAAGTTCACCACTGTCGACTTTTAACAGAGTGTGAATATGCCGACGTAACGCAAAATGTTTCCAGCCCCACCAAGCTGAATGTATTGAGGAGCCTCTACGTGGAAGGGAGAAAAGTGCTACGCAAACAAATGATGGATGGAATGCTGAATAAATCATACATTCACCACCAGTCAAGAGATCTGGGTTAAATCCATCGTTCTTTTGTTCACCATGCAACCCCAGTTTAGACCCAGCCATATGCAAATCAGTCTTGACCCTGTGCCTCATGGGAACAGTCCAGACCGAACTGCCAAACTAGGTCCTCCCTGGACCGGAAACAAGCATCCTGGGACCGGTGTCTGTGTATTACCCTTCATCAGCCAGGCTAGCTTGAATCCAGTGGCACAGTGAGCAAGAGACCCACGTCTGGGCATACCCATCCCACTTAGGGTGAAAAGTGCTACGCAAACAAATGATGGATGGAATGTAGAATAAATCATACATTCACCCCCAGTCAAGAGATCTGCGTTAAATCCATTGTTCGACATGGTTCTGCATTCTGTCCATCAACTGTTCTTTTTGCATTTGTCACCCCGAGTGGGACGGGTATGCGCAGACGTGGGTCCCGTGCTCTGCATGCCACTGTAGTCAAGCTATCCTGGCTGATGAGGGGTGAAACCCCGAAACCGGTCCTAGGATGCTTGGTTCCAGTCCAGGGAAGACCTGGCTTGGCAGTTTGGGCTGGACTGTTCCCATGAGGCACAGGGTCAAGACTGATTTGCATATGGCTGGGTTCAAACTGAAATGGCGAGCAAAGAAACGATAGATTTAGGCCCAGATCTCTGTACTGGGGTGAATGTATGGCATTATTCTGCATTCTGTCCATCAACTGTTCTTTTTGCATCGATGTGAAAGGGAAGCGCCAGTACCTAATTTGTGCCGGTGCTTTCCGGAGCTCAGCACCGGCACTTAATTGACAGCACCGGGCTTATGACTGGCTGCCACATTATAATGGTGTCTGCCAATTTAGGTACGAGCACAACAACTTCTCTTTATTATTTCAATTTCAATTTCCAATTAATAGTATGTGCCTCTAAAACCATTCTTATAGGTTTGAGGGCCTGTAATAGCATGCATTGTCACACTTTTAAGAGTGTGATGATTAGTAGTGTGTTGGTACTGTCATTGGCAATGCTGCCAGGGGCAACAGATGGTGCAAGCTCTACTGTCCTCCTGTCGAGAGCCCCGGCACTACGTTTTTTACAAATTAAGCACTGGGGAAGCCACAGCTCGAACCAATAATGAGCAGAGCTTTCAAGTGATGTCTACCTGCTGCTTTCATTTTACGTTCATTCTGTTGACCAAGTTGGTTGCTCCCACTGGATGTCTGACATGGTTCTGTGTCTGTAGCAGTTTCTTAAACCCACCTGGCTATCTTGCTATATTTGCGGTATTACTGGCATAGGAGCTCTGCTGCAAAGTGCAGGCGCTCTTTAATTACTGGCATAGGGGATCTGCTGCAAAGTGCAGGCGCTCTTCAATTACTGGCATAGGAGCTCTGCTGCAAAGTGTAGGTGCTCTTTAATTACTGCCATAGGAGATCTGCTGCAAAGTGCAGGCGCTCTTCAATTACTGGCATAGGAGCTCTGCTGCAAAGTGGAGGCGCTCTTCAATTACTGGCATAGGAGCTCTGCTGCAAAGTGCAGGCGCTCTTCAATTACTGGCATAGGAGCTCTGCTGCAAAGTGGAGGCGCTCTTTAATTACTGGCATAGGAGCTCTGCTGCAGAGTGCAGGCGCTCTTTAATTACTGGCATAGGAGCTCTGCTGCAAAGTGCAGGCTCTCTTTTTTTTTTTTTTTTTTTATGTTTGAAAGCTTTATTAGAGAAAAATAAGTAATACAATAAGGTGACATCAGCCAATATGAGAACAAAGGTATGAGATGAAACAAAGAAAGTAGAATCAGCCAATATCACAGTGAAAGACAAAGCATTTTAAATGGTGGGGAGGGAAGGAGGGGGGGAAGGGAGGAGAGAAGAAAACAAAAACATGGTATTGATCTTAGAGGATGGGTAAGCAATAATAGGAAATACAGTCAATGGCAATCAAAAAGTACAGTAAAAGGCATCATATGAATAATTGCATGAATGAAAAATAAATATGAAGAAGGTCAATATAAAGCTAAATAATAACAATATTGAGACTGAAAAATATCATGAAAAACTGCAGGCAAGAGTACATGAGTTCAGGGGGGCTTGAAATTATCTGAAGATAGTGGGGAGTAACACTTTTTGGCGGATTGATCAAGGTAAAGAGTGAGAGGTAGCCAGTAAAATTCAACATTTCGGGAGGGTTTACAGGAGGAGGCAAAAGCAACATCAAGTCTGTGTGAGTGACATACAAGATTCCACCAACAATTGAGAGACAATTTGTTCAGAGATTTCCAATTAGAGACAATATGTTGTAATGCCAGAGCCAGCATAAGATCAAAAAGACCGCGAGAATGTGGGGGGAGGACTAAATCCTCTGAAAGGCTACCAAGAAATACTAAAGGAGGAGAAAATTGAATAGAGAGGTTGAAGATGCGAGAAAGGCGAGAGAATATCTGAGACCAGAAAATACGAGTTGAAGGGCAGAAGAAGAAGAGGTGGAAAAGATCCGCAGAAGGGGCATTACAAGTCCAACAGTTAGATACAGCATCAGGTTGAAAGCGGGAGATAGAAAAAGGAGAAAGGTAAAGTCTGTGGTAAAAGAAAAATAAGGATTGAGTGAGAGAAGCAGTACGGGAAATCTTCAAGGACCGAGCCCATATTTTGTCCCAGAGAGAAGTCGGCCATGAAGAAAGTAAGTCTGTCTCCCAGGACAATTCTAATTTTGATTTGAGACGAACTGGATTGGGGGCTGAAAAGTACCGGTAAATGATGGAAGCTTTAGGAGTTGTAGAAAGGACAGTGAGTAGAGAGGAAGATGAGGCAGGTAGGTCTTCAGAGGGGAGAGAGTAATAACGATCTAGAATGGTTTCCATAAGGATGAGGAATTTCTTTGCAAAAGAAGGAGGGCAGTGGAATTGAGACCGAAATGCAGGAAATGAGCAAGGGGATGACCCATCAAAAAGATGACGTATCCAAATGATACCTTTCGCTCTCCATGAGGGCCATGCAATAGGTCGGTTGTTAATTAATAGAAGTGAATTGTACCATATAGGCAATAGTAGGAAGGATTCCTGCGTTACTGAGGAAGGTGAAACTAAAGGGCGCAGAAGAGAAGAAGTATGCTTGAATAAAAGGGGATTAAGGCATGGGGCTTTAGAGGTAAAACGAATTACTTCTTGGAAAGAGTACGGAAGCAGTAGTTCCTGTTCAACAGAAAGCCAGAGGGGAGAAAAAGGGGAGGGTTCCTGAGATAACCAGCGGGAAGCCTGTCGAAGGGAAAAGGACTTGTGATAGAGGCGAAAGTCTGGAAAGTTGGTACCACCATTAAGTTTAGATTTACGTAAGTTGGAAAGCGATATGCGGGCTTTTTTCTGCTTCCAAAGAAATTTGGACAACGTAGAGTCAATGCGGCGGAAATAGGAGTTTGGGATACGAAGTGGGAGCATGGATAATAAATAGATCAAAATGGGGGTAATCATCATTCTGATGGAGTCAAGACGGCCCCACCAGGAAAGAAATAGTGGATTCCAAGAGGTGAGTAATGAGTCTATCCTAGATATGACTGCATTCATGTTGAGTTGAATGGAGGAGGATATAGAGCTAGAAAAAAGAACGCCGAGATATTTAATTTTTGTAGAATTCCAAGCGAAGCCAGTAGCCGTGAAAAAGTGGGGGAGACAAAGTGTGGTTAAAGGAAGAATCTCTGTTTTGTCCGAGTTTATTTTGTAACCGGAGACCAAGGAGAATTGCTGAAATTCGTTTAGTAATGCGGGGACTGAGGTAGGCGGGTCAGAAATAAATAAAAGAATATCGTCAGCATATGCAGACAATTTAAGATGACGTTTACCGTACGGGAAGCCAGAGATGAATGGATTACTGCGTATGGAGGTAAGGAAAGGTTCAAGCGCTAAAATAAATAAAAGAGGTGATAAGGGACAGCCCTGACGAACACCCCGTTGAAGTGTGAATGGGGAAGTGAGTTGACCATTAACGAGAACAGACGCTTTGGGCATAGAATATATCAAAGAAATATAAGATATGAATTTAGGGTTAAAGCCGTGCCATTTTAAGGAAGCCAGAAGAAAAGACCAGTCAACCCGGTCGAAGGCTTTCTCAGCATCTACTGAAATGGCTGCAAGGGGAATCGATAGTGAAGGGGCTTTACTTAAAACATTAAGAAAGAGTCTAGAATTGTCCGAGGTCAAGCGGCCCCTGACAAAGCCGCATTGTTCTTTCCCTATAAGATGTGGTAGGAGCGGGTCAAGGCGAAGAGCTAATAGTTTCGCAAAAATTTTATAGTCAACATTAACTAGAGATATAGGTCGATAATTTTTACAGAACTTAGGATCTCTACCATCTTTAGGGATAAGGCATATGGTAGCGTCCTGAAAAGAGCCTTGGGCTGATCCAGTAGAACAAAAAGACTGACATAGAGATAAAAGGTGGGGTAAAAGAAGGTCTGAGAAATGTAGGTAAAATTCAACTGGGAAGCCGTCCGGTCCTGGGGTTTTCCCCTTAGTGAGGGAGGATAGAGCAGAGGACAGTTCCGAAATCGTGAGGTCAGAGTCAACAGCCGAAATATTAAGGTGGGAAGTATCTGGTTGAGGTATGTTGTCAAAGTAGGATTGAATAAGGTCTGGGGTGGGAGGGTTTTCCGGAGTATATAGAGTTTTATAAAAAGAGTGGAATTGTTCCAAAATTTCTGCATTGGTATGAAGAAGTACATTAGAGGGGGAATGAATAGAATCAATATTAGTACGTTCTTTACGAGATTTTAAATAATTAGCTAACAATTTACCTGATTTATTTCTACCTCCATAAAATCGCGCGCTGCTCCGGAGAAGAAAAGAGGAGGCAGAGTCTGTGGTAAGTTTGTTAAAGGCAATCTTAGCCTTAAGCAATTCAGGAGACATAATCTTATCAGAGGAAGTATAGAATTGATGTTCCAGAGATTTAATATGAGCAAGGGTGACTTTACGTTTTTGAAGGAATTTTTTCTTCTTTTTAGAGACAAAATCAATAATAAAACCTCGGGCTGTGGCCTTGAAGGAATCCCAAAGAATATGAGGTAGGGTATCAGGCGTAGAGTTAAGATGAAAAAATTCAGAAGCAAAAGCACGAAAAGAGGAGGAAAAAAGAGGATCAGTAAGAAGAGAAGGGTTGAAGCGCCAGCGAGAAGATTTAGGAGTAGGAGGAAGAAGGTCAAAAACAGTAGTAATAGGAGCATGGTCAGAGATAACAATTGGTTCAATAGAAGAAGAAATAAGGTGTTGAGAAAGAGATGAAGAGAGAAAGATATAGTCTAAGCGGGAGAAGGAAGCATGAGGAGGAGAGAAGAAGGAGAAATCCATAACGTCTGGGTGAATGAGTCTCCATGAGTCTACAAGATGAGTTTGGGTAATAGTGTCAAGGAATTGTTTATGTGGTTTATGAGGGGAGAAACGAACAGAGGATCTTCGGTCTAAAAATGGGTCAATGATCTGGTTACAATCTCCACCCAATAGAAAAGCATCATCTTTATGTTGAATACATTTTGCTGTGATGGAGGGCCAAAAAGAGGAGTCAAAACATGTGGGACCGTAAACATTGAATATCGTAAGTGGGATATTGTTAATTAGTAGTTTAGCTAAGACCCAGCGTCCCTCGTCATCCTTTTCTTCTAGAACTACTTTACACTGGAGTCGCTTATGAATCAAAATGGCTACTCCATTCTTTTTTTGAGAAGCAGGAGAAAATAAAACAGTTCCAACCCATAGTCGCTTTAGCTTTAAAGATTCGATGTCAGATAGGTGAGTTTCTTGAATAAGGACGATGTCTGGATTGTAAGAGGAAAGGTGGGAGAGTACTCTTTGCCTTTTGATAGGGTGATTAAATCCTTTCACATTCCATGAAACAACTTTGAAGGTGAAAGCTTACTAAACTGATCTAAAACAAGAATTGCAAAAGCATACTGTACATGTAATAATAATTCAAACTGTATAGAAGTATTAACCATAAAACACTTCAAAAAGGAAGAAGGAAGAACAGGTAGAAAAGGAAGAAGAAAAAGGAAAAGGGAGGAGGAGAGGGATGGGAAAAGGGAAAGGAGATCAGTGGGGAAGGAAGAAGGAAGAAAAGAGAGAATGCATAGAAGACAGTACAAATCCAGAAGGATGACTGTATTAAACATACCTGAAAGAGAAAAAATACACATAGGGAAGGTGGGGAGGTGGTGATGCTTTACAAGACGTACGGACCAGGATCAGGAGGAGAACCACATCGAGACCGCACAAAAGGAACATGAAATTGGACAAGGTGTTGAGAGGAGTATCCGGTACATATCCGTCTGGGGAGGAAAAAAGGGAAAAATGTTAACAAACATAACATGTAGACGTAAAAATTGAAGTCTAGAGAGTAGAAAAGAAAATAGAGGGATATATAGGAGATGCCAGAAACAGATAAAGAAGAGAAGAGATACGAAAAGAGAGTGTAAGAACTGAGATGAAAAGTAAGGAGAATATACGAAGTCAAAGACAAGCCATTAGGAAGACAAACAAGTTAAACAATAAAAGTCCAATTTCAGCCACTGGTCGAAGCAGAAGAGGAGGCGTCCATCCCTTCTCCACTGTGTAGAAGAAGAAAGTTCCTTAATTCTCCAGGTTCCTGAAATGACCAAGTCTTTTCTCGATAGGTGACTCTGAAAGTACAAGGATGAAACAAGCCATATCTTGCTCCCAAGGCGCGCAGAGAGGGACGCATAGCCAGAAATTCTTTACGTCTGGAGGCGGTGACATTAGAGACATCTTGAGAAAAATATACTCGTTGACCTTGCCAAGACACTTGTTTTTTACTCCTCGCGGCTGAGAGAATCAATAAAAGATCTGTGTATTTCAGAAATAAAATAATGACTCCACGAGGTTTTGAAGAGGAGCCCGTTCTGGCACCTAGTCTATGGGCTCTTTGTATACTAATGGAGGTGGAAGGTGGTAGGTCCAGAAGTTTCGACAAGAAAGTGGTGAAGAAAGTTACTGGATTATCCCCCTCAAGATTTTCCGGCAAATTGTAAATACGGAGGTTATTCCTCCTATTTCGATTTTCCAAATCCTCTGTATGCTTTTGGAGTGAGAGGACCGTTTTTTCTAAAGAGTCTATACGTTGTGTGTTGGACTGAACTTCAGGGAGGTGCTGTTCAACAGTAGAGAGACGGGCATCCATATTATCCCATTTATCTTTTAAAAGCTGCATATCTGTACTCGTCTTTTCAATAAATGGGCGCAGCGCACGCAATTCCTCTAGAATTTGGTCAATAGAAGAATGAGAAGGATTGTCTTCTGGTGTAGGAGAATTTTGCTTGAGGCGCTTGCCCGCCGGAGCGGGTGGGGAAGACTTACTGGTGTTAGTATGAGCCAATGATGATTTTGGAGTCGTCATTTTCGCAGATACAGTGGCTCTATTTGTACCAGATGAAGATGCACCTGAAGCACTCCTCGATGGTATGAAGACAAATTTAGGTTTGCGTAAGTTGACCATAGAAAGGAATGAACGTGCGACAATATAGGCTCAATTCCCTGTGAGAAGACTAAAGGTGCATGTGAAATGTTCCAGAAATATCTCCAAAGAAAGGGAGAAGCACCCAGACGTAACTCAGTGGGAAAGGCGACAGAGAATTAGAGTATGCTAAAATAACGAGTACAAAAAGGGGAGAATGGCTAAAATGGAAGCACAGGAAGGAGCATCCTGAAGTAGCTGAGGCGCAGGAGAAACAGGCAAAAAGTCTCAGAGAACGTTGTTATCATAGCGCCATGAGGAGGAAATTTAGGATAAAAAGTATTTCAGAGCAGCGAGCATGTTAGAGCGGGAAACATCCAGTTGTCAGGGGTGAAGCGCCGTAAAACTGCGTATTTGGACGTTTCCTCTAATGTGGAGGAGGAGAGAAAAAACGGAGTAAAGGTGTCTTGTACAATATATATAAATCTCACCCCTGAGGTGAAGTCGGTGTCTGAAAGTTCATTGGTGTCCAGTGGCACATCGTGTGGTGACAGCTCGTATCAGCAGAGGCTCAGATGCTCGAAAGAACTTCAAAATGGCGGCTCCGTGAGGGGCAGGGAATTCATCACGGAAAGGGGCGAAAACGGCTCCACCAGCGATGAAAAGCTGCTCCGCCGATTCCGCTAGTATTCCGCCAACCAAGTCCGGCAACGGTGCTCAGTAGCGGTCCCGTTTACATCGGGAAAAAACGCCGTGAGGTGTTCGATGCGGCGGAGCTCCGTACCTAGCCGGCCATCTTGCGCGGCATCCAAGCCACGCCCCCAGTGCAGGCTCTCTTTAATTACTGGCATAGGAGCTCTGCTACAAAGTGGAGGCGCTCTTCAATTACTGGCATAGGAGCTCTGCTGCAAAGTGCAGGCGCTCTTCAATTACTGGCATAGGAGCTCTGCTGCAAAGTTGAGGCGCTCTTCAATTACTGGCATAGGAGCTCTGCTGCAAAGTGCAGGCTCTCTTTAATAACTGGCATAGGAGCTCTGCTGCGAAGTGAAGGCGCTCTTTAATTACTGGCATAGGAGCTCTGCTGCAAAGTGCAGGCACTCTTGAATTACTGGCATAGGAGCTCTGCAGCAAAGTGAAGGCGCTCTTTAATTGCTGGTATAGGAGCTCTGCTGCAAAGTGCAGGCGCTCTTTAATTATTGGCATAGGAGCTCTGCTGCAAAGTGCAGGCGTTCTCGTATTATTGGCAGACAGGCTCTGCTGCGAAATGCAGGCGTCTTTAATTACTGTCAGAGGAGCTCTGCTGAAAAGTGCCAGCGCTCTAGTATTACTGGCACAGGAGCTCTACTGAGAAGTGCAGGCACTCCTATATTAAGTGTTTGCCAGCGCTACTGAGTCTTGCAGGGATTCACTCCATACATCTATTTTAGTCTCACAAAGTGTTAAAGTCAGATCTGTTTTTTTTTTAGGGAGATAAACAACTTCTCAGGTGCCGCAGTGGTGCTCCTCGGATTCAAACCCAGTTCCTCAATTAAAAAAGCCTATTTTGCCGCTAGACCACTTGGCTTTCATACATTGCATTTGATTTTTGCCAGTCTTGTATTTTTAGGTCTCGCCTGGCGAAAGCAGCGCATGCGCTGCACTCGCCATGGTGAGGACCTTTTGGAATCACTTCAGCCAAAGCTGAATGCACGAGCGTCCAAATAGACAAAGATGGCTGCTCTTGCCATCACAAAGCTAAACATGCACGCGTAGGGACAAAGAAATGCATGCGCATGTGGACCGCCCGTCGCCATCTTTGTGCACACGCGCACGCATTTTTTTGTCTCTACACGTGCGTGCTTTCGCTTTCCCAGACAGGCTGAAGGGCCCGGCGGCAGTGCTGAGGAATCTGCCGCGGCGCGCAGCTTCCCCCAGCATTGCTTGTTAATTATAGTGTGAGGAGCATGGCCCTGCAGAGTTCACCAGGCGCCCCCTTTAATGATACACTGCATGGGGAGAAATACCTTCAAACACAATAGGTTTTGATTACATAGCAGCCCTCCCTAATGAGGCGGGAGGTTCCCCAACGGGGACCTTACCTCCCGTCTCCCAACTGCAGATCATACACATCCGGTTCCCTCTATTTTGGTTCCGTTTTTTTAGCAACTGGATAACGAAGGCGAGGAGACGTAAGCAAAAAGCTCTTCTTTAAATTGATTGACATCCTCTGAGTCTGTATTACGCGCTATACCGCCCAGGAACGCTTCCGACTGGTTGGATCTAACCGGCTAGCCCAATTGAATACAGCCCACCCCTTCTCAAAGAAACCAGGGCCCTCTCTCTACGATTGCACCGGAACAGTAGCTCCATTTTCCCGGAAGTTATGGGCCAGTCACTTGTGAGCCGGATTGCGTTCGGGGGTCTTTGCTCTGTAGAACACTTTTGGATTAGGTGCAATGGAAAATGTGAAGTCCGGCTCCGTGCACAAATTGCACAGCACTATAACATGAGCCCAGTGTTGTGTCATATCTGGTATCCCCATCATACCGTGTGTTCCCTGCTCTTGGGCACTTTTTGGAAACGAAACTCCGCCCGGGCAGGTTCATAGAAGCCGTGATCTCTCCTCTGGCTGATCTAGGGGGATACACGATTCAACTGGATGCCAAACTCTGTTCTGGCTATAAATAGCCTGGTGATTGTCTAGTATTGCAGCGGTTACTGCTGCACGAGTAGAGACAGAAAGAGCTATAACAAGCATTTGCAATGCATTAGGTCTCGCAGTTACGCGAGTTTAAGCTATTGGCATTGTAAATGACAATGCCTTTTATTTATGTTTTTAAAACAAAAACTAAAATAAAAGGCATTGTTATTTGCAATGTCAATAGCTGAAACTCGCATAAATGCGAGACCTATTGCATTGCAAATGCTTGTTCTTATAATGCACTAGTCACAGACACATTTAGAAAACATCCTGCTGAATAAAGCTGGTACTCTCCTATTAAAAGGATAGCAGCCCCGCTGAATAGTACAGAGATACTCCCCTAGTAAAGGCATACTAGTCCTGTTGAATAGTGCTGGTACTCAACTATTAGACGGACAGCAGCCCTACGGAAGAGTACTGGTGCTGCCATATTAAAGGCATCCCAGCCCTGCTAGCAAGCATCAGTGCTCTCAGATTAAATTGCTGCCCTGCTGAATAGTACTGGCACTTAAAGGGAGAGCTATCTTGCTATATTTACGGTGTGTTAGAAAGCACACCAAATCTAATTGTGTAGTTTTTATGTCGAGTTTCCTTTTACTTTCAGGAAGAGCAACCCTGCTACGAAATGCAGACACTCTTGCATTACTGGCATAATAGTGCTGCTTATTTTGTATAAAAGGCATACAAGCCATGCTAAGAAGTGCTGGCACTCTCACATTAAATGTATGGTAGCACTACTGAGACATGCATGGACTCACTCCTTAAATGTATTTCAGTCTCACTGCCCTGTGATGGTATTGTCCTATTGCAAAGACAGCATTTTTCATTTTCATTGGTGTGCTGACGCTCTCCCATTAAAGGTATCACACTACTGCTGAGAAATGCTGGTGTACTTGTATTAAATAGCAGTCCTGCTGTGAAGTGCTGGTACTCTACTATTGAAATTATAGCAGCATTGCTGGGTAATGAGAAGGGCATGCAGGGGTATAGCTTTAAATGTGTGTTACATCACCCCCATAATTAATGTATTCTGTAGTAAATAGTTGGGAACAGGTCCTTCCAGTTGGGTATGGTGTGGTCTGTCGCTTTTCAGCTAGCATTTTTATATGCACACACTCTCCTCTTTGTCTTGAAGTTCTCAAAAAATGTTGGTTCTTTTACAATATATTCAGTTTTTAAGTACCACTAACAATCCGTACTGGTCTCCCTTGTTACTGCCCACTAAGCCCCCTTCATGTCCTGCTTCACAGACAATGTATATGAACAAGCTAGGCCAGAGTGATTGTTGGGAAATCTGAAGCTCACACCCCTCTGGTCTTACTGACCAAGCTAGGTCCCTGAAAATACCTTGAGTCAAGTTTGTGCTAAAAGCTACAGAAAATGCACAGAGGTAAAATCCAAACAATATAAAAAAGGAAAACAAATTGATACCCTTTACTGGCTGATTTGTAGAATGCGAAACCTGGGTCCTCGATAAATTGTGGCTTCTCTGCTTAATATCTGTAATTTTAGGCAAATATTTGATTTTATCTAAACCTCTTTTTCTTCATTATCAAGTTAAATTGTTTTGCCTCTTAGTGCATTAATGGTTCATGTTCAAAATGTTTCATAATTTATGTGATGTTTGTATGATTTCCAAAGCAAACAATTTCAGGGCTCAGCTCTCCCCGTTAATTTGTTGGCTCGTCCACCTGTAGGAGCTTCTGAGCCTCCCATATCTCAGATGTTCACTGGCCTAGGGCTGAAAGGGGGCCCCTGAAGGCACCCCCTCCCCATGCTAAAGCCCCCCCACAGTAGGGGCTGCATGGCCTGTGTTACACCCGCAAAGACAGGGTGCCTCCATCACTGCTGCTGCATGAACTTTGGACTGTGGTGGGTTTACTTGAATTGAAGGGGATATTAGGGAACACATAAAGGTCCCAAAGCTCCTGTGAAATACCTGCCTGGCATAGAACAAAATGTAAGATATTTATAGGAAACATTTGACTGTAATAAGCTCACAGGCTTGCCTCTTTGTATTACCAGGTTCCCAGCAGGTATTTATGTCCCACTAATTTCATAATTTGCCAGCTGCTACTGAGCAAACAGGCGGCTCTTGTGTAGCTAAGGCAGAACAATGTTCTCAGTGGGCAAGGGATGCCAATTGTCACTTCTAAAAAGCCAGGTGTTTAGATGAGGTGTCTCCAACCTTTTCTGTAATAAAAGCTACTTGTATTAAATGAAAATAATCCTGAGCTACTAACATTAGTGCTGTAATAATTACCCCATCACCTCAGTGCAGGGTTGCCAGCAGTCATCACTTCAGTTCATCAGACAGGGTCGCCGGAAGCAACGTAAATAAGGCTTTGTTAATCTGGGATGCCTTTACATGGGTACTACATAGGAGCCATATATGCAATGCCCATGGCGCCAAGGCAATATTAGTAAAATATCTCCCCTAATGCCACATGATTTATCACTTAAATATCAGCTTAAAATGTATCTTGTTAATTCAACCATTTTTCACCAAACATAAGCTTATGAGGTCTGAAAATACACATTGTTGTCTCAGATGTACAGTTTTTACCTTTTATAGACATATATTAGTTCTGCTATGAGCCAGGTAATGTCAGCCACCACTATGTCTAGACAGATTTCAGAGCGCTGTACTTAATAATTTTTTGGCTGTTTTAGGAAAGCAGACATTCTGGTAACATCACCCCATCTTTAAACACTTAACAAGCGTTGGCAAAGCAAATAGGTTTTGCCGATGCGAGAACAGTTGGCTTTGTCAATGTTTTTTAAGAGCTGCGTCACAGTCAACATTGACTGCATCTTTGCAAATTTGTAATACATTAATCCATGTTGCACAGCAGTACGTGCCACTATGCAATGTGTTCCTAACAATGACAAAACCAATAGATCTCATATAGGCGAAACTTTTTGCCTTTGAAAATGCTTGCTTATGTCATGTATGTAATACCATTTGAAACCAACTCTAAGGAGAGGTGAAGAGCTACCGAAATTATTTTTAGTGCTGAGTCATTTTTGTTTTAATGTAGATAGAACAGGGTTTTGCAGGAATGAATGGGATGTAAAATGAGGATTTACATAACTGTCTTTCCTCTTTAGTTCACTAATAGTTTATGTTTCCCACTGTCCAATGTCTGGCAATGGAGGTAGGTTGCTTGTATCTGCCGACCTCCATGAATTGCACAGCTGGTTAGGGTTTTTTTGTCAAGGTTTTTTTGTAACACTCACTACCTTAACTAAGCCTGTTTGTATGCACTCCTAAAATTTGCATGAGACTAACGCAGAAGGAGATTGTGAGGAATAAGAATCTATTTTCTCTTCCTGCTCAGTAACAATGTTACTTCCTTTGTAAACTTGACTTGCCCAAGGTAGCAATGTCAGATAGAGAAGGCTTACCCCAAGCTAAACATCTTTTCAACACCACCTACCAAATGCTGCATCTATCTAACAAACTAACTGTGCACTCTGACCTCGCTCCCAACCCCACTCTTGATACCCCACCACGCCATATACTGTATTACTATATGCTCCCCACTTGTATCTATCTCCTGTAAATAAGCCCTTTTTACTTGCTTCCAAGTTCTGTATTGTATGGCTTTTACCTCCCTCTTCTGCTATTCCTCTTGTAAATGGTGTAAACCATGCTGATATATCTCTTGTAAAGCCTCATTTTATGGTCATAACTACTGTAATCGATGTATATGTAGAATTTGTAAAGTGACTGCACGTCCAGTGGTTGTTCTAGTGGGGTGATGGCGCTCTAAGGCAGTACACAAATATTATAGGGTGAACTTAGGCATAAGTGCGGGGCAAAAGGGTAGGGAGAACCACCCCTCTCCTTAGCTTGTGGTAAACAACAGACAAAGAACTCCAAGGTCCCCTGCACACGCTAGTGGTACATAGAATTAAGTTAGTACACTAATGAGTGTAGGAAAGAAAGAAACACTGTTCATCCACTGCTCTGTGTGCGTTCCTTGGTACAGAGTCTTAGCCTAGCCAACATTTGTTTCATCGCTACCATGAACTACACAGCGACTTCTTTACGGTTAAATTCCTATGAATACAGTTTTATTGTCAGTTGTACTTCCGTCCCAAAGGTAAATAGTGGTAGATGGTCTCAAGGGTAATAGAGACCAAAAATCCATTTCATTAAAGTTTCCTCATGAAGCAGATTCTATATTCTGTGATGCCGACGAGTATTCAGAATATGCAGCTACTAGACCCTATTCCTAGAGTTATGGCTGTCAGCCAGCTTTGATTGTGTTGCCGCTGGTCACCCAATCCGGTGAAGCAGCTGGTGAAGTCTCCCACATGTGAGAGGGATGGATTGTAAAGCACTCAGATGCCCTTGAGTCTAGTTCGTGCTATAAAACTCAAAATAAATAAATGTAAGACATGACAGACTCATTTAGCTTTCATTCCCATTTCTTCCAAGAAAGCCCCACTCCAGCCTTTTCTTTCCCAGCAACCAGTCTCAGAAGTCTTTTCCCTTGGTCTTATGAGGCTCACAGTGGTCACTTTCTACACTTAGGAGCATGTGATAAAATGGATGAGATGGGCAAGGGTTTATGGCGTGGACAGCTGTATTGCGCTATCAAGTAAAGTCGACTTCAGTACTTTCTGCAGAGTAGTTTGATGGCAATGAGGCAGATTATTGGAGCACCATAGGGATCTGCCTACTAGTTTATTTTATTAATTGGTAGCTGGAGTTCCGCTAGTCTAGTAACTGGATCATTGCTCAACATGCTCAGACGTGAGTCCCTTGCTCACTTTGCCACTGGATTCAAGCAAGCCTGGCTGAAGACGGCTGTAATGCCAGAAACCGGTCCTAGGAAGCTTGTTTCGGGTCCAGGGAAGACATGGCTTGGCAGTTCGGGCTGGACTGTTCCCATGAGGCACAGGGTCAGACTGATTTGCATATGGCCATGACTGAACTGGGGTGGCAGAGTGGGCTAAAGAACGGTGATGGATCAAACCCAGATCAGTTGACTGGGGGTGAGTGCTTGCAATGTTCAACACTCCGTCCATCATTTCCTTTGGTTTTGCTTTGTTCGCCAAGATTTGGCAGGGTATGCTCAGACGTGAGTCCCTTGCTCACTTTGCCACTGGATTCAAGCAAGCCTGGCTGAAGACGGCTGAAATGCCAGAAACCGGTCCTAGGAAGCTTGTTTCCGGTCCAGGGAAGACATGGCTTGGCAGTTCGGGCTGGACTGTTCCCATGAGGCACAGGGTCAGACTGATTTGCATATGGCCATGTCTGAACTGGGGTAGCAGAGTGGGCTAAAGAACGGTGATGGATTAAACCCAGATCAGTTGACTGGGGGTGAGTGCTTGCAATGTTCAACACTCCGTCCATCATTTCCTTTGGTTTTGCTTTGTTTGCCATAAGTTGGCAGGGTATGCTCAGACGTGAGTCCCTTGCTCACTTTGCCACTGGATTCAAGCAAGCCTGGCTGAAGACGGCTGAAATGCCAGAAACCGGTCCTAGGAAGCTTGTTTCCGGTCCAGGGAAGACATGGCTTGGCAGTTCGGGCTGGACTGTTCCCATGAGGCACAGGGTCAGACTGATTTGCATATGGCCATGTCTGAACTGGGGTGGCAGAGTGGGCTAAAGAACAGTGATGGATTAAACCCAGATCAGTTGACTGGGGGTGAGTAATTGCAATGGTCAACACTCCGTCCATCATTTCCTTTGGTTTTGCTTTGTTCGCCATAAGTTGGCAGGGTATGCTCAGACGTGAGTCCCTTGCTCACTTTGCCACTGGATTCAAGCCTGGCTGAAGACGGCTGAAATGCCAGAAACCGGTCCTAGGAAGCTTGTTTCCGGTCCAGAGAAGACATGGCTTGGCAGTTCGGGCTGGACTGTTCCCATGAGGCACAGGGTCAGACTGATTTGCATATGGCCATGTCTGAACTGGGGTGGCAGAGTGGGCTAAAGAACGGTGATGGATTAAACCCAGATCAGTTGACTGGGGGTGAGTGCTTGCAATGTTCAACACTCCGTCCATCATTTCCTTTGGTTTTGCTTTGTTCGCCATAAGTTGGCAGGGTATGCTCAGACGAGAGTCCCTTGCTCACTTTGCCACTGGATTCAAGCAAGCCTGGCTGAAGACGGCTGAAATGCCAGAAACCGGTCCTAGGAAGCTTGTTTCCGGTCCAGGGAAGACATGGCTTGGCAGTTCGGGCTGGACTGTTCCCATGAGGCACAGGGTCAGACTGATTTGCATATGGCCATGTCTGAACTGGGGTGGCAGAGTGGGCTAAAGAACGGTGATGGATTAAACCCAGATCAGTTGACTGGGGGTGAGTGCTTTCAATGTTCAACACTCCGTCCATCATTTCCTTTGGTTTTGCTTTGTTCGCCATAAGTTGGCAGGGTATGCTCAGACGTGAGTCCCTTGCTCACTTTGCCACTGGATTCAAGCAAGCCTGGCTGAAGACGGCTGAAATGCCAGAAACCGGTCCTAGGAAGCTTGTTTCCGGTCCAGGGAAGACATGGCTTGGCAGTTCGGGCTGGACTGTTCCCATGAGGCGCAGGGTCAGACTAATTTGCATATGGCCATGTCTGAACTGGGGTGGCAGAGTGGGCTAAAGAACGGTGATGGATTAAACCCAGATCAGTTGACTGGGGGTGAGTGCTTGCAATGTTCAACACTCCGTCCATCATTTCCTTTGGTTTTGCTTTGTTCGCCATAAGTTGGCAGGGTATGCTCAGACATGAGTCCCTTGCTCACTTTGCCACTGGATTCAAGCAAGCCTGGCTGAAGACGGCTGAAATGCCAGAAACCGGTCCTAGGAAGCTTGTTTCCGGTCCAGAGAAGACATTGCTTGGCAGTTCGGGCTGGACTGTTCCCATGAGGCACAGGGTCAGACTGATTTGCATATGGCCATGTCTGAACTGGGGTGGCAGAGTGGGCTAAAGAACAGTGATGGATTAAACCCAGATCAGTTGACTGGGGGTGAGTAATTGCAATGGTCAACACTCCGTCCATCATTTCCTTTGGTTTTGCTTTGTTCGCCATAAGTTGGCAGGGTATGCTCAGACGTGAGTCCCTTGCTCACTTTGCCACTGGATTCAAGCCTGGCTGAAGACGGCTGAAATGCCAGAAACCGGTCCTAGGAAGCTTGTTTCCGGTCCAGGGAAGACATGGCTTGGCAGTTCGGGCTGGACTGTTCCCATGAGGCACAGGGTCAGACTGATTTGCATATGGCCATGTCTGAACTGGGGTGGCAGAGTGGGCTAAAGAACGGTGATGGATTAAACCCAGATCAGTTGACTGGGGGTGAGTGCTTGCAATGTTCAACACTCCGTCCATCATTTCCTTTGGTTTTGCTTTGTTCGCCATAAGTTGGCAGGGTATGCTCAGACGTGAGTCCCTTGTTCACTTTGCCACTGGATTCAAGCAAGCCTGGCTGCAGACGGCTGAAATGCCAGAAACCGGTCCTAGGAAGCTTGTTTCCGGTCCAGAGAAGACATGGCTTGGCAGTTCGGGCTGGACTGTTCCCATGAGGCACAGGGTCAGACTGATTTGCATATGGCCATGTCTGAACTGGGGTGGCAGAGTGGGCTAAAGAACGGGGATGGATTAAACCCAGATCAGTTGACTGGGGGTGAGTGCTTGCAATGTTCAACACTCCGTCCATCATTTCCTTTGGTTTTGCTTTGTTCGCCATAAGTTGGCAGGGTATGCTCAGACGTGAGTCCCTTGCTCACTTTGCCACTGGATTCAAGCAAGCCTGGCTGAAGACGGCTGAAATGCCAGAAACCGGTCCTAGGAAGCTTGTTTCCGGTCCAGGGAAGACATGGCTTGGCAGTTCGGGCTGGACTGTTCCCATGAGGCACAGGGTCAGACTGATTTGCATATGGCCATGTCTGAACTGGGGTGGCAGAGTGGGCTAAAGAACGATGATGGATTAATCCCAGATCAGTTGACTGGGGGTGAGTGCTTTCAATGTTCAACACTCCGTCCATCATTTCCTTTGGTTTTGCTTTGTTCGCCATAAGTTGGCAGGGTATGCTCAGACGTGAGTCCCTTGCTCACTTTGCCACTGGATTCAAGCAAGCCTGGCTGAAGACGGCTGAAATGCCAGAAACCGGTCCTAGGAAGCTTGTTTCCGGTCCAGGGAAGACATGGCTTGGCAGTTCGGGCTGGACTGTTCCCATGAGGCACAGGGTCAGACTGATTTGCATATGGCCATGTCTGAACTGGGGTGGCAGAGTGGGCTAAAGAACGGTGATGGATTAAACCCAGATCAGTTGACTGGGGGTGAGTGCTTGCAATGTTCAACACTCCGTCCATCATTTCCTTTGGTTTTGCTTTGTTCGCCAAGAGTTGGCAGGGTATGCTCAGACGTGAGTCCCTTGCTCACTTTGCCACTGGATTCAAGCAAGCCTGGCTGAAGACGGCTGAAATGCCAGAAACCGGTCCTAGGAAGCTTGTTTCCGGTCCAGGGAAGACATGGCTTGGCAGTTCGGGCTGGACTGTTCCCATGAGGCACAGGGTCAGACTGATTTGCATATGGCCATGTCTGAACTGGGGTGGCGGAGTGGGCTAAAGAACGGTGATGGATTAAACCCAGATCAGTTGACTGGGGGTGAGTGCTTGCAATATTCAACACTCCGTCCATCATTTCCTTTGGTTTTGCTTTGTTCGCCATAAGTTGGCAGGGTATGCTCAGACGTGAGTCCCTTGCTCACTTTGCCACTGGATTCAAGCAAGCCTGGCTGAAGACGGCTGAAATGCCAGAAACCGGTCCTAGGAAGCTTGTTTCCGGTCCAGGGAAGACATGGCTTGGCAGTTCGGGCTGGACTGTTCCCATGAGGCACAGGGTCAGACTGATTTGCATATGGCCATGTCTAAACTGGGGTGGCAGAGTGGGCTAAAGAACGGTGATGGATTAAACCCAGATCAGTTGACTGGGGGTGAGTGCTTGCAATGTTCAACACTCCGTCCATCATTTCCTTTGGTTTTGCTTTGTTCGCCATAAGTTGGCAGGGTATGCTCAGACGTGAGTCCCTTGCTCACTTTGCCACTGGATTCAAGAAAGCCTGGCTGAAGACGGCTGAAATGCCAGAAACCGGTCCTAGGAAGCTTGTTTCCGGTCCAGGGAAGACATGGCTTGGCAGTTCGGGCTGGACTGCTCCCATGAGGCACAGGGTCAGACTGATTTGCATATGGCCATGTCTGAACTGGGGTGCAGAGTGGGCTAAAGAACGGTGATGGATTAAACCCAGATCAGTTGACTGGGGGTGAGTGCTTGCAATGTTCAACACTCCGTCCATCATTTCCTTTGGTTTTGCTTTGTTCGCCATAAGTTGGCAGGGTATGCTCAGACGTGAGTCCCTTGCTCACTTTGCCACTGGATTCAAGCAAGCCTGGCTGAAGACGGCTGAAATGCCAGAAACCGGTCCTAGGAAGCTTGTTTCCGGTCCAGGGAAGACATGGCTTGGCAGTTCGGGCTGGACTGTTCCCATGAGGCACAGGGTCAGACTGATTTGCATATGGCCATGTCTGAACTGGGGTGGCAGAGTGGGCTAAAGAACGGTGATGGATTAAACCCAGATCAGTTCACTGGGGGTGAGTGCTTTCAAGGTTCAACACTCCGTCCATCATTTCCTTTGGTTTTGCTTTGTTCGCCATAAGTTGGCAGGGTATGCTCAGACGTGAGTCCCTTGCTCACTTTGCCACTGGATTCAAGCAAGCCTGGCTGAAGACGGCTGAAATGCCAGAAACCGGTCCTAGGAAGCTTGTTTCCGGTCCAGGGAAGACATGGCTTGGCAGTTCGGGCTGGACTGTTCCCATGAGGCGCAGGGTCAGACTGATTTGCATATGGCCATGTCTGAACTGGGGTGGCAGAGTGGGCTAAAGAACGGTGATGGATTAAACCCAGATCAGTTGACTGGGGGTGAGTGCTTGCAATGTTCAACACTCCGTCCATCATTTCCTTTGGTTTTGCTTTGTTCGCCATAAGTTGGCAGGGTATGCTCAGACGTGAGTCCCTTGCTCACTTTGCCACTGGATTCAAGCAAGCCTGGCTGAAGACGGCTGAAATGCCAGAAACCGGTCCTAGGAAGCTTCTTTCCGGTCCAGGGAAGACATGGCTTGGCAGTTCGGGCTGGACTGTTCCCATGAGGCACAGGGTCAGACTGATTTGCATATGGCCATGTCTGAACTGGGGTGGCAGAGTGGGCTAAAGAACAGTGATGGATTAAACCCAGATCAGTTGACTGGGGGTGAGTAATTGCAATGGTCAACACTCCGTCCATCATTTCCTTTGGTTTTGCTTTGTTCGCCATAAGTTGGCAGGGTATGCTCAGACGTGAGTCCCTTGCTCACTTTGCCACTGGATTCAAGCCTGGCTGAAGACGGCTGAAATGCCAGAAACCGGTCCTAGGAAGCTTGTTTCCGGTCCAGAGAAGACATGGCTTGGCAGTTCTGGCTGGACTGTTCCCATGAGGCACAGGGTCAGACTGATTTGCATATGGCCATGTCTGAACTGGGGTGGCAGAGTGGGCTAAAGAACGGGGATGGATTAAACCCAGATCAGTTGACTGGGGGTGAGTGCTTGCAATGTTCAACACTCCGTCCATCATTTCCTTTGGTTTTGCTTTGTTCGCCATAAGTTGGCAGGGTATGCTCAGACGTGAGTTCCTTGCTCACTTTGCCACTGGATTCAAGCAAGCCTGGCTGAAGACGGCTGAAATGCCAGAAACCGGTCCTAGGAAGCTTGTTTCCGGTCCAGGGAAGACATGGCTTGGCAGTTCGGGCTGGACTGTTCCCATGAGGCACAGGGTCAGACTGATTTGCATATGGCCATGTCTGAACTGGGGTGGCAGAGTGGGCTAAAGAACGATGATGGATTAATCCCAGATCAGTTGACTGGGGGTGAGTGCTTTCAATGTTCAACACTCCGTCGATCATTTCCTTTGGTTTTGCTTTGTTCGCCATAAGTTGGCAGGGTATGCTCAGACGTGAGTCCCTTGCTCACTTTGCCACTGGATTCAAGCAAGCCTGGCTGAAGACGGCTGAAATGCCAGAAACCGGTCCTAGGAAGCTTGTTTCCGGTCCAGGGAAGACATGGCTTGGCAGTTCGGGCTGGACTGTTCCCATGAGGCACAGGGTCAGACTGATTTGCATATGGCCATGTCTGAACTGGGGTGGCAGAGTGGGCTAAAGAACGGTGATGGATTAAACCCAGATCAGTTGACTGGGGGTGAGTGCTTGCAATGTTCAACACTCCGTCCATCATTTCCTTTGGTTTTGCTTTGTTCGCCAAGAGTTGGCAGGGTATGCTCAGACGTGAGTCCCTTGCTCACTTTGCCACTGGATTCAAGCAAGCCTGGCTGAAGACGGCTGAAATGCCAGAAACCGGTCCTAGGAAGCTTGTTTCCGGTCCAGGGAAGACATGGCTTGGCAGTTCGGGCTGGACTGTTCCCATGAGGCACAGGGTCAGACTGATTTGCATATGGCCATGTCTGAACTGGGGTGGCAGAGTGGGCTAAAGAACGGTGATGGATTAAACCCAGATCAGTTGACTGGGGGTGAGTGCTTGCAATATTCAACACTCCGTCCATCATTTCCTTTGGTTTTGCTTTGTTCGCCATAAGTTGGCAGGGTATGCTCAGACGTGAGTCCCTTGCTCACTTTGCCACTGGATTCAAGCAAGCCTGGCTGAAGACGGCTGAAATGCCAGAAACCGGTCCTAGGAAGCTTGTTTCCGGTCCAGGGAAGACATGGCTTGGCAGTTCGGGCTGGACTGTTCCCATGAGGCACAGGGTCAGACTGATTTGCATATGGCCATGTCTAAACTGGGGTGGCAGAGTGGGCTAAAGAACGGTGATGGATTAAACCCAGATCAGTTGACTGGGGGTGAGTGCTTGCAATGTTCAACACTCCGTCCATCATTTCCTTTGGTTTTGCTTTGTTCGCCATAAGTTGGCAGGGTATGCTCAGACGTGAGTCCCTTGCTCACTTTGCCACTGGATTCAAGAAAGCCTGGCTGAAGACGGCTGAAATGCCAGAAACCGGTCCTAGGAAGCTTGTTTCCGGTCCAGGGAAGACATGGCTTGGCAGTTCGGGCTGGACTGTTCCCATGAGGCACAGGGTCAGACTGATTTGCATATGGCCATGTCTGAACTGGGGTGCAGAGTGGGCTAAAGAACGGTGATGGATTAAACCCAGATCACTTGACTGGGGGTGAGTGCTTGCAATGTTCAACACTCCGTCCATCATTTCCTTTGGTTTTGCTTTGTTCGCCATAAGTTGGCAGGGTATGCTCAGACGTGAGTCCCTTGCTCACTTTGCCACTGGATTCAAGCAAGCCTGGCTGAAGACGGCTGAAATGCCAGAAACCGGTCCTAGGAAACTTGTTTGCGGTCCAGGGAAGACATGGCTTGGCAGTTCGGGCTGGACTGTTCCCATGAGGCACAGGGTCAGACTGATTTGCATATGGCCATGTCTGAACTGGGGTGGCAGAGTGGGCTAAAGAACGGTGATGGATTAAACCCAGATCAGTTGACTGGGGGTGAGTGCTTGCAATGTTCAACACTCCGTCCATCATTTCCTTTGGTTTTGCTTTGTTCGCCATAAGTTGGCAGGGTATGCTCAGACGTGAGTCCCTTGCTCACTTTGCCACTGGATTCAAGCAAGCCTGGCTGAAGACGGCTGAAATGCCAGAAACTGGTCCTAGGAAGCTTGTTTCCGGTCCAGGGAAGACATGGCTTGGCAGTTCGGGCTGGACTGTTCCCATGAGGCACAGGGTCAGACTGATTTGCATATGGCCATGTCTGAACTGGGGTGGCAGAGTGGGCTAAAGAACGGTGATGGATTAAACCCAGATCAGTTGACTGGGGGTGAGTGCTTGCAACGTTTAACACTCCGTCCATCATTTCCTTTGGTTTTGCTTTGTTCGCCATAAGTTGGCAGGGTATGCTCAGACGGAGTCCCTTGCTCACTTTGCCACTGGATTCAAGCAAGCCTGGCTGAAGATGGCTGAAATGCCAGAAACCGGTCCTAGGAAGCTTGTTTCCGGTCCAGGGAAGACATGGCTTGGCAGTTCGGGCTGGACTGTTCCCATGAGGCACAGGGTCAGACTGATTTGCATATGGCCATGTCTGAACTGGGGTGGCAGAGTGGGCTAAAGAACGGTGATGGATTAAACCCAGATCAGTTGACTGGGGGTGAGTGCTTGCAATGTTCAACACTCCGTCCATCATTTCCTTTGGTTTTGCTTTGTTCGCCATAAGTTGGCAGGGTATGCTCAGACGTGAGTTCCTTGCTCACTTTGCCACTGGATTCAAGCAAGCCTGGCTGAAAACGGCTGAAATGCCAGAAACCGGTCCTAGGAAGCTTGTTTCCGGTCCAGGGAAAACATGGCTTGGCAGTTCGGGCTGGACTGTTCCCATGAGGCACAGGGTCAGACTGATTTGCATATGGCAATGTCTGAACTGGGGTGGCAGAGTGGGCTAAAGAACGGTGATGGATTAAACCCAGATCAGTTGACTGGGGGTGAGTGCTTACAATGTTCAACACTCCGTCCATCATTTCCTTTGGTTTTGCTTTACTATAAGGCAGCAATTTGTAGACAAAGAACCATTTTAGTTAGGTGTCTTTTTTCAGGAGGTTCAAGTTCAGGCTTGCAATGTGTACATTCTATTAAAGAAAACTTACTTTGCTATAGATAGATTGTACATTTGTGTCCTTTAATATCAATAACTGCTCACATATTTCTGGCAGTTAAATAAGGATATTCAAAATGCTCACTGTGTTCTTGTCTCTGTTTTGAAGTTAATTGTTTTTTATTTTAGTGAAGAAAGTCACGGAAATCCAGATTCCTGCTGACCTATGCAGAAGGAGGTCACTGAAGAGCCACAAAAGCAAAGACTAATGAAGAAGCACCTGACCTGGCACCAGCCCCGCCGGACTGTCTGCTTTTTCCATCGAAGTGTGCTAAAAGTCGTTTCATCCTGCAGCTGCTGTGCTTCCAAAGCTTTGGAGGCCTGTCCACCTTCAACAAAGAACCAGGGACTGCCGCGGGGCAGCGGGGTTGCATCCCTACATCCTGCAGGCACCCCAAAGAAGACTCAGACTCCGAAACTGCAAAAACCAGATGCCGCAAAGCACTACTACACCGCGCTTCCTACCCGAGATGAAGTGAGCCAATGGTGCCAGTGTGGTCCCCCTGCCCTCCAGAGACAAAGTCCACCTTGGACCTGGCCACTGTTAATTTCCGACAAAGCGTGCAGCCTCTGTTCATAGGTCCCCTCTACTGCGACTGCTCTTGGTGAATAAAACTCGACACCTAAGGTAACCTCTGCACCCATCGCCCCTGGCCTGTGGAGAAGAGGACCGAAGGTGTCCCCATGCATCATGAGGCCTAAGCCCCCTTGTTGGTTCAGCCCTACTGGCCTGCCAGTCCGAGCCTGCAGCTTCTTTTCTGACGGACCGATCTACATAGACTTGAATAGGGCAACCAACGCTGTAAGGCACCTCTGCCCACATCCGCCCAAGTGCTGCCCGAAGTGAACTGCTGGTGCTGCCCTGGATCTTGCCACATACTCCCCTAAAGTCCAAAAGATTGGTCCCGTAAGTCTCTGCTGAATGCCCGAATGCAATACATGTATCTACTCCATAAATTAACATTACTTCAAAGTGCTTCAATTACGACTTAAAGTATCAAAATCCCCTGACGCTGAAAAACATAGCTCTGCAAACAGATGCCCCCGTTCCTCCCAAGGTGACCTGTTAGAGCTGCCTTGGACCTTGCCCCATACTCACCTCAAGTCTCGGGGAAGGGTCCCATAAGTCGATGTTAATTGACAGTATGCAGAGTATGGTTTTATCCTAGGTTTACATTGTCCCAAAGTGCTTTAATTATGATTTAAAGTATCCCAAGAATTATTTTCTTCCAGGCTGCTGTTTTAAAAAGTGTCTATCTTTTTTTGATGATCTTGGTGTCTAAAGTTATATAAAGATAAGTGTTGTTTTTATAAATTTGTGTGGATCTCCTTATTGAGTCATGTGTATCATTTATTGACTCTGTGTGTGCAACAGATAGCTAACACTCCTCTCTGATAAGCCTAGGGCTGCTCTACCAAACTACCCACAAGAAGAGCACTTTGGGATTGCTAGAGCAAGCCCCTGTCCATTCATAAGGGAATGCCTAAACTCTGCACGTATACCATATAAAGAGCCAACTTCCTACATTAGTCAGTCACGGCCTCTCATAGTAGTTTTAAAAGTAATCTTACCAAAGCAGGAGAATACATATCTTTACAAAACGGTAGATTAGTGATCACATTTTTAGGAGAAGATATATGGAAGTTTTGTGTTTGGTTCGCTTAAGGTTTATAATGCAAACCTTATACAAAATAGTTTTTTAAGATTTACAAACCAAAGAAAATTGGTATTTGGTACAACACTTTTCCGAAGTGAGACAAGTTTTCAAGTTTGTCTAAGCATAGTATTTCGTGCTGGAAGGGGACCCTTCCAGTACAAAACCTAAGCTAGACTCTTGCAGACACTTTTGAACTATAGTGCAAATATATGTGCATGGCAATCTGCTGCCTAATGGTGCACTGGTATAAGGGAAAGGGGTAGACATGGCACTTTCCTGCTCCCTCCCTGTCACTCAACACAGCAAATGTGGGTGCTGTGCTGCGTTCAGTGGCAGTTTTGTAACTCTAGGCCGTAGTTCTTTAGAACTCATGGCATTGCAAATAATTCTTGGTATTGTGTAAAGAAAGCAAACACAAGGAGATGATCTACGGAGTGCTGAAACTTTTCAGACACTCACCCCCAGTCACAGATCTGGGTTGAATCCATCATCGTTCTTTAGCTCACTTCGCCACCCCAGTTCAGATACAGCTATATGCAAATCAGTCTTGACCCTGTGCCTCATGGGGACAGTCCAGCACGACCTGCCAAGCCATGTATTCCCTGGACCGGAAACAAGCATCCTGGGACCAGTTTCGGGCTAACAGCCCTCATCAGCCAGGCTAGCTTGAATCCAGCGGCAAAGTGAGCAAGGGACCCACGTCTGGGCATACCCTGCCAACTTAGGGCGAACAAAGCAAACACAAGGAGATGATGGACGGAGTGCTGAAACTTTTCAGACACTCACACCCAGTCACAGATCTGGGTTGAACCCATCATCGTTCTTTAGCTCACTTCGCCACCCCAGATCAGACACAGCTATATGCAAATAAGTCTTGACCCTGTGCCTCATGTGAACAGTCCAGCCCGAACTGCCAAGCCATGTCTTCCCAGGACGGGTAACAAGCATCCTGGGACCAGTTTCGGGCTAACAGACCTCATAAGCCAGGCTAGCTTGAATCCAGTGGCAAGGTGGGCAAGGGACTCACCCCAAAACCGGTCCCAGGATGCTTGTTTCCGGTCCAGGGAAGACATGGCTTGGCAGTTCGGGCAGGACCATTTCCATGACGCACAGGGTCAAGACTGATTTGCATATAGCTATGTCTGAACTGGGTTTGGCAAAGTGAGCTAAAGAATGATGATGGATTCAACCCAGATCTGTGACTGGGAGTGAGTGTCTGAAAAGTTTCAGCACTCCGTCCATCATCTCCTCGTGTTTGCATTGTGTAAAGAAGGCATATTACATCCAAGGGAATTTTTTTTTACAGGAAGGTACATTGAGGAGGTGGTACCCTAAATATTTCCCTACCAGCAAATCTATATTCCTAAACTACTAGTGGGACTCTAGGGAATACTGGCAGTCAACTAATGTGCTTGTAACATAGATTTGTCAAGGTGTAATCTTACCCTTAATGATTTATTAGTGAACCACAGCCATTCTCAATTATTCATTAAATCATCTAGGAGTAATGCACACTTGGCCTGCAATTGGCATAAAATCATCCAAGAGCATTTCACGATCATCTGAAAGTACTTATGTAGTCATCGTTTAGTAATCCACAGTCATTCTGTAGTTGGCCCTAGAATAAACCTGAGTAATCCATGGTCATTATTGAGTTGTCATTAAATCATCCACTCATCCACACTGATCTTGAAATTGTCTTTAATCATTACAGAGTAATCAACAGCCATCCTGAAGTGGTAATAGGACCATCAAGGAATAATTGAAAGTCATCCTGAAATTGTAGATTCATCCAGAGTAATCTACAGTCCAGTGGCGGCTGGTGACATTTGAAAGTGGTAGGGCGTAAAATGTGCGGCAGAGCACACCACAGCAAGAGACCTAAGGGGGAAAACATTTTGCAGTACAAGAAAATGCAGGTGTATATTTCCAAGCAGCAAAATGTGCATCTGGACAACAGTTAATCTGGGGCATATCATGATCATTGATGGTATGCTCAATTATGCACAGATGATAAAGGGTCCTGGGAGCTCTGCAACAGTGCTACTTTTTGGGGAAAAAATATATACAGTTCTCTTCCCTTCCTATTAGTCTGCACTTTACTTACTGGTATATATTCACTATTTTAAAATGTTTCATTCTGCCTACAGTATGCCATTCATTTTTTTGGGGGGTGGGGGATGGTACGAAGGGGCTATAAATAGCCTACATTTCTTAACTGATCAGCAGATTACAAGAAAACTGTTCATCCAGACACAGACCCCTAAATTACAACTATATCTCAGTCATAAAAAAACTACCCACACTGATGGCAAATCTCCTGTAACATTGAGGCAGCAGCTGCTGCTAAAACAAAACGGGGAGTATAATTGAGCAGGCCCAGGGCCCAAGCGTGACCCCCGCTGGGCACACCCTCACTTGTACACATTTGTTTTTTTCAAGCAGAGGTGTATCGTAATCGTATCCTCCTGATGAAAAACACAACTCTGCTGGAGAGAACATGTATGACCCAGCGGCCCCTAGGGCCTGAGCCTAATGCAGATTTATGAGAGCCTAGGGGAGGCAGAGAATGTAAACAAGGGCGGGGAAGGGGGCCCAGTGGAGCAACAGTGGCCTCTGCCCCTGGCAGACTGCAGGCTCGCTCGCGCCAGGTCTGCCCGCACCTTGTTACTTGGAAGTCAGTTTGCAGCTATTGGATACTATCATGCTAGCTATCACTGGCTGACTGACTTGAGATGAGCAGGGCTGGGCTTGGGCTCGGCCTCGGCGGCCAGCGAGTTGCAGCTCAGGCGCTCCTCTCCATCAGCATTGGAGCTTAGGTTTGCCTGGTAATGGTGAGCCCCACCCACAGTAAAAGGCAGCACATAGTGATGGTTGTTACTGTTATGGGGCCGCTAGCGCTGGTGAAGGCCCTCGCTGCGCACGCTCGCAGCTGTAATAAATGACACCACACTCCGTGCCTGGGTCTCGGCGCCCGACTGCCTCAGCAGGCCGCGCCCCTTTATTATATACAGTGGCGTACGCCACGAACGTGGCGTACGCATTGCGTAATGTCCTCTTGCGCTCTAGCGTCTAACGCTAGAGCGCTAACTGTAACATCCCTCCCCAACTTGGATAACAAAATAAACTGAAGTCCATAACAGTCACTCACTTGCTTGGCAGGCAAAGTCTTTAAGGCGGCTGCTTGGCGTGGGGTTCTCTCTTAGACCATACCTGGCAGTGGCACGAGTGCCGGAGCTGGTTGGGTGGCTATTCGGGGCTTCACCTTCCGCTGGGGCCTGAGGGCTCTGCTCTGGGGCGCTGCCGGCTCCGCTGTGCGTCAGTCCAGGTTCCAGCTCTGGGGTTGAGATCTCTTCCTCCCCTCCCTTCAGCCCCCTCTGGCCGCGGTCAGTGGCCTCCGGAATGCGTTTGAACCACGAGATGTTCCTGGTGGTCGACTCCACCCCTCTTTCCGCTGTGATCATTGTACCCCGCCTCTGTGCCACAGTCCAACTACCTGGTTCATACCGGGGTCGGAATTTTCCTCCCGGCCTTCTGTCCTTCACGAGGACGCTGTCCCCTGGTCTGATGTCGCGGTCTCGATTACCTCTGGCCCGGCTCACTTGTCGGTTTCGGTGTGCTCGTCGTTGAAAAACCTGCTCCGCTTCGAACGGTGGGGGCGCCCACCCATGGACTGTGGGTAGCTCATCGCGGCGGGTGCCATTGAGCATGAGAGACCACGGGGCTTGTTTGGTGGAGCAGTGGGGCGTGCTCCGATATTCTCCCAGGAATCGCTGGATCTCCCTTTCGGGGTCGAGTTGCTCCACGCCGGCTATTCGAATCACTTTATTCAGGGTCCTCATGAATCGTTCTACTTCTCCGTTGGCTTGTGGCCACTGAGGAGTGATTCGCCGGTGTTGTATTCCCTGGTGCTGGAGGAACTCCCGGAATTCGTGACCGTGGAAGGGTGGCCCGTTGTCGCTCTTCAGCTCCGAGGGGCACCCAAACATGGCGAATATTTTCTCCAGCGCTGGTCCCACAAACATGAAGGCTGTGGACGGTAGAACTTCCACCACGGGATATTTTGAGAAGCTGTCAATAACCACCAGCGACACTTTTCCGTTTGGGAGGCTTCCGAAGTCTATACTAATCTTGTCCCATGGGTACCTTCCTGTTTCTTCTGTCACGATGGGGGCCGGAGGCTCCGGGCCGCTCGTCACCTGGCACGCGGAGCAGCTTCTTACCACCTCGTCCACCATGCCATCCAGCCCCGGGAACCATACCTTCGCCCTCATCCTGGTCTTCATCTTCTCCGTCCCTTGATGGCCGTTGTGAGCAATGATCGTGGCTTGATGGCGTAGTGCGGTCGGCATGACGATCTTAGACCCTCGCAGGACGACACCATCGCGGGTCATACTTAGTTCATTCCGCACTCGCCACATCTGCTGCAAATCCTTCTTCTCCTCGTCTGCCCACGAGTTGGCGGTGTGTAGGAAATCAGCCCATGACCCTTTTTGAAGAGCTCCCCGTGTCCTTGCCAACACGGCGTCGTGCTCCCCGGCTCGTATGATCTCCTGGATTTTCAGTACCCGAGGGCAGGTCAGAGCGTCCAGGAGGTCGATGTGTGCTTCGGTTTCATCTTCCTCTTCTTTCCCGATCGGGGACGTCACCCCACTTTCCGGGTGTCGCGACAGAAAGTCCGCCGGGTTTTTCACAGCTGGCCGATATGTCACCTCCATCTGGTATTGTTGTAGTCCGATGGCCCACCTTTCGATCCTCGGGGGGGGGGGGTGGGGCGCTGTCCCCTTGAACAGGGGCACCAAAGGTTGGTGGTCTGTCACCACAGTAAAAGGGTGCCCGCAGACATAGAGGTGGAAGTGCCGGCAGCCCCATCGAATGGCTAGTGCTTCGCGTTCAATCTGCGAATACCTCTGTTCAGTTGCGGTGAGTGCCTTGCTGGCGTAGGCCAGGGTGGCCCATCTCCCCGGTTCTTGCTCTTGTGTGAGGACTGCGCCCAGCCCCACGGGACTGGCGTCGACAAGCAGTTCGGTCTTCCTGGTCGGATCAAAGTAGACCAGAGTAGCTTGGTCCAGCAGTGTGGTCTTGATGGCGTGGAATGCATCCTCTTCCTCTTGCCCCCAGCGCCACAGGGTGTCTGTCTTCGTGAGGCGTCTGAGAGGTTCAGCCGTGGTAGCCAAATTTGGGATGAACCGCCCACAGTACGTGGCCATCCCAAGAAAACTGCGGACTTCCGACGCGGAAGCCGGTGCTGGGGCGTTTTTGATAGCCTGGGATTTCCTCGGGTCCACTTGAATGCCATGGTTGGTAAACGTGTATCCGAAGAACTCGATGCTTTGCTGAAAGAACTGGCACTTCTCTTTGTGCAACGTGACCCCAAACTCCCTCAGCCTCGTCAGTGTAGACCGGACCCGTCGGTAGTGCTCATCCACCGTTGTGGCGTGTATCAGTATGTCATCACTGACGTTTAGTACTCCTGGTAGCCCCTGCAAGATGTCTCTGATAGTGTTCTGAAATATTTCGGCTGCCGAGGAGATGCCAAAGTTAAGGCGTCGGTACCTTCGCAGCCCCAGGTGCGTGCTGAAGGTAGTTATATATCTGCTCTCTTCGGCCAGCGTTAGTTGGTGGTACCCCGCATTGAGGTCCAGTTTGGAGAACCACCGGGCTCCGTTAAGGTCTGCGATTATGTCATCCATCGTGGGCGTGATGTGTCTCTCCCTTTTGATGGCCTTGTTGGGCAGCCTCATGTCGATGCACACCCGAATCTTGCCTGGTTGCCGGGGCTTTTCCGCTATCACCATGGGTGATACCCAGGGGGTGGGTCCTGTCACTGTCTCGATGACGCCTTGCTCCTCCAGCCTCCTCAGCTCCTCTTCTACCAGCGGGCGTAGGTGGAATGGAATCCTCCTGTGTTTTAACGCTGTGGGTGTGACTGAACGGTCAATGTGGAGCTTGACCGGTGGTCGTCGGATGTTCCCCAGGCCAGTGAACAGCTCCGGGAACTGGTCCAGCAGGGTAGTCGTCTGGGACTCTTGTACCTTCCGGAGGAATGCGATCAGCCCTAGGTCTTCGGCTGCGTGCCCGCTTAGGAGGGTGTCTGCCTCCTGATTGATCACATGTATGTCAATCGTTATCTCTGCGTCATCCGACTTCACAGGCACCGTCATCTTTCCTGCCAGGGGCAGCGGTGTGTCACTTCCGTAGGCATAGATCTGGGCTTTTGACCGTCGGAGCTCGGGCTTGGGTCGGAGGCGATTGTACTGTTGCACTCCCATCACGGTGACTGACGCCCCTGTGTCAATCACTGCGTTTATCCGGGATCCAGCGACTAGGACGTCGCACCTCGGTTGTGGCCTTCTCGAGCTCTTGAGGGCTCTGGTGAATGAAATCAGGTATGTTTCCCCCTCGTCATCATCGGACTCCATTGCCTCTTCCCGCAGGGCCTGTGCTTGCTTGCGCCCTGAGTTGGTGGGGGAAGACAACGACAGCTGGGACAGCTGCCTCACCATGGTCTTATCTGGCCTCCTTCCCCTTCGGTCTCGTTGCGTGGATCGTTTGCGGCAAACAGACGCAAAATGGTTCATCACGCCGCAGTTGTCACACGCCTTTCCTTTCGCGGGGCACGTCCTGCCCCCGTGCTCGTCATACCCGCAGTACCCACACGGGGCCGCAGGCTTCTTTGCCGCCGGTCGGCGGGGTGCTTCACGCGTCTGTACTGCGTCGGCCCGCTCCGTTTTGACTGTCACTCCTGACCCGGCCCCTCGTGTGAGCGCCATCTCCATCTCCTCCGCGCGGGCGTCGGATAGATAATGGGACCGTGCCAACACCAGAATGTCCGCCATCGGGATGTTTGGTTGGCGGAGGATGAGTGTTCGTAACTTTTTGCTTCGTATGCCGCAGATTATCTGTGCTCTGATTTCTTCCTTGGCTCTATCACCGACGAGGTGCGTGTCTGCCAGCACCCTCAGTCGGGCGTGGAATGCATCCACCAACTCCCCTTCCCTTTGCCTCGCTTGGCGCAATTTGAAGTGTTCAAAATCCGGGTTCAGCTGGGGGTCGAAATGTGCATTGAGGGCCCTCACGGCCGCATCATAGTCGTCTGCGTTCCCGGTGTTAGGGAGATGCTTGAATAGGAGATATACTTCTTCCCCAGCATAGTGGAGTAGTAGGGACCTCTTCACGGTGCCATCCGTCTCTCTGGTGCCAGCGAAATAATTATCGAGTCGGCCAATCCACGTTTGCCAGCGTGGGGCGGCAGTGGCAGGGTCAGCAGCTTCACTGAAGGGCGGCAAGACGCCGGACGCGGGGTGCAGTGGCACCGCCTGGGCGGGGCGCTCATCATCGCCCATGGCTCCCTGGGGCACAGCACAGCAGGAGAGGCGGGAGCAGACAGAAGAGGCCGCAGTGGCAAAAGATCCCCACACCCGGGATGGACAGAGGGCTTCAGGGCCCAGCCAGGGCACAGCAGTTAAACAGAGTCACTCAGGCAGGAGGCAGGAATGTTCATCTGCCGAAATTGTCGTGATTCGGTGCACACGTGCACTCACCGGTGGTTGTAGTAGACTCGAGGGGCCCAGCTGCACAGCCTGCGGGAGAAGGAGCCGGTTTCAGTCGGGCCGTCAGGGCCACGTGCGCGCGCGCGGGACTGCCGCGGGGCGCGTATCACAGCTGGGGCACACGGGGTCGATTTCCCGTACTCGTCGCCAGTGTTATGGGGCCGCTAGCGCTGGTGAAGGCCCTCGCTGCGCACGCTCGCAGCTGTAATAAATGACACCACACTCCATGCCTGGGTCTCGGCGCCCGACTGCCTCAGCAGGCCGCGCCCCTTTATTATATACAGTGGCATACGCCACGAACGTGGCGTACGCATTGCGTAATGTCCTCTTGCGCTCTAGCGTCTAACGCTAGAGCGCTAACTGTAACAGCTACCAGCTAGCATGGCTCCATTTAGACTTGAGCTTCAGTTTTCCACGTATGTGTGAAGCGTAATTACACCATGATCAAAGAACCCCCCGCATTCCCGATAGGCCTCCTGGCCTGCAGCCTGGTCAAATGGAGACTCTTGACTTGGCAAGGTGTTAACTTTGCGTTATTGGAGCCATGGCGGCGGTGCGCGAGACTAGAGACATTATGCGCAAAAGAAATTCAATAATAAAACGGAAACTTCTGCGCATACTAAGTTGCTGACATCATTAGTCAAAGACGACGACGTCACATACAGATGTAGCAAGTAAGAATACTTGCCTTCCTCATTTAACCAGGCCAGCAGCAGAGGTGAGTGTTTTGGGTTCGGTAAGGTTCGGGGATTATTGTGTTGTTATTGACTTACCGAAGTCAAACTGACTTCCCCACTACGTCATTTCAGTGTGAATCTGCCTGCGGCTTCTCCTTTCTTTCTCCCTCTCCCCCACTACACTTAACCTGCGTGTGTCATCTCTGACCCTCATTGTGCGCTGCACACAAGGTTGCCATTGACACCTACTTTCGCTTGGAAATCAAGTGTTTGGCTGCGGTCGTGTTATATACTGGTTGTCAGCGACTGAGTGTCATCCTCGGTTCCGCTGGCAGTCGCGGCCTGCAGGACGGGCGGTGGGGGGAGAGGGGGTGGAAATGCCAATGGGGTCATCTGGGGGAGATGGGGGAGGAGGCGTTTGTTTAATTTAAAAAAAAAACTACACTTACCGTCCTGCGCCGCTGCCACCGCAGCTTCTGGATGGGTCCACCGTCCGACTCCAGACACCCGCCGTCCTGCCTTTCCAAATTGAATTCCTGCATCGTCATCATCAGCCAGAAAAGGCAGTCTCCGTCCCTCCCCTCTGCCAATCACAACGCTGCAATGGCAGCATTGTGATTGGTGAGGCGTAGTGGAGCGCACCCCACCAGGGCCATTTTCTCTATGTAGGCTACTGCATGCAGCAGCCTACATAGAGAAAAAGGGAGAGTAGGTGGTCCTGCTCGAGGGCAGGGGGGGAGTGGCTTGCCCACTGTTGTGCATACTGATGTTTGTTCGGCCCCAGGGCCGACCAAACAGTCAGTACGCACAACAGAGGGCAAGCCACACCCCCCCTGCCCTCAAGAAGGACCTCCCACCCCCAACCAGGCACTTCTGCTTTCTCGCCATGCCAGAAGGCAGAAGCATAAAATGGTAGTTATTACCATTTATGTTTCTGCCTTCTCGCACTGCGAGAAAGCAGTGGGGCAACGCCCACATGCCCCAATGGGGGAGCCGCCACTGCTACAGTCATTGTTAAATTGTCTTGAGCCCATCCTGGAGTCATCCACACTCATCATGAAGTTGGCAATTAGTATTCGTGGAGTTGTAAAAGGTCATCCCTCACTGCCAGTAGAAGTCATCATACCACCATCCTAGAGTAGTAAATGCGATGACTCTAGACTTCTCATTTAAATATTTTGCACCAATACATATACTTCAGGATGGTTTGGGATGACTTGCCCAGATATTTACAGGAGTAGCTTATCTGAATTCAGCAAATGACTTCCGAATTACTCCAGGATTATCTTCCTTTTTGAGTTGGGAGTACCTAATTTGTATAACAGTAAGTGCTGGTGTTGAACGTTTTGATCATAAACCTGTGGCCAGCGCAGTCGAAAACAGGCGTGCCGAATCCCAAGGCTGTGTAGTCCTAATCCCACATAATGCCCCACTACATCATACATCCCATAACCACAGCCTAACACCTCCCCGCTCATCATGTAGTTCCCGTTGAGGACCTGCCCCAGAATCACGAGGGTCCTAATGCATATAGTATCAATATGCTGCATCTCCCCCTTTGTTAAATAAAAAGTGGCAGACATCATTAATAAGCACATCTTCTCAATTAGTCGGCGAGGGACTCGCACTTGTCTGCAGTCTTGGGTGGTCCGAGGTGATCGAGGTCCACCCTGATCAGGCAACGGTGATAAGGATCAGGCGCATGAGCTGTATCTGCGGGCATGGTTGCCTCACTTGTGGTCTCAGGACCCAACAAGTGCTGAGGTAGGTGTTTAAAATGTGATGTGTCCCAAATGATGAATTTTCTAGCATGATTTGATGTCACCATGTATCTCTTGCACGCCAGGACCTGAAGAGGGTCAGCAGCAAAAGGAGTGTTTGTTTTGAACTTTCACCTCTGTCTAACCAGTACCAAGTCTCCTTTGTCAAAGACTGTCTCCTATGCATGGTGGCACTGATTTGCATATGCTTTCATTTTTCTTTTTTGAGTCGCGTCAGTGTCCTTAACTTTGTCAGTACACTAGTCAATCCAAGGTCCATTGAGGTAGTTTTGTTCTGATGGCTCTCCCAAATAGCAAGGTGGTTGGACTCTCATCAGTTGTGGAGTGAGAAGTTGATTGATAGGCCTGGAGGGCCTGGCACATGGCTTGGCTTAGATTGATTCACTCCATGGACGCTCTTTAAATGACCCTCTTGAGAGCGCCCACGAATTGTTCAACTACACCATTGGCTTGGGGCCAGAGGGGTGTACTCTTTTGGTGGTTGACGTTGAATCGGACAAGACATTTTTTGAACTCTTTGCTGTTAAAGGGCTGGCCATTATCAGATTTGAGGATCTTGGCGATACCTCAGGTTGCAAATATGTCATCAAGACATTCAATTACTTTGCCATGAGTTTTCAAAGACAAGGTTTCCACCAAAGGGAAACGCCAATATTCATTGATGTCTACCTTGAAATGATGTCCATTTCCCAACATTCCAAAGAAGTCAACTGCAACCCTCTCCCAGACATGAGTAGGAAGGTCAGAGATTGTCACAGGGTGCTGCGCACCTTGGGGGACAAAAGAATTGCATATGTGCATGCCTTCAGCTCTTTCTCGACTTGCTCATCTAGTCGAGGGAACCACACTCGGTGGCTACAATGACAGTCACAAGAATACAATCATGTGCTTTCCGTGCCTCAGACTGAGTTTCCGGGATCGGCAACAATGTGGCTGGATTTAACGTTGCACATCTCTTTAACATAATATGAGGAGCCAAAAGCGTCAACTCATATCCCGTTAAACGAGCACTGGTCAAATGCTGCGTCTTTTTCTGATTAAGCAGGGCATCAACAGCATGGGGGACTAATACCAACAGCTTGTGAGATAACACAATTCCCTCGCTTTGGCGTATTGACACAGCTGTCGCCGCAACCGAGCGAAAACAACCAGGTAATGCTCGAGCAACAGGATCAAGTACAGCCGAAAAATATGCACAAGGGCGCTGCTTGTCGCCGTGCATCTGCACTAAAACTGATAATGCACGTCCATCTTTCTCATGCACATACAGTGAAAAGGGCTTCGTATAATCAGGGGTACCTAACACTGGTGCTGAACAAAGGGCTTGTCGTAATTGCTGGAAAGCAATTTCACACTCATTTGACCAGGGAAGAGGAATCGGTGTGTCTTTTGTCAAAAGCGCTAACAATGGTTTAGCTATGTGTGAAAACCCCAATATCCACTGCCTACAGAAAGAAGCAAGACCCAAAAATGCACGCACATCCTTCTGTGTGGAAGGTACTGGCGTGTCCAAAATTGCTTGAATACGATCTGGTGTGAGTGCACGCCCCTCCTTAGACAAAAGGTGACCCAAATAAGTCACCTTTGGTCTACAGAATTGCAATTTCTTCCTCGACACTTTGTGATTGTGCGATGCCAAAAAGGAAAGCAAAGATAACGTACACTCCTCACACAGCTCAGGAGTGTCGGCCGCCAACAAGATGTCATCGACATATTGTATAAGGGCGACACCATCAGGCAGAGCAAAGGAATCCAATTGTCTTTTCAACGCTTGACTGTAAATACTAGGGCTCTCTGTATAACCCTGAGGAACTCTACAAAATCTATAAGACCTATTATTCAAAGTGAAACCGAAAAGGTATCGGCTATCGGGATGAATAGGAATCGAAAAGAAGGCATTTTTCAAATCAATAACTGAAAACGTGGTCGCCGTTGGCGGGACCAGAGTAAGTAACGTCGTGATATCAGAAACCACCGGATACTGGGGTATCACTATCTTATTCACTTCCCGTAAGTCAATGATAAAACATTAAACCCTAGTATCTTTCTTCAAAATGGGTAAAATAGGACTGTTGCAGACATTATAGGGAACTTCCTCCACTACTCCCACCTTAATCAAATCCTGCACAATCTGTATGAGTGCCTCCTCCCCCTCCTGGGAAATACGATACTGAGGGAGGCGCGGTAACACCGCACCCTCCTGGACACTGATGTGGACCGGCGGAACCACCACCTGTCCCACATCAGTATCCGAAGTAGCCCACAAAGAATGAGGGAGGGACGCTAATGCAGCCTCCTCCGCACCCACACACATCCGTTCTGTCATAGGGTGATTATCGTTTAAGATCACACGCACTCCAGTAGGGGAGCAGCGGATCGTGGCTCTGAAGTGCTTGAGCATATCAAGACCCATAATGTTGTCAGGTGTGTTCGGGGCAAGCAAAAACGGACAGGGTGCAGAAAAGTGGTCAACATGGAATGCAAGGGGTCGGGAAAGAGGGCTTCGAGAGAGTGTACCATCAAACCCTACCGATGTAACCATTAAGCCAGATGGGGGAGCCCTCGG
Organism: Triturus cristatus; assembly: GCF_964204655.1. Classification (NCBI taxonomy): domain Eukaryota; kingdom Metazoa; phylum Chordata; class Amphibia; order Caudata; family Salamandridae; genus Triturus; species Triturus cristatus. The sequence goes on along the minus strand of NC_140594.1, from coordinate 427,891,150 downwards.
AACCAATTGTTTGGACAGTGCACTGCGAGTAGCTCCTGTATCGACTAGGAACCGATCAGTAAAACCCAAAACATTTGCTGAAACATAAGGACCCTTCTGATCAACCGGCACTTCAACTGATTCTAACCCCCATCCAACGCAATCCTACGCATGCTGTGAGTCATGGTACCCAGAACGGTCATTCCCAGACATCTGATACTGATTTTGCCGATCAAATACATTAGGTCTATCTCGTTGCTGCACGTTAGGCTCAAAGCGAGCACGATCATTAGAATTCCCTCTAAAATTCGAAAAACCACCTCTACCTCTCGGTGCTCCCTGACCACGTCCCTGACGAGATGCATATAACACCGGACAATCTCTAGCCCAATGACCCGACTGTTTACAATACGCACATTGATTTCTATTAACATCCGACCGACCCGAAGGGGGACCATAGAATCCTCCTCTACCTCTTTCTACACCCCGATGAGGCGGACCATACATTTGTGCTAGCATCACCTTGGTTTTCAAATCTTTCGATTTCTTCTCCTCATTCCCCTTCGCTTCTTGTTCCTGACGCTCATAATACTGAGCCATAGTCAGGAGGGATGCCGGAGACGAGGTGGACCAAGAACTTTCACTCGCTTTCAATCGAGCTGCTATTCCCGGTAATAAATTCGCCACATATTTATCAACGAAAAGATGTCGACCCGTATCATCCGTAAGCGACTGACCGCTGAAATCATGGAATGTCTCCTCAAAGCATGTAAAGAAATCTGAAACTGATTCATCGACCTTCTGTTTACATGAGGCTAACATATTCCAGTCAATTTTTTTAGGGGGGATAATTGTTTTCAATTTAGTCAAGATAGCAGCAGGAAGGTCTAAAATAATCCGCGGTGGTTTTTGCACTGGTTTTCTCTCCCTATCCTCATCCTCAATCTCGGACCACCTAGCCTTAAAAGCGGGAACATCATCCACCTTCCGCACAGATCTCCACATATCCGGTGGTAAAATGAGCCCAAAGAACAAATCTATATCCGCTAAAGTCATAGTACAAGAATTCAAGGCCCCTTCGACCTCTTCATAAAAGGCCGCTGGATTCTTGCGGGGGTCAGGCAATGCATTCTTTAATGCCATAACATCAGCCCTATGCCAGGGAGTATAAACCCAATTATACACAAAATATCCCTTAGCATCGGGGGAAGAAATATCTGAATTATTTGCCGCTCCTTTAGGAGGAACATACAAAGGTGCCGCTTCTCGCATCGGTTTAGCATGCACTAGTTCGCCCTTATCTGAATGGGAAGCAGATGGTTGGCCGACGCCGATGGGCAAATCCGATTGCTCATTTTCCGCTGCCTGTAGGCGCGCTCTCTCTTTAAGTTCAAACGCCGCGTCCCAGAATGCAAACAGCCGTCGGACCGCATCGGGTACCTTAGAGGGAGAAAAAACACCGTCACGTAATGCTTTAGCATCTGATACTACAGCTTCAGGCTCGAAAACATCTGAATATTTCCGAAAGGCAGTAATCACGTCATGAGAAAAAGTTTCAAGAAAATACAGCTGCTCTTTATCCCGCCAATGTTCCAAAGATTCCAATAATTCAGAAAGAGATCGCTTGTCCTTAAGCGCACGAAGAGAAATTTTCCGACGCTCACCCATACGCTCAGTTGATAACATGGACCGCGTGTCTACCTTATCCGAAACCGATCCAGAATCCTGTGATCTCGGGGCAGACGCGCCAACATAAGGGGGCGGAGAACAATCTAATAAATAAAAATCATCTTCAAGATTAGTAAGGACAGGATAAAGTGGCTGGCGGACAGCATATTGACCAGAGACTTGCAACCTACGTTCTTTCTCTTGTCTCTCCGCCAGTTCTCTTTCCTCCCGACGCTTCGCTTCCTGGGCTCTCACATGATCATTTTTCCGTTGCTCTTTATCAAACAGCGCTTTCTCACGTTTCTCTCGCTCACGCACTTCCTTCACCCATAACCGTACACATTCAAACATGTCTTGGCGAGCACGCCGTTTACACATACACTGTTCCACATACTCAATCTTAGGCATATCAAACGATCCATACAAAGGCCATCGTAACTCAGGATCCTTTTTGGTGTATTTCCTCCACACTGTGCTGTACATTATAGAGGAAAGACCATGCTTCACATACATATCCCTATTAGGAGTCCCCTCTGGGGGGGCTGGAGCAGCTTCCTCAAGATCTAACCGGTTTCCAAAGCAGCAGCACCACTTACGGAGTGCGCTAAAAGCAGGCATGCTCAAAAAAAATGCAAAATATGCAGTATTATCAAAAATGGCACTTAAACGTTGCGCCGTTCAGATTTACACAACTCCGGAGAAATATCTCCACATTACCTGCCTATATGTGTTGCAACGCATATATTCTCACAATAATCAATACAAAATATGACCGGTCATCACAAATGAAACTCAAATAGCCAACCCAGGCTTCAAAAACTCGGAGCAAGTACCGTAAAACGGTTCTTACCAATCAAGAGTGTCCAGATTCCAACTGCCAAGTTCCAAAATTCGCCCAAATGGCTGTCGCGGCAGACCGACAGAAGAGGTCTCAGTTGAGGACCGGCGCCACCCAGAAGGTCAGTTCGGAAGGAAGAAAACCTCGGGATGCCAGGGCTAAAACCGCCACTGACAGTGATCACATCCCCGGCCGAATTCCTCACCTTCGTCACGACCAGTCCTTCGAGCATCCGAGTCGCCGATGAGCCCCACGTGACGGGCGCCAATTGATGTGTACAGGCCCCAGCTAGGCCCGCAGAATACAAGGGTTCGCTCTCCTGTAACAAAAGTTAGAAGGAAGTTGGCACGGAAACTGCAAATACAAAGACAAAGTTTATTAACCCTTAAGGGTGGTCCTACAACCTACACAACACTTCTCCAGTATTGCATAGGGTAGCACAAAGAACTTGCGTACACGGTCCCCTTTTATACACAACAGAGGGGCTCATAAGTGGGTGGATACAACATGAAGCAAAGAGCATTACCTTTTATGGACATTATCGATACAGAACCAATATGTGGGCGGAGTAAGCAATTTCCTGAGCCCGTGATAAAATGGTCAAGCAAGGACTAACTGATAACAGATGTGGTCAAGTCTGGGCATGCGCCAGACGGACAAAGGAGCTATTTATAGACTGTTACTAGGCAGATTACAAGAGTAACTAACACGAAGATAGGACTCTTCTCGTGCAGAGCACGTGGAGACACGACAATACAAAATGGAGTCCAGACATTAGTCAACATAAGAAGAGAAACTTTGTCTAAGGAAGGGGAATTCATGTCTTTAGTGAATGCTTAATCAGATCGCTGTTTTAGTTTTCAACAACAATGCCACAATGTCCTTCATGAGCCAGCTTGATGACCCACTGCCTTAGGTATGATGACTCTAGAGTCTCTTAATATTAAGCCTTCTTTGGTAACTGCTCACTCTTCCTGTACATTTTTTAACTTTCGGAATTCAACATCATCGACAAGGGCTGGGGACTTTTTCTCCATGACTGCGTTGTAATGAGGTCTTTGATGATGGTCATGTCTTTGTCTGTGTAGTGTTAATGCAGCAATGATTTGTTCCACCGACAGAGCCGCTGGTGTGCTGGACCTCACAATGAAATTGAGATATTCCTCAGCCGTCCTTGATGCCGAACTGTGACGATGTAACAGCACTCCTTAAAAGTAATCTGCTGGGTTTTGGTCTCTACCAGGTTTGTGTACAATCTCATAGTCATACTCTGGCAGTGTTAACCCCCACCTCTCAATGAGAGGGCCATCTTAGCCTTCGGATTTCCAAAGACAGTGAGCAACGCCTGGTGGTCTGTTATGACGGTGAATCGTTTTCCATAGAGGAATCCATGAAAATGTTCAGAGGCCCACACTACAGCCAGACTCTCCTTCTCTGGCTGAGAGACAGCACGTTCTCTTTTTAGGCAGGATTCGACTGGCATAGGCCATGTGGCTCTGAAAATGTCGGTGGCTGTTGTGCTGAGCAAGAACCGCTCTAAGTGATGCCTGTCCGACCACTGTCACTCTGCAGCCCTGTGCACCGATTGGATCGCCGCCTCTGCCGGGATCTAGGGTCATGCAGCATGGTGGTGGTGGTCTGAGGCAGGAATATCCTGGCGGTGCCACAGCGGCACCATCGAGCATATTCCGAGTTGCCAAACCACAACCCTTTCCATGGCGGTGAACCTGCCATGGAAAGGGTGGTAGTGAGACAACTAAGGGGGGCCGTAATAGGGCCCCCTGCTGCCTCTGGTCCCAGGGGGTGCATGCAGGGGGATACATGTTTGCACCCCCAGTTCCTGCACGGTGTGGCATGTATGCCACACCATGCAGGAAGGTGCAATTAGCACTCTGACAGTGGCGGTCTGCATGTGAGGCTTTTCTATGATCCTGACAGACCGCCGCTGTCAGACTGCCACGGTACCATCCACCAGACCAGGATTTAACTCCTAATCTGGAGAGTGGCAGCACCAGGGCTTTGGCGGTCCTACAGCAGACTGCACATTGCACTGTCCGCTGTAGGACAGTCAAAGTCATAATCAGGCCCTTTGGCTCCGTTCGACTGCATGATCGTGTCTGTTATGTGTGTGTCTCTCTCTTTCTCTCAATTGCTTTGTTTGTTTGTTTGGCGCATATCAAACTAAATGTGCTCTGCTCCGCATCTGTCCTCTACTATGGGTGACACCACTGACATGAGGCCTGTTTAGCGTTCAATGACGTCATGTTTTAAAAGTGTTTCTGACTCTTTCACTACAGCTGCTTGTAGATGGGAAGCAACTCTACCGTGTCGATGAGAAACAGGGTGAATGGCTTCATTAATATGAAGTTGCCCTTTCATTGTCTTGAGTTTTTCCAGGCCATAGAATAGCAACGAGAATTGGCTTGTGATCTCAGACTGAGCACAGAGGATGAAGTTGAGGGATTTCAACCCCATGTAAGCAGTGGTGGGAAAGCTGAGCAAGCATACACTGGATGAGGTTCCTTGTAGAAGATGAATGGTGGCCTGCACTGATGTCTTTTTGTGTTGCAACGTCACTATGAACGACTCTTGGCAAGGTTATGGGTTAGAGGTGGCACAGGTATATCTATCTATATATACCTTCATGCCTAGCTGAGTGAGGCAGGGCACAGGGGACAGGCTGTTACAGTTTTCCACTGGCATGATATTAATCGTGCACCACTGTCTATGATGAAGGTGATCAACTGACCGTTAACTTTCAATGTGATTTTGGGACAGTGCTGCTTTGTTTGGTGAGTTTTCCATGAGCTGTGATCTTCTTTATAGGCCGCTTGCAACATGTATGCACACTGTCCTTTGGTAGATATATCCAGTGCACACCCATCTTTTTCGCTGGTACTCAATAGTGGCATTGAAGAACTTTTGTACGACGAACTTGATGGCAATTGATTTTGCTTGGTTTCTACGTGTAGTAGCTGATGTTGCTCAGTACATAGTTTTGAAATGGTTCTCTATTCCACAACCCATGCAGACTTGTCCTAGGGCTGGACATTTACTTTCATGGGGAACCTAAAACCTGCATCGGAAGCACAGCTTTGATTTCTCCAAATATGTTGACTTATGTGCATCTTATTTGTGCTTGTGCTTGTGCTTGCTATTCATGGTCAATGTTGATCCATTATGTTATGTTATGTTATTGACATTTATAGCGCGCACAGTTACTCAAGAGTGTCCCGGCGCGAACCTGGTAGGGGTGGCGGTCAACGGATCGTTATATGAAGAGAAAGGTTTTCAACTGTTTCCTGAAAAGCCTCGGGTCCTGGATACCACGAAGGTCCAAAGGAAGAGAATTCTAGGCCACCTCTGCCTTATAGACCAAAGAGCTTCCGCCCATTCGCATGTGGCGAAAACGAGGAATGACTGCCAGAAGCTGCGTGGCTGAACGCAGCTGTCTCCTAGGAACATAGAACGTGAAGAGATTCCTGAGGTATACAGGGCCAAGTTCGTACAAGGCTGAATGAGCCAGAGTGAGGGCTTTACATTTGACTCTTTCAACCACCAGAAGCCAGTGAAGATCATGCATGTGTTGCTTTATGCTAGATCTCTACAGGAATGTTGAGAAGAGACCTTGCGGCATCATTCTGCAGAACCTGCAATCTCCTCAGCTGGTACCCCAACAGGCCAATATACAGAGCATTCGCAAAATCGATGTGTGAGAGAATCAAGGCACGCGTAACCATTTTCTTGGCTGCCCTAGGGAGGATGGGGAGAAATTTCCTGAGTGATTTAGGAGTGCCAAAGCATTACCCTGCTAACCTCTTAACCTGTGTGGAAAACCGGAGATTTTCATCAAACCAAATTCTAAGGTTTTTGTTAGGCTGCCCCACGGAATTGAGCAGAGGATAGTCCACCTGCCAAAGTGATTCCCTAAACTCGGGTGGAAAAGTCCCAAACAGAAGGATCTCAGATTTATCCTCATTACATTTAGTCTGCGCGGAGAGGAGCCACTGAAAAACAGCCGTAAGGCATGTTCTAGCTTGAAGAGTGGATGAGTCATTCTTATTCCAAGTGAAGAGGAGCACCCAGTTCCTCCGCCAGCCAAATCAGTGGGGTGACATAGATATTAAAGAGGGGAGGACTCAAGGTAGAGCTCTGAGGCACTCCTGTGGATACTTTTTGAGGGGTGGATGAGGACGGGGGGAGCCAAACTTGCTGCAATCTGTCCTCCAGGAATGATTTTAGCCAATTCCAAGCTGAACCAGTGATACCAATATCCGAAAGGCGGGCCAGTAGCACAGAGTGAGGGACAGTATCGAACGCAGCAGAGAGGTCCAACAAACTTAGGACTGCTCTGCCACCCGCATCCAAGCAATCACGGATTGCTTGAGTGATTTTGACAAGGGCCGTCTCTGTACTATATGAGGCTCTGAAGACCGATCGGGCTGGATGGAGCAAACCAGAAACTTCCACATACTTGGTGAGCTGTTTATTGACAGCTTTCTCACAAACGTTTTCCACGGCTGGAAGGAGAGAAATAGGACTGTAGCTGGCTGGCATAGATGGATCCAAGGAGGGTTTTTTCATCAGAGGCAGACATTTGGCCTGTTTCCAGACGAGAGGAACAGTGGCGGCCTGTAAGGACATATTGATCAGACTATTAACTTCCAGATTTACAACTTCTTCAACTGACGTCAGCAAACTGGCCTGACAGGGATCCGGTGGGGAGCCTGATTACAAAGATTTAAGAATCTTCAGGGATTCGTGCAAGTCAATATGTGCAAAGGCCGTCAGAAAAGGAGATGAAAAAGAGACAGGTCTAGGCCTTTTAGGGAATGAAATCCCTAACATAGAGTTAGTGCCGATATTAAAACTCGCCTGTAGTGCCTGGATCTTATCAATAAAGAAACTGGAAAGTTTCTCACACCATGCGACCAATGTGGTAAGAGTGATAGTCTCTGCCCTTGGGGCCAGGAAGCCCTGTACAATGGAGAAGATTTCCTTGGCATTGTTTTTGGAAAGAGAAATACGCTTGGCATAGAAGAGGCTCTTGGCATGCCGTATGGCAGCAAAATAGGATTTCTGGGCTTTTCTTAATGCCTGCTTGGCTAATGGGCAGTATGCCAATCTCCAACAGCGCTCAAGTTTTTTGCACTGGTGTTTCAGCATTTTAAGCTCAGCGGAGAACCATGGTTTTGAAGGAGAGTCTCCGGTTCGTTTGTGCAGTGAGGGAGAAGATAACTGCTCAACTGCCTGCAATAACAAGCTTGTAAAACTCTCCAGGGCACCTCCCAGATCTTTGGTAAGGGCTGTCCGAGTCTCAGCCAACACCAGGCTAAAAGTTGTGGAATACATTTTATGGGAAGGTCTCCCTTGACAAGGCGTGTTCGATAGGGGATAGCTGTTTATAGTCCAAGAGAAATGGATCAAGAAGTGATCAGTCCATGCTACCTGGATGGGCTCTTTTTTTTTTTTTTTTTGAAACCGTTTATTGCAATCTCAAGAATATACAGGTATGGGCCTACAACCTTCTGGCCGGCCGCTAGAATGACAGGAGCATATGACATACATACAAAAACACTTGGCGTTGCAGAGGAGCAAAATCAGGAGGTATCAGCGTCGTGGGCCACATCACTCTGACCCCACAATACGGTTTCATTTTACACAAACAACACAAAAACCACACCCGCAAGGCAACCTGCAATCGACAGTAACAGCACGTGCTCCCCGAATGGGGGACCCCAGCCATCCACAGGAGTCTAAAGAGGGGAAGGGGAACAGATCGAGGACTGGGGGAATTCCGTGCTCGGGGCTAGGAAAGGAGTCAGCTAAGGGGACGGGGCTGGTGAGGCCGCAGGCAGCAGTGGTGGCGCGCAGATACCCCCGCGGTAGGCGTTCCAGGGGCCCCATACTTTCACCCATGCCCCAGGCTTACCCCTCGCCACATACACCACCTTTTCTCGGAAAATGCACCAATCCATGTGTTCTTTCCAGGCCGACACCGCCGGGGGCCTCTGGGATCCCCACAGTTGAGCAATGTCACGCTTAGCTATCATATATCCCAGAGTCACCCATCGCGTCTGCGGAACCGAGTAGTCAGTTGGTTCCCACACATTCAGCAGGCATCTCCTCGCTTCAGGCAGCAGCGCGACATGCGTAACCACTCGCAGGACCTCATGCACACCACGCCAGAATCGCTCCACCTTCGGGCATTCCCACAAAATATGCAAAAAAGTCGCCAAAGCACCACACCCACGCTTACACAACCCATCCTCAGCATAGCCCATACGCAGAAGCCTTGGCCCCGTCATGTAAACCCGGTGGAGTATCTTAAGCTGGACGAAGCGAAGGCGAGCCGGTATGGCCACCTCCTTCGGAGAGGCCACCGCGGAAATCCAGTCTTCGTCGTCCAACTCCAGCCCGTCGGCAACCCAAGCCTCGCGGAGGCCAGTCAGCAGGCCCGAGCGGTCATTAATCAATTTTTTGTAAATAAGGGAGATCGTGCTGTCCGGAACGTGGCCATCCAGCACTCTATCCTCCAGGGGGGAAGACTCCGGGATGGAGGCGACGTCTGGGAAGACTGAGCCCAGCGCGTGACGGACCTGCAAGTACCGAAAGTATTCACTGCCCTGCAGCTGAAACTCCGTCTGCAGCGTCTCGAATGTTTTAAATCCCCCTCTCGTCCAGAGGTCCCCCACTTTACTGATGCCGATCGTGTCCCACTTCTCGAAGCCCTTCGAGGTCCACAGGGAGCCCAATCTCTCAGACGCGTACAACGGTGATGCCCGGGTCAAACGGTCCTTCCACCCCATAGCTGCGTTAGCCGCGTGCCATACTCGTACCATGACACGCGTAGGTCCCGTCAGGCGGGGGCCGGGCGCGCCAGAGTAGAGCGCTCGATTATAGTCGCTACCAGGCAGGAGCATCTTGTCCATTTCAAATGCCGGGTTTAAGGCGGGCCCGTAAAGGCCATGATTAATTGCAGCTAGCTGGGAGGCCCAGTAATACCGTTTAATATCCGGGAGGGCAATCCCCCCCGTCGTACCATGGGAGCGTCAACTTCGCCAGGGCAATACGCGGCCTCCCGTCCCAGAACAGGCGGCGCTGTAGACTCTCTACCTCACGGAAGTAGCGCGCCGGGACTAAATCCATAGTATTCTGGAGAGCGTACAGGAAGCGTGGCAACGACATCATCTTAAACAATGCCGCCCGGCCGAGCGGCGAAAGCGGCAGGCGCCGCCAGCGCGCGACGTCCTCCTTCAAGCGCTGGAGGGGGGGAAGCAAATTCCGCTCGTAGCGGGCCTCCGGGTCCAGAGTAATGTAAACCCCCAGGTACCGAAACCCCTGTGAGGCAATCTGGATCGGACAGCCCCGCGGGAGGACGGGAGCCTCCCCGGAAAGCACATACACACATGATTTAGCCCAGTTGATGACAAGGCCTGAGTTGCGGCCGAATGAGCGCAAAACATCAACCAGGACAATCAGTGATTTACGCGGGGAGGCTAGGTACAAAAGGATATCGTCAGCGTATAGGGACACGCGGTCCTCATATTCGGGGGTCCAACGGAGACCACGGATGGAAGGGTGCCACCGCAGCCACTCCGCCAGGGGTTCCAAGGCCAGCGCGAACAGGAGCGGCGACAAGGGACAGCCCTGTCGTGTGCCCCGTCCCAGCTCGAATGGGACCGATACTCTTCCATTCACCACCACCTGCGCCAATGGGCCCGAATACAACAATTTGACCCAGCTGATGAACCCCGGGCCAAATCCAAACTTCGCCAGCATGGCTCAGATGTATGGCCACTCGAGCGTGTCAAACGCCATGGTGGCGTCTAAGGACGCCAATATGGCCGGCTCCCGCACAAACGGGACACGCGCGAGCACCCCGTGCAAGCGCCGCAGATTAAGGGCCGTGTTGCGATGGGGAATAAAGCCGGACTGGTCTTGGTGGACCAGGTCGCCCACCACGCCGACCAGCCGGTTGGCTAGCACCTTGGCGAGGATTTTGGGCTCCGCATTCAAGAGCGAGATAGGCCGGTAGGATGTAACCCGGTCTCGAGGTCTCCCCTCCTTGTGGATCACCACGATTGTAGCCAGACGTTGGTCTGGCGGGAGGGAGCCCAGCGAGTGGGCCGCCAGGAACATCGCACGGAGGTGGGGTGCCAGTACATCCGGTCGCAGCTTATACAACTCGATAGGGATGCCGTTCGGGCCCATGGCCTTGCCGGATGCGACCGAGCGTATGGCGAGGGCAATTTCGTCGGAGGTAGGAGCAGCATCTAACGACACCCTGTCCTCCACCGAAAGGGAAGGCAGCGCGATATCCCGAAGCAGGGCATGGGAATCCTCCTCCGAGCAGGGAGAAACCGGGGAATACACCTCGCAAAAATAATCCGCGAAACAAGAGACAATGTCTTCTGGCTCGGTGACACGCACACCATCCGTCCTCTCAATCAGCGGGACCACACGACTCGCTCTCTCCTTTTTATCCAACCATGCAAGTAGTTTACCAGCCTTATCAACCACATCATACAGTCGCCCCTGTTGCTCTCTATAGAGGCCCCTGGCCGCCTCCGTGACGAGGGCCCTGTAGGCCGCCTGCTTAAGTTGTAGGACATGTAGTGCAGCATCCGTCACCCCACCCTCTAGATCACCCTCCAATTCAGCGATTTCGGCCTCCACCCGGGTCACCTCCTCCTGCTCGCGCCTCCGGGCATGGGAAATAAAGGAGAGTGCCTCCCCTCTAAGAACTGTTTTGAAAGCTTCCCACAGGGAGATAGCCGAAGGGACGGACCCCACATTCTCATCGAAATACCGCTGCAAGGATTTAATCAAATCAGCGCGAATGGTGGGGTCGCGCAGGTACCAGGCATTGATTGGAGCTACTCTGCCCTCCCCCCTCGGGAAGACATCAACGTGCAACAGGAGCGGGGAGTGATCTGAAATACCCCGCGCCAAATGGCGCACCTCTCCTACCCTCCCAACATAGGCCGCAGGGACAAGGACATAATCAAGCCGTGAGAGGCTACCATGGGCACCCGAGTGGAAAGTGTACTGCAGCTGCGTGGGATGTTTTAAGCGCCAGCAGTCCACCAATCCCAGTGTATCTAAGAAGCCGGACAGCCACGCCTGCGCCCGGGGGAGGTCCCTAGGGGGGTGACGATCCACGGTCCCAGAAACCACCGCATTGAAGTCCCCCCCAACCACCAGAAGCCCCCCCGGAAGGTCAAGGAGGAGGCGCCCTAGGTCTGCAAAAGTCGTGGACTGTAACCCCGGTGGGACGTACACTGATACAAAGACAACTACTTTACCCTCCATTCTCCCCACTAAGACAGTGTAGCGTCCCCTCTCATCATGGCGCACCTCGTCTATTTCCAACGGGAGCGAGTTCTTCACCATGATGCCCACCCCCCGTGAGCCCGACGTGAAGCCCGAGTGGGCCACCAAACGATAGCCACGCCGATTCATGGCACAAAAGGAATTACCAATAAGGTGTGTCTCCTGCAGAAAGACCACATCTGGCGAAAGTCGTTTCAAATACTGCAGGACCACACCTCGCTTAATCCTATCCCCCAGTCCGTTAACGTTCCAGGACAATAAAGTCAGGTCCCTACCCCCCCTCACATACAGAAGCTATCATTCGTCCCCCCGAGAGCACCTTAAAAACACAAATACAGTAAAGGGTTTGCCTTGCGGTAAAAACAAACAACACCCCACCCCAACCCACCCATCCCAACAGAACTCCCCCCTCCCTGCACCCCTGCATGAGCCCAAACAGCCCCCCCAAAGTGCAGTGTGCCTGTCGCCCCATGAATGATTAAACTAACTAGTCCCCCAGAGGAGGAGGGAGAGCCCCCAAGAGACCCCGTACCACCTCCACAGGAGGGAGACTTAACGAACAGTCAAAAATGACGACAATGTTGTCCAGAGCAAGGCCTACTATTAGTCCCTCAGTCCTGATCCGGCGAGCCCTCCCCTCCAACCGCGCCCCCCCCCACCCCCCCGGCCCCGATCCCCGGGCAAGGAGTCCAACCAGTCCCCGGCTGCCTCGGGACGATCAAAAAAGTGCGTGCGGCCATCCACCTCCACCCGCAACTTAGCTGGAAAAAGCATCGCATACTTGAGGTTCAGGTCCCGTAGACGACGTTTGACTCCGAGAAAGCTCAGTCTCTGCTTCTGGACCGCTGGGGTGAAATCAGGATAGAAGTTCACATCCATATTGTCAAGTCTGACCGGTCCTTGTTGCCTAGAAGTCTGAAGGATAGCGTCTCTGTCCCGAAAGTTGAAAATCCGGGCAATGAGAGGCCTCGGAGGGGCTCCGGCCTTAGGTCTTCCTCCGGGAACCCTGTGGGCACGTTCCACTGCAAAGAATTTACTCAGCCCCCGGGGCTGGAGATGGGTGAGAATCAGGTCCTCCACAAACAGGTCCGCCGCCGCCTCCTCACGTCCCTCCGGCACCCCGACAATGCGGACATTGTTCCTCCGGGCCCGACCCTCGGAATCCTCCAGTCGACGATCCATCAGGGCGCTCGCCTGGCCGAGCTGGCGCACCTCCTTTTGGAGGGCCGCCACGTCCGCCGTAAGGCCCGAAGTGGTGTGGGCCAAAGAATCGACCCGGTCATTGGTCTTGGATAAATCGGCCCTCACCAGGCCAACATCCACGTGGACCGAGTCAATCTTTTGCGCCAGTGTGTCAAAGCGCTGGTCCACCGAGGCCTTCATCTCGGCGATAGCGCCCATAACATCTCGCAGGGTCAGATCCGCGGGCAGCGTAGGAGCATCAGTCGGGCCCTCAGGGGACCTATGCGGCACCTCGGGAGATCCCTTCTGGAGGGTGTAGCGGTCCATGCTGTTGGACTGATGGGCCGCGCCACGGCGGGTCGATTTCACCTTTGCCCGGTCGCCATCTTGCTTTGTGGACATGGTTTCAGTCCCCAAATCGTGCCAATCACCTCGGAAAAGGCCGACAAACCAGTTCACGGGCTCCGGGGGGGGGGCCACCACAGGTCCGAAGGACGGATCACAGCCGGAGGGCCAGCAGAGCACCCCAACAAGGCCACACCACCGCCCCGCAACCCAACCTCGCCCGAGCAGCAAGGAGGGTGCAAAAGCGAAAGTGAAAGTGCGGGGTACGCGAGTCGCCCAGCCCTGCCCGCCGCTGTTGATCACTTTATCTCCGGATCGCCCCGCAACTCCAATCCGGGGGGCCGGCGTGGAGAAGGCCGCAAACCTCAATCGGTGCTCCCGCCGGTGTCCGAGGTCCAATTTGGAAACGGAAAACGGGTGACACCTCAGCTCGGGCTCACCAACACAGTCCCCTCATCTAGGACAGGATATTTTCAGGATTTATGTAGGAGGTCACGGAGGTCCTCGGGAGCCTCGCACCTACGCGGCCATCTTGGTTGCGCGCTAGGCTCCTCCTCCTGGATGGGCTCTTTGACCATGATGGGGAAATTGGAACATATTGGATCTAGGATGTGACCTCCAGAATGCGTGGGGGAGCTAACTCATTGGGAGAGCTGAGCAAGGCTCAGAGAGTCAAGGAATTCTCGAGATTCCCCCGTCACCACACAGTCCAAATGAATGTTACAGTTCTCCAGAAGCAAAAAGTGGGAAAGCGAATGGAGCGGGGAATAATGGTATCATCCAGGGCTTTAAGAAAGGCTCCCGCAGGCCCAGGAGACCTGTAGACCAATGTGCCGCCCAACGTGGTGTGGGGTGAGATGGTGATACGAAAATCCAGCGCCTCACCCTCTCCTATCCCCATGGTCTCTTCATGATGAAAGATCCACTTGTGCCAAAATACCACTGCTATACTACCACCTCTCCCAGTTTTGCGATCCACGTGGGAAACCTTGTATTCCCCAGGAATGGCCAGCTCTATTACTGGGTTGGAGAACTAATTGAGCCAGGTCTCTGTTACAAACAATATGTCAAAAAACTCATCCGAGAGGAGCTCGAAGATGTTATGGGAGTGCTTAGCTAATGAGCGGGCATTAATCATAGCTGCTAAGATGCATTGCTCCTTCTGCTTTTTGCGAGGAGAGATGGTGGGGTAGGGAGGAGAAGCTACCAGTCCCGGGCGTAGACAAAAATTACATCTATCGCAGATCGTCAGCAGATTATTTAAGACCTCCCAGCGGCTCGAGCACATGCAGCATGGAGGGTGAAGCAGGAGAAACTCTGCACGGCTATATGTCTGGAGAGAAGCTCCAGGAGAGAAGGCAAGACAGGCAGCGTTGCTGGCCGCTTCCAGGACACTGACAGGCGCAGACGGGCTTGCCTTAGGCGAGTCTTCGACGCGCAAGTGGCGGGCCGCTGCGCACGTCCGCGCAGCACGCAACTTTGTAGGGAATTCCCTAGAACAACTAGAGCACTCACTAGCTAAAATGGCGTCTCTAGTTGTCCACCCCGGAAGGCAACAGGAAGGGAAGTGGTGTTAGTGGTCTGAGCCAGAATAATGTGCAAAGTGCTGATAAATGCGAGCAGCAGCGGATTCAGGCAAATTCAAATTCAAATACAGTTCACTGAGCTATGCTAAAATAACTAAAATATAGTGTAGCTGAATTAAAAACAGTTAAACAGTTAAAAATAGCGTGGAGGCACTGTGATGTTCCTGCATCCATGTCAGCAGCTTGTCGTTCTGCTTGTTCTTCTGCTTTTGCAGCCATCAGCATTTTCTCTACACTGTGTGTTTCTCTGAACATGCACCTTCTAAAATAATCTGAAAGGCTCACTTTAGGGCAGATGATTGCAAAACTTAACATAGCACAGGCATGGGGGGCCACCGAGCCGCCAACACTGAGGAAGTGGAAGGAAGACATGGACTGGTGCATGCTGAAAGAGAAAACGGTCTATGTGGCGCGGGGGTGCCCAAAAAAATGGGTTGAAATATGGACTAAATGGAATGTATACCGGGGAGGACCGAGTGCCCCCCCGGAGGTCCCTACACCCGAAGAACACTGTATGTTGTAAATACCATTGCATGGAAAGTTCGTGACTCCGGGAACGGCCGGGGAAAGCTGTATCTGCCTCTAAGCCCTGTGTACTAAGATCTCAACGGAAGCAGAATTATGTAAACATGACAAAGTTGTTTTTCTTTTTCAATAAACAGAAATATATAAAAAATAATAATAATAATAATCTGAAAGGCAGCCTTCGATGACTCAGAGGTGCTCAGAGGTGCTTGGTTTCTTTGTTGGTGAAGTCATAGTAATTGCAATGCTTTAATGAGTGCATCAAGTCTTTCAACAAACTCATCCATTGTTTCACCAACCTGGGGTCGTGTTCAGTTGAAGATGTATCTTACATAATCGATATTCGGCATTTGATTGAACTTGGCTTTGAGCGCTTTTTTTCTTTTCAGTATGATGTCGCATCAGTCTGTGAAACTACTTAGCACTTCTTTCATCCATCATCTAGAAAGGTATTTCAAATAGTTGATTATCTTCTTGTCATCTTCTTCCTTTAGTGCATCTATGAAGTCATCAAATGCTTCGATTCATGCAGCCCACCTGGCACCAATGTTCTGCTTCTTAGATGTGTCAAAAGGAGCTGGTGGCTTCAAGAGCACAGCTGCATCGTATTTCACACTCCCTTCTGCCACGATTGCATTGGCATTTGCCGTTCAGGTGTTTTGGTGCAGGCTGGCTCCAGCAAACTCTGCAGGCAGAAGTTGCTTTCGAAGTTTGTGTCGCGGTATGCTTCAACGCTTGTGACGGTGAGTAAGCTCTCTTTTTCTTGTACCTTGTTGACATTAGCATTATTTTTAGCATTCCCTGACTACTTGCTCTACATTCAGGGCATGGCGCAACATCTCTCTTGAACCCCGCTTCGACGGATTTTGGTGGGTATCTGAATATGCTCCATTGCACTGCGTTCAGTTTCTTCTGCTGCCACCTTTGGTCTGGAGCATGACTTTGATGCCACATGTACCGGTTGCAGACTTAGGTGCATCAATTCTGGGCACACGTGGCACGCACAAGCAGTTTGCTGTACCGTTGCATACTCTCAGGGAGAGCAATCCTGTTTTGTTTCTCGGACACATATCCCATACTCATCACCACTTGTAGCATCTTCTCTAGCCCTTGAACATGCAAATAGATTATGCCATACTGGAGCTGCAGTTAGGTATTACTTTTTGTTCCAGCATTCACTCGCAGACTGCACATTACATCATGCATCCCATAACCACACCATAACACTTCCCTGCATATCACTTAGGGGCATATGCATCAACATTAGCATTTGCGATTCCTTATTAGCGAAAAATAAGGAATCGCTAATAAGGAATAGCAAAAGGCTATGCATGTAGGAATCGCTATTCAAATAGCGATTCCTTAACATTCCTTATTACCGAATCGGTAATACCGAATCGGTAATAAGGAATACCTACCCATTCATTCCTATGGCCTTGGAGGCCCATAGGAATGAATGTAAAGCCATTCTGTATTAGCGATTCGGTATTACCGAATCGCTAATAGCTGGAGCACTTTCAAGGGTGCCAGGGTGTCGAAAGGACACCCTGTTGCACCCCTGAAAATGATATGTGCACATATGTTGCACACACACATGCTCTAAGGGCATGTGTGTGCGCAACATGACACTTTGAAAAATGCACAAAAGTGCATTTTTCAAAGTTTTTGCAAATTACCATGCAGTTCATCTTCATGGTAATTTGCTCCCCTTATTAGCGAAATCGCTAATTTTTTAACTTTGATGCAATGCATTTAAGGAATCTCACTTTGGGATTCCTTAAATGCAATCGCTATTTAAGGAATCGGTATTTAAGGAATCCCTATTTAAAGAATCGCAATTTAAGGATTCCTTAAATACCGATTTCTGCTTTTGGGTTGATGCATTGGGATTGGGTATTTTTTACTTAATACCGGGAGCTAATAAGGAATCGGTATTTTACCGACTGGATTTTGGCTTGATGCATAAGGGTGTTAGTTCCTGTTCAGGACCAACTCCAGAACCAAGAGGGTCCTAGTGCGTATAATATCAATATGCTACACCTTTGTCACTGTTTCCATCATTCTCTTTCTCCTTCGATCTCCCTTTGGTATTTTTATCCCCCTTGATCTGTGTCAAAGGCTGTTGAGTAAAATTAAGTTCCGTTCTTCAAAAAATGAGTTCTGGTGGGGCCGTTGGTGCCTACCTGCAAACACCAGTTCAAATTGCCCCTCAGCCCTTGTGTCACTGCACTTGCTGCACTATTGATAGCAAAATCTGCGATTATGCTCCTGCAATGACTTTTTGGAGAGAGAGCAGTTTTTTCTGGTCCTTTCGGTGGCCTTTTGGGTGGTTCTGGTGTTTCCCACCTGAGTCTGGACCTGGTTCCGGCTGCCTACTTTGTAAGTGGCACTGGCTAACATTGGAGGAAATGAAGCAGGTCCAGCCAGATCCTAGATCTTTCAGCTATTATTGTGAAGTGAAATATGCTGAGTTTGTACCTGCGTCATTTGCTGACACAGAGACACATTCAGCACCACTTGCACATAGACTACTCTCTGTTGCAAGCAGTAACCTGAAGACAGTTACGGGCTTCTTTTTTCACTTCAATGTGGGCCGAAAATTGTGGCTTGATTTAAAGGGCCATTAGCCCTCCTTTTATCCAGTATCATTCAAGTATCATCCCGGCTGTGAGCTATCTGCCCCCATGACACCCTACCAAGCGACATACGAGGACCAGTCTTTTTTAGGCTATGGCCCTCCAAGACCAAGAGGCAAAAGAAGAAACCAACAGGCTCAGGTTCATTGGGAGCCAAGCACTGGCCCACACACAGGGACCAGGAGCAACACAAGGAGGAACTCAGCTCAGACAGGCCCATAGTAGAACCTAACCTAGTAGTGAATTTGAGTAGACGTACCCTAGCCGAAGATGAAGAACGGGTGCTAAACAGGGGTCTGGGTTTCGTCACAACATCTGAGGGCGATCCTTTCCAAATACAGTGTGAGCTTGCTAAGTTTTTCAGAAAAATCAGGCTGCACTACTTCTTCCAGGAAAAAGAGATGACCACAACAGAGGATATTGAACGGAACACTGGTTTAAGAACAAAATCCACGTTCAACCCTCCAAGCCATGCGGTTCCACCACAAGTTTTAGTCTTTGAAAATACAGTCAGAAGTGAGATCAGTGATCTATGCACTCGACGCAACAACAGTTACAGGAACTTACCACGATCGGAACAGCTGGCTCTTCAAACTTTAGCTAAACACGAAGATATTGTCATTAAGCCGGCGGATAAGGGCGGGGCTATAGTCATCCTGAATACTGATGACTATAGAACTGAATGCCTCCGCCAATTACACAATGTGAACTCCTACAGGCTTTTGCATGATGACCCTACGAATAGATTAAAGACCACTATTCTAGAATGTAGTGAAGAGGCGCTCAATGAGGGATGGATCACAGCACAGGAAGCTCAATTTTTAAGAACTTCATTTCCTGTCACTCCCTATTTTTACATCCTCCCGAAGATACACAAAGAGCAAAGACCTCCGCCCGGAAGACCTATCATCTCGGGCCAGGGCTCCATTTTAGAGCCTCTGTCCACTTTTGTGGATTTTTTCTTGAGGCCTATAGTACAACAGATGCCGACGTATCTTCAGGATACCAAAGATGTACTGAGACTTTTACCGACAATTGAATTCGATGAGGAAAAGGACTACTTGGTCTCTTTTGACGTAGAGTCCCTCTATACTTCGATTCCCCAGGATGAAACCTTGGAGACCATCGTGTCTATTTTAGAGGGCACTGATCTGCATTCCATAACCCCGGTTCATTTCATTATGACACTGGCACGCTTGGCCATGAAAGAAAACTTTTTTAAATACGAAGACTCCTTATACTTGCAGACCTCCGGGACAAGTATGGGAAGTGTCTTCGCGCCCAGCCTGGCGAATTTATATGTGCATGCATTCGAACAGGAACACGTCCTAGCTCCCACCAATCCATTTTTGGCATCGATTCGCTTGTGGAAGCGATATATTGACGATGTCCTGGTCGTTTGGCGTGGAGACCTTGATTCCATCTCTGAGTTCCATCAATGGTTAAATGCACAAAACGAATTCCTCAAATTCACAGTGGAAGCGAGTAAGACCAGATTGTCATTTCTTGACCTGTCCATTTTTGTAACATCTCTTGGCCTAGAGAGCGAAATCTATAGAAAGCCTATGGCGAGGAACTCGCTCCTCAGATATGACAGCCAGCACCCAAAGGCACTCAGAGACAACCTGCCTTACGGACAATTTCTTCGAGTGCGGAGAAATTGTTCAACAACGGAGGGTTTCAAAACTCATACCCAGTTGCTGACTACCAATCTTTTGGAAAGACATTACCCTCAGAGTCTGATAAGACGCGCCCGCAAGAGAGCTGCCAACAATCACCGTGAGTCCCTTTTAGAGCCACCAATGCAAAAGCCTCTTGTAGATAGACTCACCTTTGTACATACTTTTAGTACACTCTCAAACCAAGTACAGAAGTGTATTAGACACCATTGGCATTTATTGAATTCGAGCAAAGACAAGATTCCTCTTCCCTTGTTTGCATTTAAAAGAGGCAGTAATATCAAGGACAAATTGGTTCATACACGCCCTAAGACACCGCTACCGAGACAATTGGGTACGCTCTGGGGTTTACCGGCGGCCACTGGCCACCATCCCTGTGGCGAATGCTCTATCTGTCCACAGACTTCACATTCAACGACCATTGATATAGGAACCAATAAACCTTGGATTCAGTATCATTTCACTAATTGCAACAGCAGTAATCTGATTTATTTGATCACTTGCCCGTGTAGAACTAACTATGTCGGGATGACCACTCGAAAAGTTAAGGCACGTATGTTGGAGCACAAAAGCACATTTAGATGCAAGAAGCTCACTACAAAACTCATGAGACATTTCAATGAACATCGTGGACCAGAAGAGTTTAAATGGACTGTTCTGGAAAAACCCAGTATACCCTTATCTGTCAGTGACATAGCTAGATATCTATTTGTGAAAGAGCAGAAATGGGTGTACAGATTACACAGTGACACTCTAGGTCTGAATGATGACATTCCCTGGGTTAGCCTTTAATTTATAGGCAGGCCCAACTGAGTCTCAGAACACTACATACATGACGAGTTGACCACGGTTTGGACTGGTCACTATGTAACTTAAACATCATGGCTACCACGAGTACTTGATGGCCATTAGACAATGCAACGATGTATATCTCGGGACTACAGAACCTATCAGTGGCATGCCCTTTTAAGATACATATGGTGACATCATTGGGGTGAAGGCTCACACCAGGCGCAGGATGTTCATTTTCCCTTTTAGCAGTGCTGAATAACTCAGTATGAGTAATAGGGATGTGAGGACTATCACATTTACCCATTGTTAACTACACACACAACTTTTTTCTTCACATTTAGTGATACGTGGAGAAGAATACGTACTGTTATTCGGCTTGCTCCTTTAGACAATATTTGGAGTCTGGGGTGATTTTTACTGAAAGGGCAACACTAAGCAGGGCATGCTTCTTCCATCATTATAGAGGTACTAGTCCTACCTTGTTTAACACCATAAGCTGACCAGGGGCGCTTTGACACAAATGACTGCCCAAGAAATTAGCCTTTCCCTCTATTCCTACTGATATTTGGGAGAGAATTGAGCACTATCACCTTTCCATAATAAATCTTTGAGATGATAGTGCACTTCAAGATTTAACGCGATTTAGCTGTGCTTGATTTAGGTGTTAGACGACAAACTGAACTACAGGGCAACTGCGCGTGACGTCATTCTGTAGTCTAGCGGCGCCACGTTGGGTGATACTGATCGTGCGCCTCTTTAAACTACAAAAGAGACGCGCGTGACGTCATTATGTAGTTCGGCGCTGCTACTCCGCCTCCAACAAGAGCGCGCGCTTTTCGAAACCGGATGTAGACCCATCACAACAAAGGGTATTTATATCGAAGATGTTCACGACTCTGGTGCCTCCTTCCCTGAACTCGGCGGGAGTCCAGAGGTACCGACGGACAGGTCAGTGTATGCCTAATTGAGTGGTATTGACTCAGTTACGTAGCGCAACGGAAACGAATCCTTGAATGAGGGTCCCTGTATGTAGCGGTCTCGGAGCCGTAGCCGAGTGAGAACATATGTTAGAATGAAGACATTTATCTCGCTCCTGTCCGGCATAAGTGAATTATTTAGACGTAGATTTAACAAACACCATGCTGATTTTGATGTTTAAGTGTGTTGTTGAGCCCATTAAGCCACTGTATACTAACGGGTTAGCCATGAAGATCTAGAGGCATACAAGAAGCACATAGCCAGCAGAGCCTGTGACTGTGCTTTCTTTGCACAACAGTAGTCTCTATGATCATAACAGGTCTATGACATCTGGCAGGTCTAATTGTTTTAAAGAGTGTAAAGGAGAGAAGGATAATTGACACATAACCTGGCTGGACCCTATACTTCAGATGGGGTTTTCCTTGGTTGTTTAAGTCTGAGGTTGGTTGAAGAGCCCATCTTCTTTTATTTTCCCCTGTTTTATTATAGAGCGGGGCCTCATCTACACCCGAGGAAGGTTCCAGGGAGGTGAGGTTTGGACCTTGACCACTCAGGGTAAGCGGATACATTAGAGCCATTTGGGACATAACATTATGCCTGCTGGTTTCTAGTTTCTTAAATAGCACAAAGTATGATAATTGATTTATCTTCTTGTAGGTGATGATTGCATCCTGCATATGAAGGCTTCGCACCAAGCGAGGTTGTATGGTTCTTCTTTTTGTAATGTTTAGAAGTTGCTTGGTTAATATGCAGTAGCTGCGATTTGGTCCTGAAGAAAGCCTGGATCACTTCCGTTTAGGCTGAAACATGTTGACCTTATATAAGGAGTTATAGTGCTCTACTATGAATCAATAGCGGGAGCTTATGTTAACTCCTTTTGGTTTTACTAGGTGTGAGGAAAGAGATATTGCCAAAACATCTTTTCACATAACCTTTTTATTTTTCACTGCACTGCATTACATAGTTTTTTTCATAGTTTTTTCTATGTTTTTTTGCACACATTGTGGCATGAATTGTTTGCCTCGGTGGGGAATGGCATCCACGGAGAGCATATGAGCTCGCCACGGAGGAGACCCTTACGTTCTAACGGTCATCCTCATGGATGTGGCAGATTACCACGTGATAATAATGACTTCACAGGGCTTGACAATTTAGCTCTATCACATGATATAATTTGATGGCAATCATGCTCAGCTCGGATTGCCAGGGGTAAAAGAAGACCTTCCATTAGCATATACATCACTTACTGTGTTTCTTTGTAGACCCCCGGTCCCTTTTATGTAGTTGCAGCTATCTGCGGTTAGCAACTAAATGCCAGTGCAGATGAGTGAAACAAAGGCACACAGCTTGTTGTCACTTCACAAGTACTTAAGAAAAACTATGATTTGAAGGTAGGTCTTTGACTTTGTTCAACTCTGGTCTATGAGGGATATGTATGGAATGAGAATGTCAGATTTTTCTGGTCGTACAGCCTGTGTCCAGAGTAATTACACAAAGAACAAATAGCACTTACAGTTTGTTTTTATTTAATTGTTTTATAGTGCTACTTATCCCAATACAGGAAGAGCACTTTACACCACACACATTATACAGAGATAATAAATTGTACGCATCGTCAAATCAATGTAACGGATATGTTACATAAGACAACGAGGGTTAAGAAGTCATATATTGTTCTTACTGGTAGGCATATATATGTTTAAAGTGCATGGGTGGAGTGCACTTTTTGAAGATGAATTGAATGGTCTGCTATCAGATTAAATATTGGCCAAAAAGAAACAAGAATTGTTATAGGTAAGACCATGAGGCCTTTGGATGCAGTTAGAATCGGTCCTCCAAACATGAAAGTGTACTACATCGCTGCTCAGGTAATTTGCCAATGAGTTGGAGTGGTTGTGATAGTGATTTAGTGATTCGGAAGGCTGGGCCGTTATGGCAATGCTGAGCAGAAATTCCATCATTAGGGTGTTAGTGAGTAGGGCCAAACTTCTGGGGTCATATCCTAGAACTCTTTATTCGGTAAGGTAATGCTGGCATAGATACATGTTTAAGGCTGGGTTGGCATATAGTCCAGAGCTACCAATTTGGTGGTTTCCTAAAATGTAGAAATTGGCCAAGAAATATAATAAAATGTCCTGGCTCAAGGAGGGGATTTAAGTTTTGGTGGACCTGTACTCAGAAGGCCGAATTTCCACATTTGAGGCTGTGAGTGAGGAGAGTGTAGTTTATTCTGGACTCTTTGTGGCCTATAAGGCAATGGCAAGAGCGATAAGATAAACTTGGGCTGCAGATGATGATGAAATAACAAAGTCAGAGGTGCTCACAAAGATATTATCTCTAGGGGTTACAGGCATGCGGTGACCATTCTGGTTTTGGCTATCATCTCCACCTATTATGCTTACATTTAAATTTTGAAAGAAAATAGGAACTGAAGCTGTGAAAATATATTACAGAGAGTGAATGAGCAAAATTATGGAATACACAAACATTACAAAATAAAACAGATTTACCTTCACTCAACTGATATATTTACATCAAACCTACTTTTCCCTGCTACGAATAGCTATAAGGTACCGTGGAGCAGTTGACTCCTGGCCCACATGTCTGCAAGGACGTGCAGACTTCTATCACATGTTGTTGGAAGTGTAATCAGATACAATAATATTGGTCTGAGGCTCTGAATTTAATTAAAGGGATATCAGGTAGGCCAGTGTCTCTGGACCTATGGGTGTGCCTGTTGGAACAAATGGTGAGAACCAAGGCAAGCAGACAGATGTGTTAATGTGTGGCCTGGTCTTGGGACTAGCTAAGAGAAATGATGCTATGGGGTGTGTCATATGGGTTCACCCGTTTAGTCCATAGGGATTTTTTGCTTTTGATCACCTGTTTCTTTTACCTTTAGTGTGGGTGAGTTTCACTCACGGTAACTTCATGGTAATAAGACTGTATGGTTACCACCAGTGTTCGTCTTTTGAGATAAGACCTCTGCAACCCAGCTAGGGTAAAGGGCACTGGGCTTGTTACATATGAACATGTGTGCACATGCATGTGCACACAGGTACGGGCTGCATGTGAAAGACTACTATTATGCGCAGCTAGGTAGCTGCACACATGTAACATACCTGTGGCAGTTTTAAACTGCAAATTTGATCTGTCAAAATAACGTCTTTTGACAGGCCTAAACTTTCAATTTAAATAGTAAAAAGTCACCCCTATGTAGGTCTTATTGCCATTAATGGCAGGGTGCGTGATAGTTAAACATAGGACATATAGATATTTATGTTGAACTTGTCCTTAGAGTGAAATATCTACAAAAGCTATTTTAGCTGTAGCAAGACTGGCTGCTTCCATTGGGAAACACTGGGTTACAATGCTATATTTATTAACTGCTAAATTTGGCTTGGTAGTAGCTAGACAAATAATTCAAAGTCTCATTTTTATAATCATCCAAAATCCAGTTTAATGGTGACATTGAATTTTGTCAACCTATTAAGCAATTGACCCTTTTAAAAAAGTTACAATGTTGTGCCTCAAGCCTGTCAGCTTTCAGCTGTCATATGGATTCAGGCCCAGATCTCTGTACTGGAGTGGATGTATGACATTGTTCTGCTTTCTGTCCATCAATTATTATTTTTGCATTCAACTGTCATATGGCAGCTGGATGGCTCCCCTGTGATGAATTGTGGTTCGCTCCAAGACAGAAGGCGGAGGGCTTGGGTGTGGGCAGGTGCTGGCCTTTTCTTTGGCAGGATGGCCTGGGGGCTGTGCCCAAAGGTTGGTTACACTTCAAAGGGACCTTCCCGGTCACAAGCAGATGAACCTGACACTAAGCCTGTCCCCTTTCTTGCCCATCTACCAAAGTTGGCTCCAAAACCAGTTAGAGGGAAACCTACTCCAGAACCAGTTTGGAGTGACCAAATTGGGAGTTTGCCCATCATCATATTCACACCTCTGGATTGGAGCTCTGCATAAGGGAGGAAGGGTTCTGCTAGATTGGATTGTCCTAGAATACTGTGCAGGGGGGTTTTAACAGGGGTGAATGATAATCTGGCATCCAAAGATTGGCTAGGAGTGCCTGGCATCTAGAACTTTCCACCCATAGTTATAAACCCCTGCACACGGGAGAGACAGACAGCAGGACTCTGGACCTAGACAGCAATGACACCAGAATCATGAGAAACAGGGAAGAGAAGCCACCTGATGCCCCTGATGGACTAAACTATTTGCCAGCAGCTGATCCCCAGGACTAGATGGGTCTCTTCAGGGCCAGGGGCACTACTGGCTTATGCACCTCAGGACCAGTTAGGGATAGACCTGGACCTTACTGCCACCCTGGATGCCCTGCAAGATGGCCCGGAGGCGATGGGACCTGGGGTGGACAGGTCTACGGGGAGGGGTTTGCTTTGGTGAGTGCTGCCAAGGTTGACGCACAATGGGACATGACCCAATTCTTGGTGTGGCATGAACCTATCAGGTGGTTTCACCCAAGAGCCACCAAATTCAAGGCAATGTTTGTCAAACTATGATGGGTTTGTGCCTTAGGTATATATACAGGTTCCTGGGAAAAACGAATCCCAAAGTCTAATGTTACCTTTAAATATAATTTTTTTGTATTTATTAATTATCATAAATACAAATGAGCAAGAGAACAGTCGAACAGCCGACCTGTTTTGCCCATATGGCCGGCAGGCCAAGGGCTTTTTCAAGGCAAAATGTCTCTAAGGAATAAAAGGAGTCTTGAAATGTGAGGTGATATGAGAAATGGCAGGTTACGTGACGAGGCACACCATCCGAAGTATGGATGAGGAAGCAAAGGTGTGACGTTTGGAGGTCAGGAGGCCTGTTGAAAATGCTGTAGCAGGCTAGAGCTAGCTAGCAGGCACAAAATAAGCAAAGATCAATAAAATCAACCTAATGAGGTCTGATGTACGTACCTTGGAAATGTGCCCATTTAAACATGCCAGTCACAAGAAAAAGAATGCATGGGGCTCTGATGCATTTTAAAGCAATACCCCCATGGTGGGCTAAAGCCAAGGGGTTGCCGCATCTTTTAAAATTTAATTAATGGAAAGGAGGCGTGCATGGGACCCTGCTTCCCGAGTCACTATTTTCCCAGAGACCCCATTCCCTGAGGCTGACATAGGGTAGTGTCCCGAAGACAACACTCTCAGGACACAGAAGAAAACAGAAGCGCCCTGATAAGAGACAACGTGTTCACCTTTCACAGTTTCTGGGTGGCCAGAGCTCCACAAGACAAGCTGGACCCCTCCTACACCCCATGGCCATTTCTGTTCGAGGCAAAGTTTGCACAATTAGAGACTCCCTCCTGCCACCCACAAGAGTGGAGAACAGACAAGTGACTTTCTCCCCTGCCAGCCGATGGAGTAGGCTGGGTCCAGGGGGCCAGTCAGGCAGCACTAGAGGAGAACCCTTGTGCTGCCCCTATGTTAAGAGTCAATGTTGGTCCCCCGGGAGGGGGGGGGGGGAGGAGGACCATGTTAACAACAAGATTTAAAAACAAGAATAAAGAAACTTATGTAGCCCGCTGCCACAGCCGAATCAAAAGCAGTGGATGAGCCCACTTATTGGAAACTGGCCTCTTCTGCGCTGGTGAACCTCATAATGCCCTGCTCTGGCTATTTTCTATATGTTCTGTTTATTGTGGTGGCCCCTGGATTGCAGGGGGGCCACCAGCACCCCTAAAGGATAATGTGGGGGTTGCCAGGAGTACAGCAAAATCGAAAGATGTGTTTTAACCTTTACCCTAAGACTCTGGGGTCTTTTACATTTTAAAGCACTCCTAGAGCTACAACTTAGCTTGGGTGTGTAGCAACACCTTGTAGTTGGTTTTATGGCGGCAATATGCGGCCTGAAATGATAAAAGAAAGACTTTAACACGTCTAATGTTGTTTTGAATACAAATGCCATTTTGGCATTTAAATGGTGATTACTAATATGTGATTATTGCTTTCATTGAGCGGTGACCCCTAGACAAAGCCAAAAGGCATGCTGTATTTATTGATGGGTGACCCCTTGACAAAACCAATGGGCATGTTTCCTTCTTTAATGTGTTGACCTTTTGACAAAGCCTAAAGGTTTCTTTCAAATAAATTAAGGTGGTGACCCCTGGACAAACCGAGTAGGCCTAGTTTATCTAAAATGACTCCCCTTAGATTGTGATTGTGGAATTGCTATTTGGTGGGGTTATTGTGATTTTGGAGGGTCATGATGCACAAAGGGTCAGATGTAATTCCAGAATGTCACTAAAGATATTTCCATCTGCCTGATATATATTTGTAAATTAGTGAGTAGTATGTGCGTTATAAATGTATTTTTCCTTTTTTTTTTTAAAGGCACTGATTGGGAAATGGTTTATTGATGGTTATGGCGTGCCAGAGAATTGAGTTTACTAGCCCACACCACCTCCCCTGAGTAGGCCTTAGACGTCTCTGCTGTGCCACCCAGAGAGAGTCAAGTGCTACAATGGGGTACTTAGTTCCCAGTAAGGAGACAATTGTTGACCTATTCCTTCTGCAGACCTCACATCCTGCACAACTAATAACCCAATTTTTTATAAGGTTGAAGACAAGAAAAGCTCCAGAGGTTAATAAATGACTTCTTGACATTAAGAAACGGTCAATGGCCTTAGTGACCGCATTGCATACACAACAGCAGTGATATGGCAGAGGCATATAGGTGGACACTTGGGATACAATTTTGGTAGTGTCTGAAACAAAATCAGATGTACACCCACTGTGAATGACTTGGGAATTCACATTTTTGTTCCATAGGAAAGTTAATTAAATGAGGTGGGAGACGGATAATATGGACTACAGACAAACAATAGGTGCTGTGTACAGTGAAGGGGAACGGCTGAAGATAATGGCATATATAGAATGCATATATAATGTAGCATATATAATGTAACCATTCAGGGCTGTAGCCAGGAGGGGGCATTTGAGGGACAGGCCAGCCAATAATAATGTTTGCCCCTCCCAAAATGACTGAGGCAGCTGGCACAGTATAGAGGTGCAAGAGTTCAAAGGATGAACGAGCAAGAAAAATGCATTTAAAATGTGTTTTTATCTAGTTACATTTGCTGCGTGTTCCCAGACAGGTTAAATGTCTGTCTCTGTCTTCTGAAAAATTGCTGCTTATTCTTTTAAAGTGGAGATGTTGACTTTTCTTCTTTTGACTGCAAAGTGAGAGGAAGTTTTATAGTGAACTATGTGACACTCTTGTAGGGGTACAGACAATACCACTGGAATTATGAGGCAGGAGCTTCAATCATGCAGCAATGTTAACTAAATTATTTGGCAAGAAAATACGAATTATACGTCTTAGTATGGTGCATTTTTTTTATAGTATCACTTCATTATTTTGGGCCCGATTTAGATGTTGACAGAACTGGTCCTGTTGTTGCTTTTGCGGCGGTCTTCCTGCCCACCAGCTTCGTGGTCTCCCCGCTTGATCAAGATGTTGGTGGGTCCTTGAATGGAAGACCATCGCAGCCCCGCTGCCTCTGCCAGAATGTTTCTTCCGCGTCAATGGTGTCAGAGGCAGAAGCGGCTGTCAGAGGGAGTCACACTAGTATCATCTGTGGCATCAAAAGCTCTAAGCTCGGGTTGGCGAAAACTGTGAAAACGAGGTGAAAACATACCTTTTTTTAGGTTCCCACTTTCGTTTTCATCTTGAAACCCATCGTCCATGTCCTTCCTCTGCTACTACTACTTGACCACAAACCTCAGCCACCCCCTTGTTGCCGGAATGTAAGCTAGGCTTCTGTGTCACTTGCCTCACAATGAATCATACGTTAACATTAGCTTTTTCCTCGTGCATTTTTAGATTGCTCTTACATGCAATTGTGTTTAGGTGTCATGCATGAGTGTACATCTTACCAGTAATTGTGGTAAATTGTACACACATGTATTGACACATAAATATATTTTTGGTGGTGGTGGGTGTTGGTGTTATACTTGTGGTGACTGTGGGTGTACATACGATAGGATGTGTATGTTGTTGGTGTTCTCTGCTGTATGTAAGAAATGGGCATTACATATTGCCTACATATAACTTGTGACACAGTCACAACATATATATGTTTAGTGAGATAAGGATAAGTAGTACTTACTTGTCTCCACATAATCAGGGCCTCACTCTGTCAGGAATATGCCGCCAGGACACTGACAGCACAACGGGAACATCTAAATCGGCTCAGCACAAGCCCACCGGCCTGACATCGAAGAGGTCCTGTTAGCCTGCATAGACGACTGCCGCTGAGGTAGCAACTTGTCTATTGCTGCAACATTTAAACATGGCAGGCTGACCACTACCAGTTCAACGGAGTACTTGCAACTGCTGCTGCGGCAGGACAATGGTATTACCGCCAGGATCTACTTTAGGCCCTTTGTCATTTTTAGGTTACACCTAAGACAGTGCCTGCACTGTCGCTTGTGAGGGCTTTTGTTTTCTATAAAGCGCTTCGAAGCCTGGTCAGGCGTAGTAAGCTCTATATAAATGCTATTAAATTACAATTCAATACAGTGGACTTAGAGCCTGGCCATTACTTGCCATTGTTTGGCTGCATTGTTACTCTCATTTTCTTGCTTCTATTTGGTTAGCTGCTCTCGGCTTCCTTCCTCTTTGTGTGTTTGACCCTCCCCTGGAGAATAGACCCATTACTTTCATCCTTCCACTGATCACTTTTATCAGCACTACTTTTTTCTTTGATTTCAGGCACTCTACCAGAGCGTGTCTTTTTCAGCTGGCTCCCTCGTGTACTTCCCTCCCCTCCCTGAGCCTCTGCAGGAGTCAGAACCAGGTGAAGAGCCATTTGGCTGTTAACCTCGTGCCCTATTTTGCCTCAACATGATAGATGTGCAGGGGGAAAAGTAAATACATTTATTCATACGGTTTTGTTTTTCTTTCAGAACTCTCTCCGTTAAAGGTTCTTCTGAAATATTGTGTTCTTTTTGTGAGAAACTAACTTGAAAGCAAATATGTGAAAAATGTGTTTCCGTGTAATAATGCCCTTCTTTAATCTCTCTTCTTAAATGACACTGTTTAATGGAAGGGTGCTTATGGGAGTCGGTATAGGCATTTGCTTGCTGCAAAGTTGTAAACCTAGAAACAAAAGTCACTAGCTAATGCTATCACTCTCATACTGGCCATAAAACGTGCAGCAAACTCTGTTTATACCTCTTTCAGAAACTTGTGAAGGCATTTATTCCCTCAAATGATTACCTCCTTGTCAAAATTCAGAAATCTGTGATTTTTTTATAGCTGCTAGGAGTTATAAGGATAATGACAAGGCAGTGTGACAACTTGGGAAGAGGATAAAATGTATGTTAATATATTTTGTGCCTGTCATTCACTGCATGCACCCTTGTGGATTTATGTTATCAGCGTTTGTATAGGGCTTTCCTGTCATGTGTACAGTCTCCTGGGCAGTGCGCACCACGTCCTTGAGAAAAAGGCCCGCGTTGAGTTGTTTTGTTTCTGATCTGGTTACCTGAGCTAAGCTGAATGATAGATGGCAACTTAACCGCCCACCCTCAAGTGAGATCTGCCAAAATGCAACATGTTCTGCCTCTTCCCAGTTCAAGGGTTGACTATATGAACAGCGGCATCCGCGTTGTCCCCGGGGGCAGCTATAGACTTAAGCAGATGTTTGAGACAACATGCAACACTTCGGAAACATTTTTAACCATCACACATTCTCAGTTGTAGACAAGTGCAGCCAAGAGACCTCTGAATAATGTTGTGTAAAGAGGGTTTCATTGATAATGTAACACAGTATCACAAGAAGGCAGCTCTGAAAACTGTATTTTTAATTTAGAAGAGGTTCATATAATTCACAATGTTTCATAGAACATCAATACGGTTACTTACGGGCAGCTTTCGGTGGCTTGACACAAAATGTTAAGTCCCCTGCAAAATGTGACAAGGGCAGTGGTGGCCGCCAGTAACAAAGGGTGTTGGGCAGGTCGAGGGAGTGCAGGGGGGAGAGCCAGCAGGGGGGCAGAGGGGGGGATGACGCCGCCGGCCCTGCTGGCCCTGGGACAGACTCCCAGCTTATCTCTGTGCTGCAGAGCAGCGCACGGCTTGGTCTGAATGTGCGGAAAAGATGCCCTGCTCAGACCATGAAGTCTGTCGGGGTTTCTCCAGCTTGGCTGCTGAATGCAGCCGGGCTGGACAAACCTAAGTGCTCATGTGTGTTCAGGCCGGCCAAACACACATAGCACCAGAGGCGCAACTAGAGCCAAATTTCGGGGGGCGGCTAAGAAAAACATTTCGGAGGGGGGGGGCTGAATCTTTAAGCAATAGGCACAGTGGAGCTGATTTCGGGCGGGGGGGGGGGTGAATCTTTAAGCAATAGGCAGAGTGGAGCTGCAGGGGCTCTTAGAAGGGGTGAAACAACAGCGAGGCCTCATTAACATGCAAATGGTCTTTTAAAGACCTGCGAAGTGCTCGGGTGCGGCTGTCTGTGCGCCCGGGAAGCTGTCTCATCCCGGGCGCCACACACGACGGGGGGGGGGGGGGGGGGGGGGGGCTGAAGCCCTTTGAGACCAATGGGTGTTGCGCGCCTGCATAGCACATAGGGACTAGGGAGTGAACAAGCACTCCTCCTCCCCCTCCCATGCCCCGCCCCTGCATGCACAAGTTGGCAATCGAAATATAAAACTATGCTAGAACATCGTTTTATTTTTCCTTTGCTGGTTCTGCGCCAGGCAGGGGGGCGACACCCCACTGCCATTGCGGAGGAACTGCCATTGGACGAAGGCCCCCAAGACTCATATCTCACAGAAATCCATAGTCTTTATGCTGAATGGGGGTGCCCGGAGGGTGGGTATTCCCTGGGGTGAAGGTCTAGTTTACCCCCGAGGCAGTATTATGAAGCATGGGTCTGGGTGCTTGTAGCGCCAGCCCAGTGGTAGTGTACATGTGCATCAGTATATTATGTCTGTTTCACTTAACGTGCGATAAGGCGTGAAGTTATGTAATATCATATTAAACATTGACACATGCATGGTCTACACATCACCCACATACGGCTGTCTGTGACGCCATTGACTCGTGCAGGTTTTCATTGGTTGAACATGAGGTCACTGGCAAAGCGCTGCGTTGAGGTTGCTCAGCACCTTGACCTTGACATCAACTAATGCTCATTTCCGAAACTCATGAAATTGTGGTTGTTCTGCTCTCAAGAAAAAGCGGAAGCCTTCCATTTTTCCGTAAACATCTGTGACTGACCCAAGAAATGCTTTTAACCTATTCAGGGGCATATTAGCAAGGGCTGGCGATATAATTATCGCCGCTTTAATGTCCGTTTTTGGGCGATAAGCGGCGATAATTATATCGCAATATCATCAAGGACACGCTAGCGCATGTTTCTTTGATGTAGAGCCCATTTTTTCACAGCCTTGCATCGCTAATGAGATGCAAAGAAGGCGTGGCTGTGAAAACGACACATGAAAATATTGTGAAGGCAGCTTCGCGATAATAACAAGGAGGTGCAGCGATAAAAAAAAATCGCGATACCTCGGCCTTAACGCTGGAATTTAACGTCTGTTAAATTCCAGACTAAGGCATACTAATAATGGTAGGTGGATTATGCTGATACGACCACAGGGTCGTATCAGCAATATTATCGCTGTTTTCCATGGAACATCACTGGAAAACCAGCGATGTTCCATGGTAAACACCGGTATCGCTGAAATATTATCGCCATAGAGCTATGTATTGTTAATATAGCGTTATCATGGCAATAATTTTCAGCGATAGCTGGCGATAATAATTCTACCGCTATGTGGGGCCAGCGATAATTATCGCTGGCCCTTGTTAATATGCCGCTCAGTGCTTTATAAAGATGTCCCTGTAGTCACTTAGTGGACCGTTCGTGACTATCCTTTTCACGAGTGTCCAAAATAATTTCATGAGGCTCAGATCCATGCCCGGGTTTCAGGGCAAACACTGATCATATAATGATTTCTTTACATTTAGATTAGTTGCTAAGAATATTCACCATGTGTGGCTATTCTGGAAACAAGTCATGCACCCGGCCATCCTGATCCCCCATTGAATGCCCCTGTTCAGAGCTCTCAAGTTACCCAGGCCCATGTGTGGATAGCTTTTCCAGACCAGGAATTTTCTGTGAATGCTGGGACTTGTAGTTCTGTTTTTTTTATGATGGGACTATATATCTC
Organism: Triturus cristatus; assembly: GCF_964204655.1. Classification (NCBI taxonomy): domain Eukaryota; kingdom Metazoa; phylum Chordata; class Amphibia; order Caudata; family Salamandridae; genus Triturus; species Triturus cristatus. Next base: position 427,857,400 of record NC_140594.1, on the reverse strand, counting down.
AGCTTGCAGTGGAAAATCGTGGACTGGATGAGCTACTCAAGCCTGAAACTGGGTGACCTGATAGCTGTAGGTGTTGTCTACATACTGAGGCATTACTACAGGACAGTGCAGTGTGTGATGCTATTGACATGGAACACCTCAAGCCTGGGTGGGGAGTTTAGCGCTGTGAACAAATGTGTATAGACCACTCTAAGCTGGATTATTTTAATGTGTGACAAATTTACATTTTCAGTTTCTCCATCATTTTCCTTCCTTAGACAAGGCAATGACATTTCAGCTTCCACATTATAAGAGAACATAAATAGGACGGCATACATTACAATGTTATCATTAAAAAAATATATATTTATAATTCCATGGTTGAGCATCAGACCGGGAAGAGGACAACAAGAGGTTTTCAGTTTACATTACCAAGATATCTGCTTGATAACCCAACTTTAAAGACCATATAATATGTTATAAGGTAGATGAATTGACACCACTTCCCAAGTCTCATTAAATTTTTTAAATTCATAGAATTTGTTTTTTTTAAAAGACTGCAGCTTGTGGTTTTCACATTCTAAAGCTTTCAATATAAAGAAGTGTGCTACAACTCAGCGGCCGAAATGGTGTCACTAATGACCTAACTCACGTTTTGCTTACTGTACTTACTAATCAACACACAAATCATTACATAAAACACCATTGAATTAAAATTCATCATATTAGATCACATATTATAACCATAAATACATTTAATTACCTTTAATGCAACATTTACATTAGGAATCTGCACAATGAATAAAGACGTTAATGAGGTTAAGTAATCCATAAGGTTTTTGGGGCAGGCACATTTGGCAGTACTGAAATACACGTTTTTCTGTTCATTATAATGTAGTTGAGTCTATTATCTGTTTTTTAAAACCTATTCACCTCTATGTCATCCTCACTGCTTCTGTTTACACTTCATGCATATCATCCATCAATGCCACATAAATTCATTGTTTCCTCCCCGTGTGCCAGATCAAATGCTTTTAAATATACATTGAACGGCTCCACCCATTATACAATTTCTCTCTCATCCTATAATATTTGTGTTTTTGGTGTATCATTTCACCTCCTATTGAGTGCTTGAATTGCTAAGTATGATGGACTATTTTACGTTTCCTAGACACATTCCACACAGAGAGCAATTGGGTTAAAAACATTTTTTTCTTCAGTGCAGCAGTCTTTTTGCGTCTCACCTAGACAGCACACAACTCTTTGAGGCCTTTTGTTTTCTAACAGTGAGCTTAGAGTCCACCCAGTGCTTACCATTCGTTGATTTAATGGTCACTCTTATTTACTTGCCTCTTGCCCAATAGCAATTAAAAAAAGTGCCATCTTGCTGCCAGCGCTGGCATGGTTTTAGCGTTTTTTTATTATTCTTTTCGTTTAAATTTAATCCATGCTACAGAACAGCCACACTGCTGTACAATATGGTTAAAATGCCAAAGCTTGTTAGATATGTTAGAACGGATTGGGCAAATATTTGAATTCATTAGTACCAGTTCCACATCTACAGACAGCTAACAGTAACTGAAAGGTGACAAGTCAACCTTTGCAAGGAACTTCCTCTGTGTTGCAGCATATATTGCAGTGTTTTTAGCAGCTTTTGATCTGTTTGAGATAGAATGAAATTTTGTGGGGGCAGATTGTGCAGCAGGTGATGACCCATGTGACAAATGCAGCAAATTCATAATTATGCAGAAAACTAAGCAGAATCGCATAATTTCTGTGGTTTTGTGTATCGAGTGCAAAAAGAAATGCTGTAGGAGGTCAATTTATTTATAATTCACCAACATTAAATCCTTCTAAATGAAATGTACAAATATGTTTGCATATTCAAGCAGTTATGAAAGCACAAATGAAGCATATTTTGTTTAATAATTTGGAAGTGTGATAAAAACAAATATTTTATTAGTCTCAAAACAAATATTGGTGATGCACAACTTATACATGTTGTTGTGTATTGTGTGCATTGCACATTTGTAGAGCACACACTACCACTATGTGTGGCACTGGAGCGATTACCTACAGGGCAGCTAGCTACGCCATATAGGGTGGTGTGGGGTCGGAAGGGTGTTGTCTTTGGTTTGCGATCCTATGTGAGAAATGCTCAGTATAGTGGATGATGAGGTGTGAGAGACAGTTTGTGCAGTTTATGGTTTTTCAGTATGCTGGTAGAATTGAACAGCTCTAGGGGTCCTTTATGGTATTTCGAATGATTGTTGTCTGCTTAGCTGGTTACTGCGTTGAGTTGTATAATCAGACATTTAGAGGCAGATTTATTTACATTTCATACAACACAACGCAACACCGCAAGGCAACTTACTGCAATGCATTGCGTGAAACGGGGCAGCAGAAATGTGCCATATTTACAAAGATAGAGTGCATTTCTGCTGTCCCCTAGGGTTGGCACACTGTGTGCTGACTAGTGCCAACACAGGCTTTCTTGCCTGATAGGCAGGACTGTTTTTGTGAAGGAGAAACCTTCCTGCAAGAAACAATCCTTAGATGCACCTTTCTCTTTCTATGTGTGCAGCAGAATGCAGCACACATTGAAAGAGGATGTAACAAGGAGAAATAAAGATATTTCTCCATGTTGTGTCTCACCGGTGAAAGTGTAGCACTTTGATACATTGCCAGGGATACTAGCTTTAGTATATCTGGATATACCAAAAAAGCTATGGTTTGATGCATGAGAACGCCTGTGCTTCATCCATGGTTTGCCTTCCCGACTCAAAGTAACACAAGGCACTGCCTTGCATAACTTTGTATTTTCTAAACCACACAAGCCACGCAAAGTGCCTTTTAATGATGGCTCAGTAAATTAAGAATATCATTTTGTGGTGGGCCTGTCTGCAACCCCAATGCAAAATCGTAATAAATCGCCCCCCCCAAGTCTATATTTCAGGGCCGGAGCTGGCATTCTTGGGAGAGAGAAGTGGAGATATTTGATGGGATGTGCATTGTTACTATCATCTTATGTCTGAAAATCAATTTGAGATGAAAAAAGTGGATATAGTGTATAGATATTTTGGACCTGCAGTCTTGGACTAGATTAAATTCCCCCGATTGACCCGCAGCGTGTCACAGATCTCTCCAGTTATTCCATGCTTGTTTATTTAGTGATGGCTGGTTTAATGGCTGCACAGTACCGGTGATGGCTAATCCTCATAGCAAATATGCCTTAATTGAATGTAAGAGGTGTAAGTTACAGTTGGTTGCTTACCACTGAGTGCTATGCTATTAGTATTAGTGCGGGCCAGAAATTATATGTATGAATTTACATAACTATATAGAACCCCAGCGAAGCATAGGTCTGCCCATCTTAACTTACCTGCTTATCAAAAGTAGTTTGCTGTTTGGGTTGTTTCCAATCTGTGGGTTGTAAGTTCATGATTGAGCTTGAGGGTGCAACAGTCTGTCCAGGTTTCATCGCCAAAATGTGTGGTGCTGTAGTTGTCTTGGAAATAGCCATGTTTTCAACTGCTACCTCCTACAGATTTCTTATGGTAAGGTGGTATGAAGATTTGTTTTTATTGCTCAACTTTAGCTTGGAGGTATAGTGGTCCTTCTACTTGGAGGCTCTGATAACAATAATAATGCAAAGGGCCTTGAACATTGCCCATCTCTCTATAGGTAGCCAGTGCAATGATTGCAAGACTGGAATCATGTGTGCTCTTGGGTGAAGGCATAGAAGAAGTCTTGCTGCCCTATTTTGGATCAGTTGTATTTTGCATATGATGAATGCGGGTGCACCAATATATAGACTGTTGGCATAGTCAAGCTTGGCAAATACAAGTGTGAGGATGGCTTGCAGTTTCTGTTGGTATCCATGGTTTGGAAAGGATGCAACATAGTGTTTTTATTGTGTAGAACACACTCTGTTTTAAGTTGTCAACATGTGGAATCAAATATAGGTCTAAATCCATGGTTACCCCAAGTTTTCTGACTACTCTTGCAATTGTTGGAGGGACCTCAGATTCCTTAGGCCATATGTTGGTAAGCTGGTGTACAGTGCACCTAAATGAGGTTTATTGGTTTACATGGGCTATAATAATAATAATTCCAAATGCTCTCTTTTGTGGTAGTGTTTGTGAGCAGTTTAGGCTTATCAAAGGATAGTGTTAAGCATTTATTGCACACACAGAGCCAGCGAGACACACACTCAATAAAGAAATCCGACACCAATTTCTAAAAATCACACAGATTTATACATGAATTAGACCAAGATCATTGTAATTGGGTAAGTACTTTTTAAGTCATCAGTTTTTAGGTCACAATAAAATGCACTTTTCAGAAGAATATTCTTGGCACAGTGAATCTTTTTCTAAACGTTGGTCACCTCTTCTACACTTCTTCCTCTTGCTTTTCTTCTGGAGCCTACTTTTAGTAGCTGTAGGTTCAGTACCTCCAGAATCCTACGGGGGGGGGGGGGGACTGGCACTGTACCAGTTCCTCTTTTGGGCTCAGATCAACCTCTGGAAGGCCATTTCTAAGGAGACAATCAAGGCTGGAGGTCCAGAGTGACTACCACCCTCCCCCAACTAAGGGTCCCAGCTATCTCTAAGGATATTAAAGCCACAAGCCTAATAGTACTCTCCCCTGAGACAGCCCTTTCTCTTCTGGTCTCTCCTGGTAAATACTGGTCTGGGGACACCAACACGTCATGCCCAATAGTGTGACTGGGACAAGTATCCCTCAGGGCAGTAATTGAAATTCTATTCACCTAGATGTGACTGAAGTGTCTGCTGCCCCCTGGAATCACCAACTCGCATTCAGGCCCTACTTCCCAGTTAAAAGCTAAAAGGATCTCCTCATCTGAGAAGCAATCCTCCAAGGCTACACTGGCAACCCTAGTGCCTACCTATTTCTTGGGACAAGCTAAGTTCCATCTATAGTATCCAGCCTGCTGACAATCAAAGCAAGGCCTACAGTCTATGATTTTTTAAAACTTAGAGTCCCCACCACTCTGGTTACTAATTGAGATGGGGAGGGATGCACTATCCCAGGGGTCTTCCATCTGTGGGGCGCGACCCCCTGGTGGGGCGTGAACACATACAAAGGGGGTCGCGCCTTCCCGGTCGCACTCCTGCATGGAACTGCCTGGATCCGGAATCCAAAACGTTTACTCTTCGTTTTGGATTCAGAATAGTGCATCTCAATGGGCTCTCTGGAGGACATCGTAAAAGAATACAACGTCATCCACGACTGTCCTCCAATCAGAGAGACTGCAGGATGAACATCAGGAAATGCCGGGCCGGGAAACTGAGGCCAGAAATATGCAACTGTGGAATGCTCTGGAGTGCTTCGATATTATTTTGTCCCCGCTTCATTGCACTCTGTCCTGTTGCCTTTCCTGGTCTTCCTCGTTGCTGTTGCTGTGTTTTTTCAGCTGGTGTCCTTTTCGTGCTACTTCCTCGTGGTGGCCTTTGCAATCCTCTCTAAGCTGTTTCCATGTTGCCAAGGCAACCAAGGCTTCGTAGAACCTGTAAGTTAGCTGCCTCATCCACCCTGCCCTGGCTTTTCACCCTGCAGACATCCACACAAACATCCACGCACTCTCATCCTTATCTAGAAGAATTTTCCTGCCTGAAACTGTTTCCCACAATACTTTCTTCGTACTTGAAGATTCTCTCATTGATATTTTTTTGATTAGGTAGAATTTTACGTAGACAAGGCAAAAAGGGCTGTTTTAATAAGGCATGTGTATATTAGCCTCGGGCCTGTTTTGGTTGCTAAATTTCAAGGCCTCTCATATTATTTTGTATATTGTTTTGGAGCACAGGTAAGGCTCAGAAGAGTGTAAAGCGCTGCACGAGGAAACACACAGAGGCAAACATGGAGCCAGACTTTGTAATTTCGATTCTTCTTTTTTGCTTATATTGTTTCCTATGAACCAAAACAACACAAAAGCTTGAGGACAATCTGGATTAAAGGGTTACTTTACCTCAAACTTGCGAATGCCCCTCAAACTTTGCATAAGGAGGTAGTGAAAAATAAGGGCAAATACTTGGAAGATGATGTATAACGACGAAATAGGAATAAACAGACAGCTAAAATAGAAAACCAAACATACTGTGCCTATACATACAGAAGAAATATTGGTGCTCAACACGTACCATAATACCATAATATGTTATGAATGCGGATGGGAGATGGGTCTATGCGAGTCCGACTGGAAGGCAAGGAGAGAGGTGCGGAGCGAGAGGCAGGATGCGGGTATGAGAGGGGACTGGAGAGAAGGGGTGGATGATGTGAATGAAGTGAGCAGATGCAGGGTGAGAGACGTGAAAGAGTGAGAGGGTGAGAGGAGACAGCTGAGAGCAATGACGAGGGCGGCAAGGGAGTGACAGAATTCAATTTAAGAGGTCTGGGATGAGGAGAATTGTGAAGTGGTGAAGGAAGTGCGGAATGGCAAGGGGAGAGATGAGGGCAGAGAGGAGGGATACTGTTGAAGTGTGAGAGAATATAGATGAGAGGTGATCTATGAGCTAAAAAAGAAAATTTGATGCAACATGTGTGAGGGAGAGCAGCAATAGGGGAAGAGAGGGAATGCTGTGGTGGGTGCTGGTTCAAGCAGGTGTGGGAGATCTAAGGGGAGATATGAAAGATGAATTGGTAGACTGGAGAGGTGTAAGGTACAAATAGATAGAAATTTGAAGGGAGAGATTTAAGGTGAATGAGAAGTGCTGAGGGGTGAAAGAGGTGACGGGGCCAGAGAGGCCAGGAGATAAATGGGAGAGACTGTTATAGATGAGAGGAGTGAAAAGACAGAATGGCAAGAGGTGATTAAAGGAGAACTGAGAGGCATGGGGAGAGTTCAGAAGATGTAAAAAAGGGGTGAAAGAAAATGGCCTGCAAAGGGATCCGGGGTTGGGAGAGATGAGAGGGATGGAAGGATGAGGGTAGGAGGAAAGAGGCATGAGTGAACTGCTTAACTCATCACAGGACTGCCAGGGTATTAAGGGGGACCCCTGCTGCTCCCAAACTAGGGCCAGGTGAGTTTCGGATATTTATTCTCAAAAGTGTAAATCTGCAGCACATCCGCGTCACCGGGTGACCCCGTCTCAGGATTTCTTTTTTGGCGTGGACATTGATGCCAGCGGAAACGAGAGAGGTGCTTGGTGCGTCTCGCCCCTTCCCATGGTTGAGTGTGCGTTTGTGCTCTGTCTTAGTTCAGCGTGCCTCTCTCTCTTAATCTGTGGACTCTTTCATACCACTCTCCTGTGACTGTCGTCAATCTTTATCTCACATGCTCTCTTTTGAAATATTTTGCCCGAATACTTGTCCTTTTCCTTCTCTTTAGAAAGTCTGTACCAGAAATCAGTTTCAGATAACATTCATTAAAAAACACACAGCATTGATAAAAAGATTTGTCCTGACACCAAAACAGAATTTTACTCGGTATGTGGATGTTGCTGCAGGCAGAAAAAACAAATACCGCCACTAAGAAAACAAGCATTTTCAAATATAGTTGTTTTGATGTTTTTATATTTTGAAAAGTTGTTCGCAGCATTGAGTAATTGGGGCTTCATTTAAAGGTGTGGAGAGGAGTGCAGGGTCCAAAGGATAGAGAGCAGTGCAGTGTCCAGAGGGCAGAGTTCCATGCAGGCTTGGTAGGTAACAGTGAATGGGCCTGGTTGAGCAGTGGTGGTTAGGCTCAGACTGCCCTGGTTATAGGCTGGGAGGGACACTAGAATTATGCAATTTTGCTGCTGCTGTGTATTCTGCATAGCTATAGATTTGGCGATGCACGTTCCACACTGCTCATTCCACACAGCTATAGATTAGCCTCAATTTGTGAAGAACATTAATGTTTTTCAAAAATTGCGGTCTAGGCTCTTCTGCCTTTTAGCCATCATATTTATGTGAGATTGGGTTCTCAGCATTGGCAGCATTAAAGACGAAGTACAGTTCAAGACTTGAGGTGGAGCACAGAATACATCCACAAATTGACTGTTTCTCTGGAGAAAAACAGGCACACCCACACATTAGTTCAGAAATGTGTTATTATCCAAATAAGCTGTGCCAAATTATGTTGTGTTTGGGAAAAATAATGTACCGTTGTGCGTTTTTGGGTAATTCTTTTTGGAGACTTTTTCTTTGAACTGTATAGTAAGCCTCCGACTCTGAACCACAGTCACCCACAAACCTTTGATTTGCTAAACCCGGTTTAATAATATTTCCCCGCAGTAAAAATGATCTGACATAGGAAACGGGGGGTGTTTATGGTTGTCGATGATGAAGAGTACCAAGGCTGAAATTTTTGTCAGGAGGGGTCCTTACGCCTGAAAATTTTGACAGGGGGGTCTCAGCATCCAAAAGTTTGAAGACCTCTGCACTATCCTCTTTTCTAGGGGGCTGTAGTCCAGAAGGAACTTCTTTGGAGGACTTACCATCTCCTTTTTTCCCTTCTGTGGGCCCCACCCCTCTTTCTTGGGATCTCCCCCCTGTTGCTTTTTGGGAATCCTAGTCCTAACCCATTCATCAGCTTTCTTAGCCAGCTCTCTAGGAATAAAAATCAATGTATCTACTAGACTCTGATGTAATGTTTCTGATGTACAGTTTACTAAAATGTACTTCTTCATAATTAAATTGTAAAGCCCTTCATACCCTTACCTCTTAACCAGCCAACTAGTGTCTTGACTGGGTTGTCAACGCAGTTACCCAGGTCTGACTCGAGGTTTTGTGAGTCATTCCTGAACTTAATCCTCTTCTCTTCAGTGGTGAGTCCAAAGCACTCAATCAGAGTCTCGTTCATGAGGTCATAGGACTCAGCATCTACCTCACTGAGAGTCAGGAGTCTACCCCTGCACTTTCCTGAGAATTGCTCTCAGAGTAGAGAACCCCAGTATTTGTGTGTAACCTTCTCATCCTTCAAGCCCTCTCAAAGGCTGTAAACCACTTAGTTAAATCATCACCCTCAACATATTTGGGGACAATTCCTTTGGGGATTTTAGGGTCAAAAGATCCATCCTTCTCCCTATTTAAGATTCTGCTGCCATCAGAGATGGGTCCTAGGCCCATCTTAGCCCTTTCTTTTTCTATGGCAAGGAGTTTGAGCTGAAGGGCTTCTCTTTCAGCTGGTTTTTCAAAATCAGGGTCTACATCTTCTACTTCTCCTGGGGTACTGTTACTGGTACTCCCAGTCGGAGTACTATCAATACGGGTATCTGAGGAATCATCATCATCCTCACTGACAGCACCATCCACTGTAGGATTAGAGTTGTCTTCCATTGCCTGGCAAGTTGCCATATCGTGTGAGGCAAGCAACTCCTGGGGATGTGCCCTAGTGGGTTTAGGCCCCATGGCAATGTCACAGGCTTCACAGAGCTTCTAAAGTTGTCCTACCTTAAGGTTTTTTTAGGGAGCCAGGTTGCGCTCCTGGCTAGTACCCTATGTATTAGACTTGTTTAGAACAGTTGGGACTTTAATATAAAATTAAAGAAAAATTCTAACAAACTTTTTAAGGTCTAGGATACATTTTAAATTCTAATACGATCGGACTGGGCAACTTGACCAAGGCCCTGACGATTCAAATAAAAAAATTAAAAAATATTTTTGCCAACTAAAGTCAATTGTGGATTCTTTAGTGGAATAAGTTATTGATAGAGTGGTACAGAAAATAGAAAGCCTTGTATCCCACCACTGAACGACCAATGTAGGAAGCTGGCTCTCTATATATTCACAAAAATGATGTACACAGTGCAGGGAGTCGGGTCAACCCCTACAGGTTTACAGGGGCTATAATAATAATCCCAAATGCTCTCTTTTGTGGTAGTGTGGGTGAGCAGTTTAGGCTTATTAGAGGATATTATTAAGCATTTATTGCAAACACAGTGATAGTAAGCGAGACACACACTCAATAAAGATATTCAACGCCATTTTATAAAAAACAACACAGATTTTTATATGAATTTTGACGCCAAGATCATGGTAATCCAGTAAGTAGTTTTCTGGTCATTAATTTCTAAGTCACAATAAAATACACTTATACTGTGGACTTCAAGAAACAATGTTATCCTATGGGGAATAAACATTTACAATATAGGGCCACTTAACACTGACTTACAGGACTGTTCTTCTGGACTTAAGGTGAGTAAGGGGCAGGGTCCAAGGCAGCGCTGACATGTCACCTTGGGCGGCACTAGGGCGTCTGGGTGCAGCGGTGCTTATCAGTGTCAGATGCCCCGTTCACTTCAATGGGAATTGGTCCTATGGAAAATAGGCTGCAAGCAGGCAGTGGTGGGCCAGTACAGCTGCACCCAAAGGAGGGCTCAGGTCTTGAGGGTCTGGGGCATGAAGGGACACCATCAGTTCACTGAAACTCAAGCTGGGGATCTTGTGTGCATTGGTGGTTTGTTTGGCGGGGTTGTGTTGCTGAAGACTCTTGCGGTTCTCGGTCCCTCCAGAAAGAGGCTGCAGGTTTTGACTGGGAGACCAGTCTGGCCAAACTCAAGCGTGGACTCAGCTTTTGAAGGTCTCAGGACCCCATTGGCACCATCGGCTCCCTCGGACTCGGGCTGTGGGGCTCAGGTGCAGTGGTGCTTTGAAGTAGGGTGCATGGTCAGAGACTCACTCTGTGTCTTAGTGACCCAGTGAAGAGGGGAAACAGGGCGGTGAGGCTTTTCTTGGTTCTGGTGTTGTGGATCTCAATGTCCCTCAATGGTAGGTCTGCCTTTGTGCTGTTGGAGTCTGGAGTGGACCACCAACAAGTCTTGGTTGCTGCAACTGCTCTTGTACCCAGGGTATTGGTGCTGGGCGGATCCTGGAGGTCCTTCTGCATCCAATCTTGGCAATTTGATGGATCTGACATCCTGGATCATGAAGACCTTCTCCTGTTGCGCTGCTCCTTTTGTGAGCCAGATGGCCAGTAACACGGTGGACCTGGCAAATGCTTTCCAGTGCCTGAAGGGTTACCCAGGTGCAGGGAAGCAGCTTGTCTGCTCCAAGGGAGATATTCCCTGGTTGTTGAGGTGCTAGGTAGTCCTCCAAGGGCTTTGGGGAGAATGTCCAGCTCTTGGCAAAGTTGTTCCCAATGATGGTCGAAGTGCAAGCAGCCTGGTAGGGTTTCGCACCAATCTTTGGTGCAGGTCTTCAATTTTCTCTCTTGTCAGTCCTTCTTCTTTCTTCCTCGGTTTCCGGTAGTCAAATCTGATTTCCTAGTGTCAGGAGGCCATCTAAATAGTCAATTTAGGGGCGTTAAGGGGAGTGAAGGGTAGTAGTCTATTGGCTACTTACCCCTGGGCTCACTACACCCTCTACATGACCACTTCTTGTCCCAGAGTTCCTAAATTCACCTTACACATGATGGTGGAATACTTTCCTTTGTGTTCACTTCAGGCTTTCCAACCTAGAGATGTGTACTGCCATGCAGTGCAAACATCCTCCTAACTATCTCATTTTCCCACCTGTCCTCTTTAGTACCCGTGCCTTAGGTACCATGGGTACGATTTACAAGGGAATTAAAGGGATGCTAAAGTCCTGTGCCAATTGTAAAACACATCAGATATAACTTGTTTTAGAGAAAAGAGCACTGAGGTCTGGTTAACAGGCCTCAGTGCTCTGTCAGAGTTGGAAACCTGCATCTAGTAGCTTAAAAAGGGGCAGAAAGTGGTGGGATGGGGTACTGCAACACAATTCCTGTTTCCTACAGCTGATATTTGTGTTAATGTCCGCAGGCCACAAGCTCTGTCTTTGCGGTATTTTGCTTTAGATGGTTATTCATCCTCAATGTGTTTATAGCCCAAAAGTTGTGATGAAGTTGCAGTGGTCTTCCAGAACATCCATTTCTAAACATGATTTGGTTGTCATCTACATAGTTGTAACAGGTGAAGTTGAAAGATTTCATCAGGTTTGGTAAGGAAGTTAAGTTAATGTTGAATGAAAGAGGGGATATGATGGACCTCTGTGAGATGCCACAGTGTTGTGTGTGAGGAGCTGATATGAAAGGTAGTACCAACACTAGTTCACTGTCGCAGCTGAAAGACCAAAAATTCAATGGGCATTAGCTGAAGTAGCTTTTCACCTTTCACACATGGTATGTCAAACAAGAATTTGCTGTGTGAAAAAATTGCTTAACTATACCGGACATTGAGTCATGTTCTTCTTAAGCCAGCACCTTTCAGGACATTTCCTATTCCTGATACATAATTAGTTGTCACTACCTAAACCTACCAGTCAATCAGAAGCAATCCCTAATCAGGAAACTCCAGATCCGAGTATGGCATGGTGCTTTGATTGGCCTATTGCGCTGGGGCAGAGGTAGCACAAGTCAGGTACGACTTATATTTGACTGACATTGCCCCAGCCTACACTGGCCTGTTGTGAAATATAGCCTGCAAAGATGATATATGTCCTCTAGAGATCATTATTTTGTGTGCAGGTGGCAGATAGTTTGTTAGGATAATGTACCTGCTGCAGACGGCGGCAAATACCCTAAGTAGCAGATGGGTGAATCTGAAATGACCAAATATAGCCTGTCATGTCACAAAAGGCTGCTATAACAGACTATCTTTAAAAAATGGTTTAATAACTGGATAACCCTGCCAAGCTGAACAAGCTGAGGATTAATTTCCTTGAACCAATTATTGAGCAAACCATAATTCTGGAATTTTCATTCACAGAAATATGAGGAAAATCTGTGAATTAGGCAAAGTTTGGTGTTTGCAAGGCATTCTGGGTAAGAAAAAGTATTGAGTTCCTTGCAAGCTACACCCCCCCAGACAACCCAATAAACCTTGTTTTCAGAAATGACTGGGCATCGCAGGTTTCCCTGGGTTGTTACGGAGCTCTGATCTAAGTTACCCACATCGCGATAATTGGTTAACTTGCAAGGGAAAATCTTGATGTTTTCTTGTGTCTTGTGTGTGGGCTTAAGGGAACCTTTCCATTGACGGGTGATAGCTCAGTCACACAAGTGGGGTACTATTGTTATCGGGATAAGTGTGTAGGAACGCTGTGTGGTAGGACATTTGTCCCCATAGATTCCATTAGCGCGCCCTGCTTTCATTTTGCTTTGCTGTGCAATTTCATTGTGCGCGTCATGCTATGCAATACAACAGTACAAAAAATCAAACTCAGGACTCTTGGGAAGCATTTGTCTCACATGCTGACTCTGATTTTGGAGAAAAAAAAAGTTTCTGCTGTTCTTACCAGAAATATTTGATTTTTCAGTACTGTGGATAACCCGTTGAAGTTCACTGCACTGTGATGGTAGCGTGGGGGACATCAATGGGTCATCATCTGGCCTGAAGCAGTTAAAACACACGAAATACATGCAGTCTAATGTCCTGTCCAACAAGAATTGACAACAACAAGTTGCAAGAATATGATGGCCACATTGCAGTAACTTCATTGTTCCATGGTTGAAGGGGACTTTTCCATTTCACCGGAGGCCCCAAGATGATATGCTTCTAGGACTGGGGAAGAACCAAGAGCACACTAGTCAAAGAAAGGTGGCAGCTGCCGCTAATTGTTAGAGAAAGAGAAATTTCAGTTGCCATACATGGTATATGGAGAAGAGGGATAGAGAGAGAATAAACAATATTGAGAGGTACAAAGAAGATAGAAGATAGAGAGAAGAGGTTCTAGAAAAGGAGAGAAAACTGAGAGAAGGAAAAGAGAGTAAATATAAAAAGAAATAGAGAGAGACAGGAAAACAGGAATGGGAAGACAGATGCAGCAGTAAACAGAAAGGGGTAGTGGGGAAAGGCTGAGAGAGGCAGTGGGGACAGAGATTAGGAGATGGGGAGAATAGGGAAAGTATGAGAGAGCATAAAGGAGCAAAATGAGAGCTACATACATGTGGGAAAAAGCCATTGGAGATTCTAAGTGGAATTTAGAGATTATCATGTTTTGGCCAATACACCTGGCCCAATGTGATTTCAAAGCACAGTTTTGCATTTCATTTTCTAAAAGGGATCTCTAAAAAGGATTGTGTAGGATCTAAAAATCACCTTGCATAGTGGTTTTTAAAATCCTAATAAAGTGTAACCATTGCAACTTGACCCAGATTTCTTTTTGCAAATCGCTTACAAATGCATCCCCTTGTTATTTGCTACCATGCATTCCCTTTTAAGGCAAGTCAGCCATGTCTATATTTGCTGGTACAGCTGCTGGAAGGTACAACAAACTTGCTGAGAAGTCCGGGGTCTAATAAGGACTCAGAGGTGCTTTAGTTTCTAGCGTACACTTAATATGGCAGTTTTTAAAACTATTTTATAACCTGAAATTTGACTTTTATCTGTACCTGTAGTAATGCCAAACAATACTTTTGCAAGTAAGTATTTTCCATTTCTAGTAAATATGGCAGGCTTCTATGCTTCCTGCATTCACCACTCAGGTACGTGCATGCTCGTCCAAGCAATGTTAATCACATAGTGGATGCCACCTTGAAGATTCTATGCAAAAACAACAGTTAATGGACAGAATGCAGAACAATGTCATACATTCACCCCAGTACAGAGATCTGTGCCTAAATCCATCGTTTTTTGCTCACCATGCCATTCCAGTTTGAACCCAGCCATTTGCAAATCAGTCTTGACCCTGTGCCTCATGGGAACAGTCCAACCCAAGCTGCCAAGCCAGGTACTCCCTGGACCGGAAACAAGCATCCTAGAACCGGTTTCGGAGTTTCACACCTCTTCAGCCAGGATTGCTTGATTCCAGTGGCATGGAGAGCACGGGACCCACGTCTGGGCATACCCGTCCCACTCGGGGTTACAAATGCAAAAACAACAGTTGATGGACAGAACGCAGAACAATGTCATACATTCACCCCAGTACAGATATCTGTGCCTAAATCCATCGTTCTTTTGCTCACCATGCCATTCCAGTTTGAACCCAGCCATATGCAAATCAGTCTTGACCCTGTGCCTCATGGGAGCAGTCCAGCCCAAACTGCCAAGCCAGGTCCTCCCTGGACTGGAAACAAGCATCCTACGACCGGTTTCGGGGTTTCACCCTCTTCAGCCAGGATTGCTTGATTCCAGTGGCATGGAGAGCACGGGACCCACGTCCGGGAATACCCGTCCCACGTCCCACTCGGGGTGACAAATGCAAAAACAACAGTTGATGGACAGAATGCAGAACAATGTCATACATTCACCCGGTACAGAGATCTGGGCCTAAATCCAATTGACACACTGCACTGCGAATAATATTTATGAAAAGAAAACGGAAAGAAAAACGAGTAACAGTGAACTTTAAAGATTAAGAGACTGTACATTCAAAATGCATGTTGGGATTTGTAGGAGGTCAGTATCACGTGGACACGTGAGAGTCTGACGAAGGCGTATAAAGATGTAGTCACGCCGCAAATCAGTTTATGCAGCTCACCTGTGATCAAGGCTACCATAGTGGCTGAAACGCGTAAGGAATACAGAAGGCTGTTCTTTGATGGAATAAAAGTGCAAGTGTTTCCTCTGAAATCTGGTCCGTCGCACTTCTGTTCTTTGAATTGGAGGTTTGTTTGGATATATATATATATATATATATATATATATATATATATATATATATATATATATATATATATATATATATTTGAAGAGTGCACTCTCCTACAAAGCGTCTCTACCTCGGACTCACTCCTTGCTTCAGCCGAGGGAGTGTGAGGGGCCGCCAACTGGATCTACCGAGGTTTTAGTGTAGGGTGTAGTGTGTGCATTCAGTTGGGAGTAGGGATGCAGGGGGAAATGAAACAATGTGCCCAAGGCCACACAATTTAACTAGAGAGAGAAGCTGGGAATGGACAGCAAGTTGCTTGGTGACATGAGCGTTTTGTTACCCACTGAACGCCAGAAACTATAAATGAAATGGGGCAAAAGTTCGAACGTTGCAACCGTTTGAACAACCCTTGGCAATCTGTAAATCGGGCTAATAAAGCATCAATAAAGTGAAGCGCGAAAAGAAGCATCGGTGTGTCTTTTAATTAAACATATTCCATGGAGGGATTCTGTTGCTGGCCCGTGTTTTCCTGGTTATCTGTCTAATATTTTGAAATGTTCTGCGTATAAAAAACATAATCTTGTAAGCCAATTTACATGACAATTTGAATGATATGTTACACATCAAACTTAATCTTCAGTCCCTTTTTGTGTGCGAATTTCTCAAAAAAGAGTGTCTGGTCTTTATCTTCAGTGATCACAAGAAAAGGTCGCTATAGCGTGTAGGAAGGTGGAATCTGACTAGATGGTTGCCCCCACTTTTTTTCTGGTGTTTTGATGGTTTTTGACTTAGTTTGGCTGGGAACCTGCTATTCAGAGCCACAGCCTATCTGCTTTCTCTTATAAATTGATTCCATGTACTTTAGGTACACTTCCGATTGGATCCTGAGGTACCCTTGTGAGTCCCTAGTATATGGTATACTATGTACCTAGGGCATAGGTACCCCAGAGGCCTACCAGGGGCTGAAGCATGTACTATGCACCCCTGAAAAGCCCTCCAAAATAACACCACAGGTCTGCTTCTGCAGCCTGGGTAAGGTGGTGCATTACCCACTATACCTCACCTATCACTGCACATAGTAACCTATCAGTAGGCCTGGGCGGTAAATTTCGTTCCGTTCGCGGAATTTGCGATATTTTGACATTTTCGCGTTCCGCGGAGAGCACGAAAATGTCAAAACTTTCACAACCTGCCGCGAAACGGAAGTATTTTTCTTGTTCGTGCTTTAACAATGCATTCTCGTGCGCGCGGTCGCGACTTACCGGGTCCCTGCGTTCGCCGACGAGTTTTCCTATCCGTTCGGGCGTGCCACAAGATGTTGGAATGCTGGTAGCCGGTCGCGCTATCCCGCGAGAGTTTGCGATCGCGAACAGGAAATAAGCATCGCGAGCAAGATGGCTGCGCCTATTAGCGACCGCATGGGCAAGTTGGAGATATATTTCCCCGCCAGCATGCAAAAACACATCGCGAACGGGCGGGAAAAGCAATCTCCGCATCTTCGCAAAAGTTTTGCATGCTCGCAGAGATTTTGTGCAATTTCGCGATACTTTGCGAAAGTCAATTTCGCAGATTCCGCCCACCCTTACCTATCAGTCACCCCTATGGCAGGCCTTATCAATCCTGAAGGCAGGGTGCTTGGCTATATATGAGAGGGGGCCCAAGCATGAGCTGAGCCCCTCTGCAGCCATCGGAATCTCTTCTCCGGGGTTGTGCATTATAACCCAACGGTAAATGCTAACTTTGGACTGGCTGCACAGAAACATGTTGTGTTTTGTGTCAAACACCTTGAAATCATACCTCCACACCAGTAACTGGTGTGGGAGTATGACCCCACCCTTCTGAAGGGAGAGACATGACAGCACCGGTATACCCAGTATCAACTTAATAGAGCCCTGGTGTTAGAATTGGGGATCTCTAGTTGGCACAGGTAGGTACTTGTGACAAGCAGGGACCCTCTCCTCTAGTCAGGGTAAGGGTTACACTCCTAAAATAACCCCTGCTCACCCTCTAGGTAGCTTGGCGTGAGCAGACAAGGCTTATAGGCGTTATAGGTTAAGCATTTGTGACCACATACAGTAACTCAGTGACAACACCACAAATGGACACCACACTAGATTTATATAAAAAATAGTGATCTTTTATATAAAGACATAGCACAAGACCAAATAACGACAAAAATGACATATACAGTTCAAGAATATGCTTTCAGAAAGAGTTCTTATGTTAGCGACAAAATCATTCACCTTAGCGTCCGTTTCAACCCCCAGTACCTTATGATGCGATAAAAAGTTCCTAGCGGCACTTCAGTGTTGAAAATCAAAGTGTAGCTTATCCGGTGGAATTTTACTCGCTAAGGCACAATGCGACAAAATTTGGCCCGCTAACGAGCGGGGCGACAATTTCAACAGCAGTTATCTTGGTTGAGTCTGTGACGATTTTCGCAGCGATAAAATTACTCACGCTAACGAGCGGTGTGATGATCTTGGCTTGTTCTGTGACGATTTCACACAGCAGCGGCAGGCTCTGCGACGAAGTTCGCAGCGATAGAATTATTCCCGCTAACAGGTGAAGCGCGGATCTTGGGCTGGTAGCGATCAAATTCGGTCCGCTAACGAGCGGGACGATGATTTTTCCAGCACTGATCGGGCTCAGCGGAAGCAGGCTCTGCGACGATGTTCGCAGCGATAGAATTCTGCCCGCTAACAGGCGAAGCCCGGATCTTGGGCTGGTAGCGATCAAATTCGGTCCGCTAACGAGCTGGGCGACGATTTTGCCAGCGCCGATCGGGCTCAGCGGCAGCAGACTCTGCGACGATGTCCTCAGCGATAAAATTCTGCATGCTAACGAGCGGTGCAACGGAAATCTTCTCGCTAAGCCGGCTGTGCGTGAAAAAGTGGAGATCTTTGATTTCTTTTTCCTTGGCCAGCTTCCCAATAGCAAGCACAGCTCCCAGAGGTCCCAAAACTGGTTCCAGCACTCTAGGAGGGGCAGAACTCACACAGCAGAGTTCAGAGGGAAGCTGGGGAAAAAGTCCTATTGTTCCTGGGACTTCTTAAGAGGAGGCCAGCTCTACTCAGGCCCTTGGAGATCTTTTTAAGCACAAGTTGAAATAAAGTCTTTGTAGTCTTTCTCCTCTCCTTCAGCAGCAAGGCAACCACTGCAGGCCAATCCCCCAGGTCAGGGATAGTACTCCTCCTTACAGCTTTCCCAGTTCCTTCTCCTCAGGCAGAGGTTCTTCTTGTCAAGCAGGATCTAATTTCTTGAGAGCAGGGTCCCAATACTTATACCCCTAATTCCTTTGTTCCTCTGGGGTAGAGGGGCCTTTGCCCAGTCCAAACCAGTTCCTGAGCACTTTGTTGACATGACTCTGACTTTCTATTCAGGGTGCAGGGCAGAGACATCAGCTGCTCCACAGGAGGTGGAGCCAGCATTGTGGTGGCAGAGCACAGCCCTATTCAGAGTCCAGGTGTACTCCTCCCACCCATCTGGATGTAGATCTCTCTATTCACCACCGTGCTGCCCCAGCCTGTCTCCTGGAATTCCCCAGCCCTGTCACTCACAGAAACCAGACAGCAGATACACATCCTAGCAGAGGCGGGCTGAAATGGCTAAGCAAGCAAATACCAGCTTTCTAAAAGTGGCATTTGCAAACACAGAATATTAAAATAAACTTTACTAAAAGATGTATTTTATTATTCTGAGTTAAGGCATACTAAACTCGAATTTCTACCATGTTCCCTGGGTCTGTTAGGATCATAGAATGTAACAATTCTAACAGCCCATTCTGGCCTATGGAGAACAGGTAGCCTAACAATAGTGAAAAACGAAATTGGCTGTAATTCACTATTAGGACATGCCACACACATCAGGGCTTGTCCTACCTTATGCTTACAATGCACCCTGCCCTTGGGCCTACCATAGGGGTGACTAATATGAAGTTAAGGGAAGGTTTAGGGACTGGCAAGTGGGTGCACTTGCCCAGTCAGCATGACAGTACCAGACTGCATGCAGGTTCTGCAATGGCAGACCTTAGACACATTTTACTAGGCCGCTTCTGTGGGTGGCACAACCAGTGCTGCAAGCCCACCAGCAGCATTTGTATTTACAAGCCCTGGGCACTCCTGGTGCACTTTAATGGGGTCTGACAGTAAACCAAATAAGCCAATCATGTAATCCAATCAACATCAACATTTTACCACAGGGAGAGCATATGCACTTTAGCACTGATCATCAGTGGTAAAGTGCCCAGAGTCATAAAACAGCCAACAACAGGTCAGAAAAAATGCAGGAGGAAGGCAAAAAGTTTAGGGATGACCCTCCAAAAAGGGCCAAGTACAACACCTGGCATCACAAAATGGTTGCTGCAGCCACAGACACGGGTCTGGCCTCCTGCTGCTGACCGAAACTCCGGCAGGGGAGGACTGGACAATAAGTTTCCTGTCACAGGGAGGTGTAACCACCTCCCAGACAGACTGATGTGTATTGGGGCTGGGAGCACTCTCAGTGTGCTTTGAAGTCCTGCAGGGGGGGCACATTTGGTGTCCATGTGCATAGTCCAGCTCAAACCGGTTCAGGGTCTGCCAGCCCCTTCTCTGGCGCAAAATTGGACAAAGGAAATGGGTGTAGCCACCTCTCTTTCCAAACCCTCCCATAGGAGGGTCCATAGAGTTAGTCCAACCCCTTCCTTAGGTATAAGTAAGGAACCCCTGGCAACAGCACTTTAGATATCCCTGGACGAAACTCTGCAATTGAATCCTGGAACTTCGACGCTCTACTCAAGACTAGAGGACTGAAGAAATCTCCCTTGGGGTCAAGGAGTGACTCCCCTGCTTGGCAGGCACAAACGAAGCAATTTGCCGGTCTGCATCTCCGAAGCTCCAGATGGACTCAGAAGTATCTATAGCCCAGGAAGAGGATTTCCAGACTTCTCAGAGGCCGACTCGAGTCCCCAGCAATGCTGAGACCTGCAGCCCTCGTGAGTAACGTGGAACCGGAACTCCTGGTCACCGTGCACACTTGCAAGTGCATTGACTTCCCGACGTCTCTTGAAGTCGTGCTTTGGGTTACTTGTAGCCCACACCTCGAGCACCATCTGTACCAAAGATTGTGGGCCTACACTCCACGAGTGTTCCGTGAGCCTGCTTCTTGCATTTCAGCTTGAGGCTCCGTTGCGACCCCTGGTCCATCGACTGTTGGGTCTCTGTGAAGGTAACTTTGATTTTCCTTGGGGTTACCTGGTTGCTCCAGATGTGCCCTGATTTCCCACCGCATGGTGATTCCCTCAGACCTTGCTGGTCTGCACCGAAGCATCTTTCTCTTTTCTGCGTGGGTTGTTGTTGCCAAGGCTTGTTGTATCCAATCCAGGCACCAATGCTGCAGCACTTGTCATCCTTTGTGGGACAGCTCGAATCCCGCTCCTGGTCATCCTCGACGCCTCCTGGTCCTCGTGGCTGAAGAGTCAAGCTTCACCTTCTTCACCTGAAACACCCATCGGTGGGCATTCGTCTATCGTGCCCCTGGTCACTGGCAAGTGACCCAGACTCTGTCCCCTCTGCTTTCAGATTCTTCACATCTTCGATCCAGGCTTGGATCTCATCGGACACTTCGCATATTCCCGGCAGCAGCACTTCTTTGCCAGCTCCCATTGGAAACGACGACGCGACCCGACACCATTTGACCCCTATGCATCCGTCTTACCTGTGTGAGGTAACATGAGTACTCTGGTGCTCCTGTGGGTGTTGACCCTAGAACTTTCTAAGTCCCAAAGGTTTTGGTCCTGACTCATTACTAAGTGTCCCTAATCTTTAAAAATCTAACCGTGACTTTCCCCATAGAAGCTAACGGTAGCTCGCTGCTGTGTTCTCACACTGCACACGGCCCCCGTGGGTCCCCTGTGCCACTACCTTGGGTGGTTCCTTGGGGTCCCAGTGATTCTACAGGCTCTAGGCCTTGTGTCTAGTTAAGTCATGGTTCTGATACCACTATTTTAGTATATGGTTTCCCTCGCCCCTAGGGCCTGACGTGTATTTGTGCTATTTTGCTGTAATATTTGAAGTGTAACTTATGTGTTTAGACCTCTAGCCTCATAAAGAGACTAGTAAGAGACTAGTAGGGTGTGTTTAGAAATAAATACATATATTTTATATATATATACCTGGTGTGGTTGTCTTTCATTTAGCCATTCAGGAGATTATAGACTAGTAAAACAAGCTGCTTTACATTCCTTCAAGACTTAGCCTGAAGGCTGCTCTCCATAGCTAGGATAGCTTTCAATAAAGGTTGTCTTTAACCTATCATCAATAAGGGGTTGTTTGGACTGGTACAAGATGCCCACTATAGTTAGTGGACAGCATATACCAGGCCAACTTCTCACATAGCGCCAGAATGCAGTAGTGATTGCAGCCTCAAAGCGACATCTCACGAATATGCTATTCACTTAATGAGGTGTCATATATCGCACCGTTGTGGCGCTTTGGAAACACTTCCGGGAACCATGCACACAATCGTGGTGGTTAGGCGCTAGGGTAGATGGTTTGCGTAGTTGGAGAAGGTACACGTCTCTCTCTGGTGGTCTCCCACAGCCCAGCTAGACTGCGCCCTTGAGAAGGAGGGGCCATTAGTGGAGGGGTGAGGGTCAAATCACAGGTGCAAGGAATGGAGCTCACAGCTGCGGTGCACGGGCAGGAGCCCCAGGTGACTAGTGGATCTAGACCCCAAGTATACCTGGTGAACAGTTCCGGTCTCAGAAATGTTTTTGGAGTAGACACCTTGCCGGTGCTCTGGCCGTGAGAGAGACTTCCAACCCCAGCACCCCAAGGACCAGAAGCGACGTTAGTTTTTGTGACACCCCTTGTCTGACGCTGTGTGTTGCCACATTCTACAGGTGCCCGGTGATCACACCCCTCAGCCCAGGCTCGGAAGAGTCACGCCTGACAAAATGAAACAGATTCTTAACTTTGACGCTTCAGCCATTATAGCCGGAGACAGAGATGGTCTTATTTTAGTTCTTGGTGTTTCCTTTGCATTTGTGGGTTTGTACACTCGTTGCGTCCTTTCGTTCAGAACAGCAGCAGCAAACGAGCGTTCAAAGAACAATCACGGGCAGACGGAGCCCTGGGGATCTTGCGCCTGGTTAGGTGGTACTGCTAAGGAACTATTTTTTATTTTTTTTTATTTTTACGAAGATGAGAGAAGAAGGAGGGAGAGGACAGATGTTAGACAACCAAACTGGACGAATGAATGAATGGTCGAATGTGTGTACGGTGGCCGGCTTCATAGCTAGGTAGGTCAAGGGATGGATAAACAGATTGGCAGAGCCTACCAACCTGTAGATTGAATGGTGAGTGAAGGGAGAGCGGACAGATAGATGTGTGGATTAGCGGAGGGAATGGATGGATTGATGGGTTGGATGGATGGACGTGTGGAAGGAAGGTATAGTAGGTGTATGTTGGGCGGCTCCACGGATGGGCAGATCACTGAATGATAGATGGACGGAGGGATGGACAGGCGGATAGAAGGATGGACAGCCAGGTGGTGGGATGGATTGGGTTGGTGAGTGTGTTGGTGGACGGATGAATTTATAGATTGGCAGATGGGCAGCTATACGGTGGGCAGCTGCATAAATGAGTAGGTTGATGGATGGTTGGAGAACAAGGGATGTACCGACGTGTAGAAGGACAGGCGGGTGTATGGTGGGCACTTGGACTGATGGGTGAGTCAATGAATGGATGGGTAGATGGATGAGGTGGATGGATGATTGAATATTGAGGGATGGACAGAATGACAGATGGAGGGAAATGCGGCTGTTGGGTGGGTGGATGGATAGATGGATAGATAGGTGGGAGGAATGAATGAATGGGTGAATGAATCAAAGGGTCAATGCGTCCATAGTATACGAAGGTATTGATAGTTAAATTAAGGCACTTTCACATTGCAAACAATAAAAGAGAGACACGGTGGGTGACGTCGTGTCAGAGGCATTAAGATCACCAAGGCATGCGCTGAGCAACTCAGCTCGGACATCTTTCAGAATCCCAGGAGAGGTGATTGTTCGAACTGGGAGGAGAAGAGGGCCGTGGGCTGGGAAGGACAATTTATACCTGCACGAATACATATATAAATACATACACCCCCTATGCCAACACAACCATGGTGTGGATCCGGAACTGTGGGCCAGCAGATCTAAATATCGGACCTTCACACCCCCACCGCGCCATCGTGGGAGCACACCCGCCGGGGGTTCCTCTCACTCTCCAGTACCCTCTTTCAGGAGCTTGAGGTGACGTTCATGGTCTACCAACCCCAAATGCAACCTAGGTGCTACTGTGAGTACAGCTGCCCAACCGATAGCAGAGACAGTGCAAACTCACCTCCCACGCCCTCCTCGATGTGATGAGAATTGGGAACTGTACCAGGAATAAGATCAAATGGCGTGAAGAGAGCCAGCCGCGAGACAATTGCATCTCCTCTGATGCCTCGTGGCATCAGCAGCTGTTTTGTTAAACTCGCAGGGAACACTTTCTGCCTGAAAAGAAAGCGCTGACAGACCCCCGGGGCATTGACAGTATCTGTGTGTAGGGGGATCGCAGCAATTATGCATTTATGCCAATCCACCCCCGATGCCGAGCACTGTGAGCTTTCCATGAGTTTACCTTCTCTCTGAATCTTCCTTGGCATTGCACTTGCCCAGAGTCACACTGCTGCCGTCCCATGAGAGAGATGACAAGCTCGGTGAACTCACTCTCTCTTCAGCCTCCAGCAGAGCACGAACCCTCAAACCAAGGAGTGAATGATTGGACCAGCAGAGCAAGGAATGAAGGATCGATATTGTGTAAGTGTGGACGGGTGGGTAGATGGATGGAGCAAATATATACGCATATTAAAGGATGTATGAATGAATGGCGCTATGTTGAATCTCTCCATCTCTAATTAATTTCTTTGTGCCGAAAAGTTCAGTTTTGCCAGCAGTGCTGGCGCTCACCTACCTACTACCGTGAACAGCATGTTGTCCAGCAGCAGCGCGATGTAGACAATCAGCAGGATGAGCCTCCAGAACTGCTGCCCCCTCCCTGCACCACAGTGGAAACGGGCCCTCTGGCGTGTTGTAAGTTGGGGGATTAAGTCCCCATGAATCCTGACGGTCCTTAGGGTCCAATTAGCTCACCAGGTACCTCCAGTAAGCGCCCATGAGCTGCTTTGCAGAGAGGTGTAAAAAGGGGCGTGGACTTGTACCACCTCTCTGCAAAGCAGATCTGTGCCGCTTACATCATGAATGATGTAATATGTGACATCATCAGCAGTGCATTGCGGGGGCGTGAGTTATAGTTAGCCGAACTAACTATAACGGCAGGAATTTCTCTGGTTTTGTACGAGTGAAATGTCCAACTAACTATAATGTACCTGAAACCTATGGTTTTTTCAGTGAATATATATATATATATATATATATATATATATATATATATTATCTACTGGCGGTCGCCAGTAGATAGTTATATTTACAACCTAGTTTCCATAGGAAATCTCAAAATTCAGTTTTGAATAACTTTGGCGCCGGTTGACGAATCCTCGCGAAATTTTCAAAATAAATGGGGCGCTCCGTTCAGCTCCTACCCTGAAAGTCTCGGGGTGATTCGTCAAGCGGGGGCCGAGAAAAAGGGGGGGTCCCAAAACGCATTTTTCCATAGGACCTTTAGTCGCAGCTACAGCCCGAACGGCTGAACAGAATTACGTGAAATTTGGCAGAGAGGTAGCCATAAGGTCAAGGAAGTGCCTTTTGCAGGTCTGGTGTAAATCTGTTCAGTATTTCCTGAGAAAATAGCATTTAAAAGCATATCAATATCTATACGCGCGCACCGTGCGCGCACTGTGTGCGCACCCTGCCGTGCACGAGCGCAATTCTGATTGGTTGTTAGATGTCGGTAAACATTCGAATCGGTCGAAACCAGGAAGTGTCGGCTGCCATTTTGTCTCTCGCAGTCTGAGGGGGTAAAAAAAAAGGTGGAGAACGTGAAAAGGGGGCAGAGTGGACAGTTCCTGACCCCTTAGCCTTGGTCAGGGGGTCACAGAAGGACCCCCAAGGGAGAAAAAAACAATTTTTGTGTAAAAACAAAATCGCGAGGTGCGCGCACCGTGCGCGCACGGCACGCACTGCGAACCGTGGGTGCTCGGTGCGCGAAGCGCACCGACCGCTCACAGCGCGCGCACGGTGCGCAAAGCACACCGTGCGCGCACGGTGCGCGCACGGTGAAAAACCTGACAAAAAAATAAATTAATAAATACATAACTTAGCATTTAAAAAACTGTACAAATTCACTGAAAAAACCATAGGTTTCACACACGTTATAGTTACGAATTAGCATTTAAAAAACCTTGCAAATTCACTTAAAAACCATAGGTTTCACACATGTTATAGTTAGCTGGACATTTCACTCGTAAAAAACCAATGAAATTACCCGTTATAGTTAGTGCAGGCAACTATAACTCACGCGACCGCAATCCTCTGCTGATGACGTCAGATATTACATCACTGATGACATATGTGTCTTTATGAAAAATAAATATTTGTAATATATGTATAGCTAAAGATTAATGGAAGAAGACATGGGTAAATAAGTGTCTAAATACAGTGATGTAATATCTGACCTCATCAGCAGAGGATTGCGGTCGCGTGAGTTATAGTTGCCTGCACTAACTATAACGGGGGAATTTCATTGGTTTTTTACGGGTGAAATGTCCAGCTAACTATAACATGTGTGAAACCTATGGTTTTTTCAGTGAATATATATATATATAAAATTTATATATATATATATTACCTACTGGCGGTTGCCAGTAGGTAGTTATAGTTAGGACCCCTTTTCCATAGGAAATCCGCAACATTCTATTTTGAATAACTTTGGCGCCGGTCGATGAATCCTCGCGAATTTCTCAAAATAGGTGGGGCGCTACGCTCCGCTCCTACCCTGAAAGTCTCGGGGGGATACGTCAAGCGGGGGCTGAGATAAAAGGGGGGTCCCAAAACGCGTTTTTCCCATGCATTTTTCCATAGGACCTTTAGAACGAGCTACAGCCCGAACGGCTGAACAGAATTACTAGAAATTTGGCAGAGAGGTAGTCCCTATGTCAAGGAAGTGCCTTTTGTAGGTTTGGTGTAAATCTGTTCAGTAGATTCTGAGAAAATAGCCTTTAAATCAATATATATATCTGAGCCCGCTTACGGTACGCTTACCGTACGCTTACCGTAAGCGTACGGTGGCGTGCGCGAGCGCGATTCTGATTGGCTGTTAGATCTTAGTAAACATTCGAATCGGCCGAAACCAGGAAGCGGCGGCCGCCATTTTGTGTGTTTCACTCAGAAAAAAAAGAGTGAAAACAAGAAAAGGGGGCAATGAGGAGAGTTACAGACCCCCTTACATTTGTGAGGGGGTCAAAGAAGGACTGTAAAGTACAAAGAAAACATTTATTGATTTTAAAAAAAATCACGGGGTACGCGTACGGTAAGCTTACGGTAAGCGTACGGTAGAAAAAAAAATAAAAAAATAAATGAAATTCAGATTTAAGTGTTTAGATATTAGGGGGCTCTAAAAAGAGCCGTTGTGTTTATGAAATGATTTTTTAGTGGTACCTACAAGTAAGTACCGATGCAGAGTCTAAGGTTCAAGAGCAAGACTCTGTTCCCTTCATCATTGAAGTGCACACCATCTCCTCTATAAATGTCTTGCATGTCATAACGCAAGTTGTTGTGGTAAATGGCACCCATACCATAGTCACGGAGGAAAGCAGAAACAGATTTGTTGACGTGCTTTCTTGCTTTGTCATCGCACCGCGTGCCCACCGTGCGTGCACGGCACTAACTGCGTAAAGTGGGCGCGCGGTGCGCGAAGCGCACCGCGTGCTCACTGTGCGCGCACGGTGCGCGCACGGAACGAACTGCGTTAAGTGGGCGCGCACGCCACGAATGGCGTAAAGTAACTTAGCATTTAAAAAACCGTACAAATTCACTGAAAAAACCATAGGTTTCACACACGTTATAGTTAGGAATTAGCATTTAAAAAACCTTGCAAATTCACTGAAAAAACCATAGGTTTCACACATGTTATAGTTAGCGGAAATTTTACTGATAAAAAACCAATGAAATTCCCTCGTTATAGTTAGTGCAGGCAACTATAACTCACGCGACCGCAATCTTCTGCTGATGACATATGTGTCTTTATGAAAAAAAAATATTTGTAATATATGTATAGCTAAAAATGTATGGAAGAAGACATGGGCAAATAAGTGTCTAAATACAGTATTAGCATCAGCAGAGGATTGCGGTCGCGTGAGTTATAGTTGCCTGCACTAACTATAACGGGGGAATTTCATTGGTTTTTTATCAGTAAAATTTCCGCTAACTATAACATGTGTGAAACCTATGGTTTTTTCAGTGAATATATATATAAGTGTGTGTATATATATATGTGTGTGTGTGAGAAAGGGAGACAGTAGGAGAAGCGTCTCCTCTTGATGATTCTGAACCACTGATGCTTATTTCAAGCATGGATTTTCAAGTGACAGCCAGTTAGCGGAGCAAGCATTGCATCTGAAAGATTAAATGCACAAAAGATTAACTTTTAAAAACACACATGGCAATTGACTTTTTGACGTTGTCCACTTGGTTAAAAACGTCATCAAAGACAGAGTTTTGATGCTATTAAGCGGGATACTATTACATTACAGTCTTGCAATAATATGATTTTCATTACCAGTGCATTCTGGGGAATGTAGGAACATTTGAAGTCACGTTGTGATGTGATTATAAAACGTGAACAATTGCCCTACTATCTGGCTTGCCTGTGATAAAGGCTGCTGGTAAAGCTGAAACGCATCAGAAAACTCTGGTATTTATTAAACTTTACTACTTGATAGAGTTTGGCTTCGGTGTCGGTGACCTTTTGTCCCTGTGTTTGGATTGAATTTCACGGGCTGCTCCTTGCCCATTTACAAACCGTCCTGCAGATTTGGAGGCTCCCAGCAAAATGGAGACTGCTACTGTTTCAAATCGAATTGGGAGCATGACTCGCTCGCTCTTCATGCAACTTAATGGATTCCAAAAGTACTCAAGGCATGAAGGTGAGAAAAGGAGACAGGAGGAGACGAGCCCCCTCTTGACGATTATGAACCACTGATATTTATTTCAAGCATGCATTTGCGAGTGACAGGTAGTTAGCTGAGCGAGCATGGCATCAGAAAGAATAAATGCACAAAAGATTTCCTTTTAAAAACATACGTAGCAATTGACTTTTGGACATTGTGCACCTGGATAAAAACATCATTAAAGACTGAGTTTTTATGCTACTAAGCGGGAAACCATAACATTACAGTCTTGCAATAATATGATTTTCTTTACCAGTGCATTCTGGGAAATGTAGGGACATTTGAAGCCATGTGATGATGTGGTTATAAAATATGAACAATTGCCCTACTATCTGGCTCACCAGTGATCAAGGATGTTGGTACAGCCGAAACACATCAGGAAATGCTGCCACTCTGTTGTTTATTAATCTTCAGTGCTTCATAGAGTTGGGCTTCGGTGACCTTTTGTTTCTGTGTTTGGGTTAAATGTCAGGGACTGTTCCTTGTCCGTTTACAAAGACGCCCTATATATATATATATATATATATATATATATATATCCATCCAAAGATTGCAGGTAAGCGCGTCTCTCCAAACCGAGAGGGCGTGTCACGGGGCCAGCACCTGCAAGCTGGTAAACATGAAGCCTGATTCTCTCTTGCTCAAGAAAGAGTGTGACACAGCTCCGGGGGAATAAGTAGCAGATTTATTGATTTCTTAGCGTTAGCAATAGATGTCCCTGAGACCTTAGGGCAGAAGCGTTTCAGCCATGGATTGGCCTCTTTAGTGCCCGTCTCTGCTGCCTTCTCACTGCTCCCAGGGTCAGTTATGGCGATGTTAAAGTTACTCCTGATCATGTGATCAACTCGCCACTCCCTCTCCTCACAGGTGTAAGGTGTCTCGCGTTCTCCTTCAGAGCCGTTGCATGCTGGGCGTTGAAGTCCTCCGTTAGAGCCCGTCAAGTGAAAGGACTGCTAAAACACCAAGTGGTGTCTCCAAATTTTGTTTGGTCGGTGAATCCTCGCCACTGCAACCGGATTTGAAGTTAAATCTGTTCTTTTCCTCCCTTCTCAGGCAACGCATATTTGCCTCCTCTCTCCCCATGAGTCAGTTTCCTCCAAGTGGGGGTCCAGCACCGGGGGGGAGACGCGGATAACAATCCATCCAAAGATTGCAGGTAAGCCGCGTCTCTCCAAACCGAGAGGGCGTGTCACGGGGCCAGCACCTGCAAGCTGGTAAACATGAAGCCTGATTCTCTCTTGCTCAAGAAAGAGTGTGACACAGCTCCGGGGGAATAAGTAGCAGATTTATTGATTTCTTCGCGTTAGCAATAGATGTCCCTGAGACCTTAGGGCAGACGCGTTTCAGCCATGGATTGGCCTCTTCAGTGCCCGTCTCTGCTGCCTTCTCACTGCTCCCAGGGTCAGTTATGGCGATGTTAAAGTTACTCCTGATCATGTGATCAACTCGCCACTCCCTCTCCTCACAGGTGTAAGTTGTCTCGCGTTCTCCTTCAGAGCCGTTGCATGCTGGGCGTTGAAGTCCTCCGTTAGAGCCCGTCAAGTGAAAGGACTGCTAAAACACCAAGTGGTGTCTCCAAATTTTGTTTGGTCGGTGAATCCTCGCCACTGCAACCGGATTTGAAGTTAAATCTGTTCTTTTCCTCCCTTCTCAGGCAACGCATATTTGCCTCCTCTCTCCCCATGAGTCAGTTTCCTCCAAGTGGGGGTCCAGCACCGGGGGGGAGACGCGGATAACAATCCATCCAAAGATTGCAGGTAAGCCGCGTCTCTCCAAACCGAGAGGGCGTGTCACGGGGCCAGCACCTGCAAGCTGGTAAACATGAAGCCTGATTCTCTCTTGCTCAAGAAAGAGTGTGACACAGCTCCGGGGGACTAAGTAGCAGATTTATTGATTTCTTCGCGTTAGCAATAGATGTCCCTGAGACCTTAGGGCAGACGCGTTTCAGCCATGGATTGGCCTCTTCAGTGCCCGTCTCTGCTGCCTTCTCACTGCTCCCAGGGTCAGTTATGGCGATGGTAAAGTTACTCCTGATCATGTGATCAACTCGCCACTCCCTCTCCTCACAGGTGTAAGGTGTCTCGCGTTCTCCTTCAGAGCCGTTGCATGCTGGGCGTTGAAGTCCTCCGTTAGAGCCCGTCAAGTGAAAGGACTGCTAAAACACCAAGTGGTGTCTCCAAATTTTGTTTGGTCGGTGAATCCTCGCCACTGCAACCGGATTTGAAGTTAAATCTGTTCTTTTCCTCCCTTCTCAGGCAACGCATATTTGCCTCCTCTCTCCCCATGAGTCAGTTTCCTCCAAGTGGGGGTCCAGCACCGGGGGGGAGACGCGGAATAAGTTTCTGCTACTTATTCCCCCGGAGCTGTGTCACACTCTTTCTTGAGCAAGAGAGAATCAGGCTTCATGTTTACCAGCTTGCAGGTGCTGGCCCCGTGACACACCCTCTGAGATGTCATCAGTGATGTCATGAGTGATGTCACTGACCATGTCATGAGTGATGTAATATGTGACGTCATCAGTAGTGCATTGCGGGCGCGCGAGTTATAGTTAGCTGAACTAACTATAACGGGGGAATTTCAATGGTTTTTTACGAGTGAAATGTCCAGCTAACTATAACATGTGTGAAACCTTTGGTTTTTTCATTGAATTTCTAAGGTTTTTTAAATGCTAATTCCTAACTATAACGTGTGTGAAACCCATGGTTTTTTCAGTGAATTTGCAAGGTTTTTTAAATGCTAATTTTTTTTTTTTTTTCTTATTTTTTTTTTTACATATTTTTATTTTAATTGTCTATCCTTTTTTAAAGACTATGGTTAAATTTTAAAAATTCTACAATATGTTTTTATTTTACAATTTTTTTAAAATAAACTGGTAAAATTTATTGGTATTACATATTTTTTTTTTCCATTTTTTTTTTTTTTACCGTGCGCGTACGGTAAGCGCACGTCTTGCTGTAATTACGTTAGATTTCTACGCTGTTTGCGTTCATTTACGCAATTTGCGTAGACGCACGTCACGCTCGCACAGCGTGTAACGCGTACGCTGCATGCGCACGTTACGCAGAAGTGAAGGGGTGTGCCTGTTTTGCGCATGCGCGCGTGCTCGTGTCTTTTTTACGCGCATGCGTACTTTTGCCGTAAGCGCACCGTAAGCGCACCGTAAGCGTACGGTGGGTCATGTGATCATGAAACACAACTTTTGATTGGTTGAAACTACTTTCAGTTCTAGAACTCTCCTACACCACACCCATTCCCCTCATTTCTGCTTGTGATCCCTTAGGAGAAGGAGCTGGGTTGTCTTTGTGATACGATGGCAGAACAGCAGAGCCCTTCTGAGAGTGAGGCTAGCAGCACTACCTTGAGGCAGAGAGCGAGGAAACAAAAGACCTCTTTCATATGGGAGTATTTTTCTTTTCCAGAGGGCCAGCAAAAGGTAAATGCACCCTTAGTGACTTGTAAGCTGTGTGGCCGTGTACTTTCAAGAGGGAATCCCGACAGGAAGTATTCCTTCGGGAATCACACCATGTTGAGACACCTTAAGGATGTACACAGAAGGACACATGCTCGACTTACTGAAGGTAACCCTTCAGTAAATCAACCAAGCACATCCACAGCAGCTCAGCCTGGACCATCATCTGCAGGGCCGAGTCCTTCTTCTGCAGGTCAGGTGAGCCCTTCATCTGTGGGGGGAGCATCTCCTTTTTCTTCTCCTCAGGAAATTAACCCTCGGTTTCTGAGGGTTGAAATACGGTGCGCCACTTGTCATGATCTAATTTGTTATAGGGAGACCAGTATTTCCCTAGTGAACAATAAAATAGATCAGCACACTTGTCGTACCGTCTAATATTCCCATTCTTTCTTTCCTCTGTCCCTGCATGAACACAACGGCTCTTTTAAGAGCCAACCTTACCTTTCATCTATTTTTTATATATGTTTTTAAAACTTTTTTTTTTTTTTTTTTTACCGTACGCGTACGGTACGCGTAATTATTATTATTTTTTTTAAAAAAACACTAAAAATCAATTATCACATTACAAGGTCCTTGAGAGACTACAATGAAAAACTGAAAATGTGATTGTGGAGAAGTGGAAAAAAGGGACCATGATATTTTTGACTTACCATACCCACTCAAAAAAATATTTATTCATTTAAATTTTTTTTTAATTGCTTTAAAAATGGTTCTAGTTTTCGAAAATTTTCTATCTCAATCTGAAAAAAAAGAAAAAAGTATTAATATTTAATAAAACATTTTATAATACAGTACACATATTTACATATTTTTCAAAAAAAAATGTTGCCTTTTTTTTGCTGTTTTCAGAATATATTGCATTTCACTATTAATTGTGAAAGCAATTGCATTCATCATTTAACAGCGGGCAAAAAAAAAATTAACAATCTCAAAGATTGTTTTAAAAAAGCCCACAATCTCTTTTTGCATAAACATAACTTTATAGAAATGCATAATATTCTTAAAAAATATCATCTAATATCAATACTTATTTCTTTTAAATACCGTCTGACATTTTTGTTTCAGAAGTATAATCACAAAAATATATCTCAAATAACTCCACAATACATCTGGTTCCATTTCCTTTAGGCCAAATAGTAATTTTAAAATTCTTTTTTGATTAAATATCCAATGTTAATCCAATAAAAATCTAAAGTTTAAATTGTACAGATCTCACCGATTCTCTGTAACATTTTGGTTTCCGAAAGATTTATTAATAATTAAATAAGTCCACAATAGAATTGTTTACCTTTCCGCATGGCCAAATAGTAATTTTAAAAATCTTTTTTGAATAAATTTCCAATGGCAATCCAATAACATTCCAAAATTTAAATTGTGCAGATGTTACCGATTTTTTCAAAATTTTTGGTTTTCCAAAGTTTCATTTAAAATTGAAAAAGTCCACATTACAATTGGTTACCTTTCCATTAGGCCAAATGGTAATTTGTAAAATCATTTTTTTTGAAAATTCCACTGGTAATCCAATAAAATGGTAAAATTGTTTTGTCCAGATGTTGCCAAATCTCTCTAAAATTTAGGTTTCAGGAAGATTAGATAGGAATTTGCTAAATCAAAAGGCAAACGTTGCTTAAAAATCAATTGGGAATCATTACACAGTGTCCAGCCTTTTTCACATTTAAGATAAACTGTGTAATGTCCAGAAGTTACAGTAGGTCCATCATGGAAAATTATTGCAACTGTTACAAAAGTTTTTCCTGAAATTGATAATTGCTGTCCTGTAAACTTCTTTATTAAAGTATCTAATTTTGAACCATCAGCTTTACAGCGTTGCATCATTAAAATTACATACTGTCCGTATTCCTTTAAAATTAACGTTGAAAACATGTCAGATTGACACTCACTGCATTCCATGCTATGATTAGCATCTTTAACTAATTTAGCAAAAGTGACTGTTTTACTTTCTGGCAATGTTAAATAAATAAACCTTTCAGAATCAATATTAGAGCCACATATATTATAACAGTTTTCACAACTATGTTCCCATTTATAAGAGAGACCAAATACATTTTTAATGGGAACCCCTTCTTCTTCCAGTACCTGAAGAAAAAACATCAAGAATTCCTGTGCGTCTTGCTGTACATTTTGAGAAAACTGTGTTCGTCCTGAACATACATCTAAAAGTTTTCTAATTTCAGTAGCACTTTCTATTTGAGTTTTATCATTACTCAGCTTTTGAAAAAGGAGACTCAACTCAGAACAGAATCTTTTTCTCTGATTTACTATTATCTGCTCTTGCACACTTTCCAGATAAAATGCAACATTCAGCACTACATTAGCGTAGCAGTTGACACCAGAGCTATTTTCAAAATGACATCCTACAACCTCTTCTTCATTTTCCTTTTTCTTTTTGCTTGCAATTACATCACTCCTCTTTTTTTTCCTCCTCTCTACATCTTCATTACAGATATTCTCATTTCTCCTTTTACGAGAAACTACATGTTTCTCCAACACAGGATACTGACCTAAATGAGGAGCATAGCTTCTTCTTAATCTATTATACTCCTTTACACAATTTGCATCAGCACTAACTTTTGAGTCATCAAAGTCTATCATGAATAAACCTGATAATGTTTTCACTCGTGACAAAGCAACATATGCCATACCTTCTTTGAACACAGTTGAACCAATGTTCACAAATGCACAATCTACAGTCAATCCTTGAGACTTGTGAATAGTTACAGCATATGCTAGAGAAAACGGAAACTGCTTCCTACGTACATATAAATCTTTCACAAGCATGAAACGAACTGAACAACGACAAATGTCTTTAACTTCTTCTATCTGATCAAATTTTATTTTTAAACATTCAATTCCATCTTTTTTCTGATAATTAATAAAACCCACAACTCTTCCCATAGCTCCATTAACTAAACCTTTTTCAACATCCAAATTTCTCCTTAAAAATACTCTACAGTTCATGCAAACATATAGATTTTTTTCTAATCCAGCTGTTTTGGAAGTGTTCTTCTCTAGTGAATCCAATTTATTTTTCAGTGTGCCTGTTAATGTGACAGTAATTCTTCCATCCTCAATTTTGTCCACTGCTTCCAATTTCCTGATATCTTCCTTTTCCAATTTCAAAAGCTCCTCATTGAATATTGAGCATTCACGTAGAGTTGGCATTAAGCAGATGACACTTTTCTTTTCTGCAATGTTCTTGTATATCTTCTCTGCAACTATATCTTCCTTTGGAAATAAATTATGTAGCAGCCGACTCTGTAATGCTTTTTTGCCAGCTTCAGTGAGTAGTCCAATTCTGATATCTTTCAGAATACTTCCATATTCTTCATCGTTTGCTTGCCTCATATTAGTAGTAAGTTCCTTGTACTCAAAGAAGGACCAAATATTTGCATTACCGATGCTTCCCAATGACTTCTTTGTGTCTTCATGTGTCACAGTATTAAACACTGGTTGTCCTTTAACTGGAGTAAGTTGCAAAAGATCTCCAAAAACTATGACGTGTTTTCCTCCAAATAACACGTCATAGTCTGTCTTCAGAATTTGCTGCATTCTTAAATGCACAAAGGCAAGCATTAAGTTTGATACCATGCTCACCTCATCAATAATGAGAACTTGCATCTTCTTCAATACTCTTGAAACTTCCAAGCATGCTTCTCCAGTTAGCTTGTTGTATTGTATTTTGTTCTCATGCTCCACTGGTAACATTAGCAAACGATGTAAAGTGATTCCTTTTATGTTATATGCTGCTAACCCAGTTGGAGCAGTAACCACACAAGACAAAGTAGAATCCGTTTTTTGCTGTAGGTAGCTTCTGATGACTTTTATAAGGAAACTTTTTCCAGTTCCAGCTTGTCCGCTTACATACATCCTGATTGGATGAAATGATGTGCATGAGCACTCTTTTTTTTCATGTAGAAATCCGTGATCAATTTTGTTTCTGATCTCTTCATAAATTTGTTGCTGCTCTTCGTTCAGTTGTCTTTTCAAATTTTGTAAGTCTATAAATTCTTCTTGAGCTTGATTCATAGCTGTTTCCACTTCATTCATGGCTATTGATGCTTCATTTTCAACGATTGGTTGTCCTAGGGGATCTTGACTGAGTGTTCCTGAACTTTGGCTGTCCTGAGAACTGTCTCTAGCTATTTCTGCTGCAATTGTAGTTTCCTGTTCAATTTCTTCATTTAACATTTGCAGATAAGTTGAGAATGTACTGCATTGTATGCTGTCTTTGCAAGCATTAAAAGAATCTTCATAGCTTTGAAATTCTCCCAGTAGTTCATCCTCTGTACGCCATGGTTTAAACAGCTGTAAAAGAGCCAAGTAGTAAAATTCCTTTTTGTCAGTAGTGTCGCAACTCAGCTTCCTGTGATTTATCAAACTTCCTTTTGTTTGCTTCACCAAACATCCTTCCTCACCAATAACTTTATATTTTCCATTGTTGATGTCTTCTGTGGCTTTCCGTGAATAAATGTAGTTCTGCAGCACTTCATAGAGACACATGTTCTCCAGATGATGACTTCTCTTGGGATAATATGTGTCCAACATGTTTGATTTCAAAATATCTGTACTTTCTGGGTCATTCTCGGCCAAATATTCAATTTCTCCAACAGATTTCAGTACCCGATTTCTCATTGCTGCAAGGCCTAAACTTGCCCAAATTATTCTTCTTGATTTCGAGTAGAGACTTGCAGAAGATAACCTATCTGAACATTCGTAGGATCCAATTTCTCGATGCGATAACATCTTCAAACTGAAACTGTACAGCTTCTTACTGACAGTCTTCTCGTGAGAAATCTCTTCCCACATTTCCTTCAATTCTGTTTTTTCTGATTTCGTAATGTAAGACGTTACATATCGAGCAACAGCAATGGAATTGTCAGCTACATACTGTATATCCATGTTAGCATTCCACATGGATAAAATGACTGGGTTGTAGTCATTTATTTTTTTTGATTCTTCTTTTCTTTTAAGGTTGTAGGTATTCTTAGGTGATTTTCTTGTGATAGTATGTCTCACAGATGACATAAAACTGTTTACTCTTCCATTTGAAAGAACAGGTCTAGGAAATCCAAATCGACATTTAGTGTAGTATTTATCTTTGCTCTTGTATTTCCGTCGACAGTATTTTCCACACCGATGACTTTGGAAACGTAAAACTTGCTCCTTTTACTTTTTATCTTCTGTGCTTTTTGGTATAGCACATGTTGCATATTCTTCAATGTAAGATAACACTGCTTCATCAGCATCTGTTCGAAACTTTGGGGCATCCTTGATCCACAACAGCATATGAATATGAGGAGCACCTCTTGCCTGGTACTCTTTTCTCCAAAAGAAATCCACTACTTCTCCTAGAGGTGGATTTTTTTTATTGCAGATGAACGACATCATAGCCTCAAATCTATGATTGAAATATCTGCAAACATTAACCGGATCCAATGAGCACAGTTCTCCTGCTGTCTTGTATTCGATGTTTTTAATGTTTGAATTTGCCTCTCGTAGAAAATCCAGTAAATCATCCCAAGCGTACTCAGCACAGCTTAGGGTAACGAACCATGTTGGTGTTCCTAAATTCCGTAACATGCATTTTAATTCACCATGACGTCGGTACCAATATTCATTTGTCCCACGCTGACAAGCCATCAGATTGATCAGTTGTGTTTCCAAATGATCATCTCGGTGCTGCACTTTCTCCATAAAATCCTTAGCAGACACATTTTGTAAATGTACTCCACTTTTTAAAATGTGATTTACTGCATAAGACAGTGCAGACAAGTCGCTTTCAAATAAAAGATGGAACAAATAAGGAATACTTTGTCGAAATCTGGGATCTTCAGCATATAGTCTTGTAGTCCGATACTCAGAAGCTGGAATCTGTTCCGGACGTTCATCGTATCGTCCTCCTTTTCCTGTAGGAAACAGCTGGGGAAAACATCGAGCTTCCAAGCTCTCCTCCCATACACTCACGGGAGTTCCTTTTGCTTTCTTCATCTGAAACAGATCAATATTGTCTCCCATAACTTCTTTTGAATGAAGAGGATGTATGATAAAATGTTCATAAATTTCTTCTTCCTTTGACTTGTCCACTTTTTCAATTTGTCCAGTTGGTGTTTCTGTGTCTTCTTGTAAATCTTCTTCTTCTTCTTCTTCTATATAAATTGATTCATACCATTTGTTATTCCTTTTCAAATACAAATTTGCTCTTTGTACTTTCCGTACATCTACCAGCTCCTGCCAAATCTTCTTATTCTTTGTAGGTACACCATTAACCAGAATAATTAATGGTTCAGTTTCCAAAGTATCCGCATCAATAGTTTCCATATTTTTTTTCAAATCCAAGGGCAAATACACCACTCTACCTTTTAAACCTCTCAGTAAATCTGAAGGAGGTAATTTACCAGTTTTGGGCTCCATACGTACTATGGTCTGGAACGGATGAACACATTGAATGAGTATAGACTCATATGTATTTAATTCAGAAAGTTCAGCAGGAATTGCATCCAATTCTAAATTATTATGTACAGCTCTGGTCGGCATTCTATTTTCTTCTAACTTATTATAACAGTA
Organism: Triturus cristatus; assembly: GCF_964204655.1. Taxonomy (NCBI): domain Eukaryota; kingdom Metazoa; phylum Chordata; class Amphibia; order Caudata; family Salamandridae; genus Triturus; species Triturus cristatus. The sequence continues at coordinate 427,818,732 of NC_140594.1, read as the reverse complement.
TTTACAAATACGCTGAACTTCACCCAATTCAAAACAATTTTCAAGAAATATATATGTGGCAAAATCCTTCCACTTATAATTATCTTCATTTTCACTTTTTCTATAGAGATCAACATACCTGGTTTGTTTTCTATAATGAGTTCTGCGGCAACAAATACAAGTAATATTTGGTCTTTCATTAGAGATTATTGCAAATTTTGTTATGTGATCATTAAATGTCTTACTTACAGAGGGTTCTACATTCTCTTCCATTTCTTCCTCATTTACTGTGTCCTTTTCTGCACTGTTTTGTTCAGGACCAAAGTAACAAAACTGAATTTCATCAACAACCTTCTCTACATCTGATACCGATCCACGGAACAGAGCCCTATTCAATTCATCTAACTTTATTGCTGGACTTTTAGCAAAATACAACCGTCTCACAAACTTTCTCATTTCAGTATGATGAACAGCCAGCATCCTAAAATGATGGAAAACACTATTACACACTTTTCTAGATAGACAAGCCAGAGAATGACCCTGCAAACCAGTATTCTCTTTCACTCTGCATGGATCCAGACTTTGAAGCACCTTAATCTTCTGTTTTACACTTTTTTTTACTATATTCTCTTAGAAACTCACGAAATTTATCAATAGATTCCTGACGCACAGTGCAAATACTACTACAATTCCAAGTGTACACTGGGGCTTTAGGACGTCTCCCCATAGCCTCATCCGCCATCACTTGTACCTCATCTCTTGGAACCATTATCTCCTTCTCCATTATGCAACCATTTTTCACTTCGTAAGCACGACCTCTGGTGTCAACTGCATGCAGCAAACTATTACTTTGAAAATAGCTCTCTTCATTAAAAAAAGGTTCACTACTTGAACTATGCATCCATTTTCCTAAAAACACTTTACAAAAGTTTGTTCTGTTTCCTTTTGCTTTGTGATTTCAGTACATTAACCATTTTATCTAATGTACGCATCCTATTCAAAATTAAAATGAATAGTTTCCTTTTTAATTCTAATGCCTTTGCTGCAATGGCTTCAATTTCTTTTTTTCTCTTATAAAACTTAGCCTTTTGCTTATATTTCTTCACATCCTTTATCAAATTGGACATAACTCTTCTCTGAAACATTTTTCTACGTATCTCTTTAAACGCTGTTTTTCTGTTTAAGTTTATCTTTTTAGTTGCAGAAGGTATATTTGCATTAACTAAATGCTCAATTTTTTCCTCTCCTTTTCTATTGAAAACATTTTTTCCAGTACAGACATTTTGTACATTTTTGCTTTTTTTGAATATGTTCTTTAAAAAATCTTTTGTTTGCTTACCAGAAGATTTTTTCTTTTTCCCAACATGAGCATCTCCAACTAACTTAGGTCCTCCAGTGGCTTCAAATATAGGTTTTTTTTGTGGTCTTTCTTTACTCTGGATTTTGTAGGCATCTTAAATTTTGTTCACTGCTCTTCAGCAATACCTGAAAAAAACTAAAAAAAAATTCCTTTATTTTATTTAAATATATTACTACATTTTTTATGTTCTTTAGAAATCTTAAAATACTATAAACCCCTTTCCTATAAATGAAAATCACAATAACACCTTCACAAATTAAATTTCTAAAAATAATTCCTGTGTGCACACAAAGTCATGCTTTGAAATTAGGCAGAAAACGAAATTTCTTTGCCAATTGCAAAGCATACTTTCTACTACTTTTTAGGCAAGTGAAAAGTACTTTTACAGACTGACACATTTTGAATCCACTTTTTAGATTCTTAAAAAAGCACATGTCCAAACTGCTTTTTCAGACCAGCACCATGTGTAACCTGGGTGACTGCCTACACTCCAGCAAGGGCAACCAGCCTTAGTGATGCTGTATGTATTTGCATTACTGACTGAAACCTCAAACCCCACTCACTTGTGAATACTGTGCATGATTCCACAGGGTAAGCAGCTGGGTGTGTGCTAAGAGTCTGCATCTGCACCAAAAAATGGCTCCCCCTTTCCATCTAATGCAACTGTGAAATCACCAGAGCAATACGCAATAAATCTCTGCCTGTAATTCCTATATGCACACAGAGTCATGTTTTCACATTAGTCACAAAACGAAATTTCTTTGCCATTTTGAAAGCACACTTACTACTCTTTTTTTGGGGAAGTGATAAACACTTTTACAGACTGACACATTATGAATCCACTTTTCAGATTCTTAAAAAAGCACATGTCCAAACTGCTTTTTCAGACCAGCACCATGTGTAACCTGGGTGACTGCCTACACTCCAGCAAGGGCAACCAGCCTTAGTGATGCTGAATGTATTTGCATTACTGACTGAAACCTCAAACCCCACTCGCTTGTGAATACTGTGCATGATTCCACAGGGTAAGCAGCTGGGTGTGTGCTAAGAGTCTGCTTCTGCACCAAAAAATGGCTCCCCCTTTCCATCTAATGCAACTGTGAAATCACCAGAGCAATACGCAATAAATCTCTGCCTGTAATTCCTATATGCACACAGAGTCATGTTTTCACATTAGTCACAAAACGAAATTTCTTTGCCAATTTGAAAGCACACTTACTACTCTTTTTTTTGGCAAGTGATAAACACTTTTACAGACTGACACATTATGAATCCACTTTTCAGATTCTTAAAAAAGCACATGTCCAAACTGCTTTTTCAGACCAGCACCATGTGTAACCTGGGTGACTGCCTACACTCCAGCAAGGGCAACCAGCCTTAGTGATGCTGAATGTATTTGCATTACTGACTGAAACCTCAAACCCCACTCGCTTGTGAATACTGTGCATGATTCCACAGGGTAAGCAGCTGGGTGTGTGCTAAGAGTCTGCTTCTGCACCAAAAAATGGCTCCCCCTTTCCATCCAATGCAACTGTGAAATCACCAGAGCAATACGCAATAAATCTCTGCCTGTAATTCCTATATGCACACAGAGACATGTTTTCACATTAGTCACAAAACGAAATTTCTTTGCCGATTTGAAAGCACACTTACTACTCTTTTTTTTGGCAAGTGATAAACACTTTTACAGACTGACACATTATGAATCCACTTTTCAGATTCTTAAAAAAGCACATGTCCAAACTGCTTTTTCAGACCAGCACCATGTGTAACCTGGGTGACTGCCTACACTCCAGCAAGGGCAACCAGCCTTAGTGATGCTGAATGTATTTGCATTACTGACGGAAACCTCAAACCCCACTCGCTTGTGAATACTGTGCATGATTCTGTGGTAAATAAAAATCTTCTTTACCGGACTGAATTTCATACGGAATCTTAAAATAAAGTAAAATCGCTCAGAATAACAAGAGGCAGAATCCGTGGTATAAGAGGTTTCTAAATGGGCTTTATTCCATTCGAAATGGCCGACTCGAGTCGCGGCCTTCAGGTTCCGTCACCACGAGGGTTCAGGAAGTGAAGTACAATACTTTATTGACAGACATGCATTTTTATAATAAGTACATTACAATGAAACGAATGTAGAAGGCGTAACATTCGATAAGAAGAGTGACATGACAGGTACGTAATCGAAACTAGGCGTAATAAGGAATAAAAGAAACATGATTGGTTAGGATTATCAGACATAGGTGGATCTATAAGATAATACTTGGCATAGATGCGCGCGCAGCAGCATGACGTGTGATAGACGTGCAACTAGGGGGTGAAGGGGACTTGACATTTAGCTCTACATGTGGAGACGAGAAGTCTGGGGGGTCAAGTCAACCTAATCCCAAATCATATCTAACATCCTATGTTTAAAGAACTATGTTATCCACAAGGAAGGACTCTTGAACAGAATCTAGTCTATACTGACTGTGTGCGTGCACAAACGTCTAAGTGCCTATATGAGATGCGAGGGATAGAAAACTTTCCATGGCAGCAGGGCTATGAATCACTTGCAGGAGGACGGAAAGGCTGAGTCCTTGCTTGTGAGCTTAAGGGAAATGTTTTACCTAAATCACTAGACAGGAATGCATCGGCTGAAGAGCAAAATAGATAATTCGAAGGTGAAATACAACTTCTTGGCAGGCAGGCGGAAACTGGCCGAGGCAGGCACCGTTAGCTGCACAGGGAGTAGGACAAAGTTCATGGATACAGATGCGAGCTCAAGCTGAAGCTGTCAGAGACAGAGAGCAGGGAAAGGCTTGAGGACAGAATCGGGCCTACTTGCCTGAACTGTAAAAATGGAGTAACTTAGCCATATAAAGTCGGTGGCCTTTCATGTTTAGGAATCGAATATCCAGCCCTTTGATGGCGGATCTGACAGAGAACATGTCGACGGTAGACACACATATGTTTGCGTCTTAGAAACTGGAACTGGAGGGAACATACATGTACTTGTAACATGCATATAGAACCGTTGGGGTCCAAGATAGGGGACATAACTGATCAGGAAAATCCACATTTCCACATTCCCTCCTTGTCCCCTTCTTGCCCTTCAAGAGACATCAATCTTCATCATTCCATCGATTTGCTCATGGAGCATCATTTCTTCTTCCTTCTTCTTCCGGCATTCTGAACGAGACCTGTGATATGGGATGCATGATGTGGCACACAGACCACAAATCGCTGGTCCACATTGCAGGCATAAACAACAACTGAAAAGCATAAAAAGGCCAATACCTAGGAAGGATAAAACTCTCCATCCCCAGGCTGATATCATACTCCAAAACCACCCGGACCACGTCCAAGTGCCTGGATTCTCGTGTATCTGGCTTACAATCTTATGAAGGCGTGTTATAGCTTTATATACAGATGGTGAATTTTCTGGTATGAATATGCAGCAGCTGGATCCGATGACCCTGCAAGCTCCGCCCCTATCGGCCAGGATGACGTCAAGGACAAGACGATTCTGGAGAACAACAATTCTCATCACTGATTGTTCCTCTGTCAGATTGCCTAGGGCGGCTATAGTCTCGTTTACTACAGCTTCAAGAGTCTTGGTGAGTCTGCGTATCAGCTTACTATTTGATATTGTACCTATATAGGGAAAGACACCTTTATTGAAATCTACATATTTGTCCCATGCTGTCTCAGTATAATCGACAACTGGGAGATCTCTTCGCTCTCTATTGTGTACTAAATGAACATTTCGATAATAATCAGGGGTAGCTAGGAAAACAGGTGGCAAAAGGAATGCTATGTAACAGGTACCATCCCAATCTAGAGGCAGACGCATATATGCCGTCTGGCCACATATGAAGTAAGAATGGCGAGAAGCTCTAAATGAAGATTTACCTTGATCACTATATTCTACTGTAGTAACACATTTACTATGGCCCATATGTATGGAACCAACTTTTCTCACACATAATTCACCCTTAACTGGAAATACTGACATAGTGGGCAGAATTAGTTCAACTTCGGATTTGACATTCAAAATCATAAGATTAGGCGTAAAATTACCTAATTTATACACTTCATTTTCTAAATCAGTTCCTGTTCTACTGGGGTGACCCTCCTTATTAGGGTGACAGACTTTGGATAAAACTAGATTCAGATTTCCCCATATCCAATGTTGTTGATAAACTGCTGTGTCTGGGTCTATGGAATTTAATAAGCTAAACCATGCTCCACAGGAGCCATTGTGTGTGAACGGATGTGGAAAGAAAGGCAGAACTCCTTTGTTATTCTGATAGGGAGGTAGTCGGCCACACACCCAACAATTGGTCGCATTACTAGTCTGATGGGAATGATGTAACATACTAATGAAGGTGTTATTGCGCAGCGCAAGTCTATAGGACAACTCATGTGGGGGTAGGTCACTAAAAGAATGTTCACCAGTTATATTGAAAGTACGTTTAGAAACAGGATAATACATATGCAACAATATACTTGCAGTAACTATTAAAAAACTCAAGAAAAACAAAATTAATAAAGTCACAATACAGTGGCTACGCAGTGATTTACAATAAGCATGTCGTTTCATTATGATTCTGGACTCTACATGATTCAGACCTAAGGGATACATGTCGGGACAGATTCAACCGCTTCACCTTGGAGAGGACTTAAACAATCAAATCGTCCGACAGTTTAGATCTGGACCTGAGTTTCTGTTTATAGAGTTCGGTGCTACTGGCCTCAGCCAAAGGTAGCTTTGAGTCAATGGGGGAAGACACACGGGGAGTACTGTTTGTGTCAGGAGGAAGTCCATGAAATTTTTTTATATGGCTGGAATGCACCCAGCCTTTCCTCCCTTCGATCTTCACAGCTGTTCTGGTCGTCAGCAGGACCAACTTAGGAAGCCTCCACCTTGGCTCCAGTTGGGTTTTCCGATCAAAATTCCTGACGAGAACATAATCTCCGGGAATTACGTCATGAGGTTTCACCTCGGTGTTGTCAGGAAAAGCTGCGACTACCTGTGAACGACAAGATTGTAGTGCAGACATCAAGGAAGCCAGGTAATCTGTCAGCATATTACAGTCAACATCAGTTATTTTACGGGGTATAGGCGTCCCCCACATATTCGGTGGCCTACCAAAGATCACCTCATAAGGTGATAGCCCTGTTCGAGAGTGTGCTACCATCCTCATGTAAAATAGCGCAACTGGTAAGGCTACTATCCAGTCCACACCCTTTTCCTGACATATTTTAGACAATCTGATTTTTAAAAGTTGATTATGTCGTTCCACGAGACCTGCTGCCTCGGGGTGTCGGACACAGTGGAATTTCCACTGATATCCCAACAAGAGTGAGACATGTTTCATTAATTCGGATGAGAAAGGCTGACCGTTATCTGAATATACAACACGTGGTAAACCGTACCGTGGGAAGAATTCTCTAATTAGCTGCTTGGCAGTAGTCGGGGCAGTGTAATCTGATACGGGATACGCCTCTGTCCAACGGGAGAGAGCGCAGACAACTACGAGAACATATTTGAATCCTCGACAACGTTCCATCTGAATATAATCCATCTGGAGGACTTCAAAAGGATGGTCAGGAGGCTGAAATCCACCCTGCTCTACGGGAACACTCTTTCCTGGATTAAACTGACAACATATCATACAGGTACGAACCTTTTGTTTAGCTGCTGCTCGTAAATGTTTATTGAACCAAATGTGCTGAATGCTGTCTAGCATAGCCTTCTCTCCTAAATGTGCTGGACTGTGAACTGTAGCTATAATGGCTTGAACCATGGAATCAGGGAGAAACCATACAGATTTCTCCTTCGTCATCCATCCTTGATCTGTCTGGATCCCTCCTAGTTCAGTCCACTTCTTTATTTCTTCTGCTGTGGCGTGTGTCTGTATGTCAATTACGTCAAGTGCGGGATCCTTAATTGTCATACACTGTGTTGGTGTCTGAACTATTGGCTTTGTCATGTCTAATGTGCGATTCTGAGCAGTCTGTTTAGCTGTTTTGTCAGCTAAATCATTGCCTTGAGAAATGGTATCAGTAACCTTCGTGTGTGCTTTACATTTCATAATCGATATAGCAGTGGGTAGATGTATTGCGTCTAACAAAGCATGAATGAGGGGTCCGTGCTGAATGTGGGCACCATGGGAGGTTAAATAACCTCTCTCTCGCCACAGCACGCCGAAGTCGTGTACAACTCCGAATGCATAACGTGAGTCAGTGTATACATTAACTTTCTTATTTGTGGCTCGAATACAGGCTTGTGTTAGAGCAATAAGTTCTGCTGCTTGGGCTGACAAAGTATCTATACAATTTGTCTCAATAACTTCAGTGTCTGTTGTGACTGCATACGCGGCCACAAAGTCTCCTGTACTTGCTCTCATGCACGATCCGTCTACATACAGCGTCAGGTCTGGATCTAACAATGGAACGTCTGTCAAGTCTTGTCTAGGTTTCGTCTTTATTTCAATGATTTCAACACAATCATGAGCTAGTGGGTCTGTTCCAATTACAGGTAATAGTGTAGCAGGATTCAATGTATTACACCGTCGGATCTCTATGTGTGGTTGAAACAATGTCAGTTCATAACCGGTAAGTCTTGCTATGGTCAAGTGTTGTGTTTGTGTTCGGTTCACAAGAACCTCTACTGCATGTGGTACTTGTACTGTCAATGGGTGTCCTAATACTATGGCATCGCTTTGTCTGATAGCTAAGGCTGTCGCTGCCACTGATTTCAGGCATGCAGGCAAAGCCTGAGCTACGGGATCTAATGTACTGGAAAAATAAGCACATGGCTTGCGTGATCCTGCTTGATCCTGAGTGAGTACTGACAAGGCAGTACCTTCGCGTTCTGTAACAAAGAGTGTAAAATGTTTGCTATAACATGGCGTTGCTAAAACAGGTGCTTGACATAAAGCTTCCTTTAGGCTTTCAAAAGCTTGTGTATGTTCCTGAGTCCAAGGGAGAACAGTCGATGTGGCTGCCTCCTGTGTGGTTAACTGAATGAGTGGTTTTGCTAGAAATGCGTACTGAGGGATCCACTGCCTACAATATGAAGTGAGGCCTATGAAAGCCCGCACCTCCTTTTGTGTCTGGGGTGTTGACATGTTAGCAATTAACTGGATGCGATCTGGTGTAAGCTGCCTTCCCTCCTTGGACAGCGAGTGACCAAGATAAATAACTCGCTGGACACAGAATTGCAGCTTAGAAGGAGACACCTTGTGCCCCTTGTCGGCTAGAAAATGTAAAACTGTCAGAGAAGCCTTTTCACATTCTGGCTCGCTTCTTGCGGTGATCAGCAGATCATCAACATATTGAAGCAGTGCAGTATTGACTGGCATGTGGATACTGTCAAGTTCTCGTTTCAGTGCTTGGCTGTAGATGCTGGGGCTTTCTGTGAATCCTTGGGGAGCGCGTGAGAATTTAAAGCTGCGCCCATTTAAACTGAATCCGAACAAGTATTGGCTTTCCGGATCTATTGGGACGCTGAAAAAGGCATTCTTGAGATCAATTACAGTAAAGAATGTTGCTTCGGAATCAATTGCTGTCAATAATGATGATATATCAGGGACCACAGGAAATTGTGGTACAATGCACTTGTTTAGTTCACGCAAATCAATAACCAATCGGTACACTGGTGGGGCAGTAGGATCAGTTCGTTTAAGAATCGGAATTATCGGTGAATTACATATATTAGAGTCTGTTTCTACAACTACTCCCTGGGCAATCAGCTCATCAATGATTTTCAGCAAAGCCACTACAGCATCATGCGGTAACTTGTATTGTCGCATTCGTGGTAGTACCACTCCTGCTTTCAATGTGACTCGATAGGGTGTAATGTTCATGCAGCCAACATCCGTAGGGCCTTGTGCCCATAGATGTACTGGTAAAGTCTGTAGTCGGGGATCCATGTCTCTAGACACATAGTGACCTTTAAAATCACGTAAGAACAACCTTACTCCTTCCGGAGAACAACATATTATGGCTCCTAGTGCTTTCAGAGTTTTAATTCCTAACAGATTTTCTGGGCATGATTTAGTAAGCAATAAATCTGTAGTTCGTGTCAAAGGTCCTATCGTAAGTGGTAGAGGCTGTGATACTTCATTAACAATAGGTTTTCCTGAAAAACCAAGGGAAACATTTTGAGAGCCTGAGAGGGGTGCCCCTGGAACTTCACTACGTTTTATTGTTGTTCGACTTGCCCCTGTATCGAGTAAGAATTTTCTATTTTGACCTAATAATTCACTATGTACATAAGGTCCTTCTTGATCTACAGGAATCTCGATGAGCGGTAAGTCAACTTCCCTCTCTAGGCTGGTTCATGCGTAATGCTGATATTCAGGGTATTCATACTGTGCAGTCTGATACATTTGTCGTGTTGTGGTTTGTGTGGCAGTAGCAGGCAACGGTGGTGCAGCTGGCACAAACTGTATGGGTTGCTGTGAGGCTGGCATTGCCTGTTGCTGAACTGGCATGGACTGTCCATGCTGCATAGCTCCTTGTTCATTCTGATCTTGTCTAACTAATCGTGGTCTCTCTTTTGCAATACCTGTAGCTATATTACGTTTCAGGACTGGACAATCATGTACATAATGGCCTAGTTGTTTACAGTAATTGCAGGTTCCTTTTACAGGAACTGCAGAATCACCAGAATGTGTCACACCCTTCTTGTGACCATCTGCTGGTACTGTCTGAGAAACTAGCATTTTCATTTTTGTATCCTTCATGCGTCTATGCTCATGTTCTTGTTCATCCCTAATTCTATTGTGATGATACTGTAACATTTGTAGCATTTGCGACGGAGTGTTACTTTGCCAGGTACTCTCGAATTTCAATATTCTATTCTTCACTGGAGGCAATGCATTTTCCACCAATTTTGTCACAAATAAATGTGGATATGAGTCACTACTTGCTTTTATACCACTATTTATACCAAAACATTTTTCAAATCGAGCATAATAATCGCTTGTGTCTTCATCTTGCTTTTGTTTGCAGGCTGTGATTGCACCCCAATCTTCCTTTTTTGTAGTTAATAAACGTGGCAGTACCTGTACTAGTAAACCTGGTAACAGTTTAACTTTATCCCCGAGCCCCGAACCTGCAGTTCGGCCCCTTTCTTCCTCTGCTAATGCTGTCCAGTCTATCTTTTGGTCTCCTACTTCCCACTCTTTTTCTTTCAGTTTTTCATAAATGCCAGCAGGCAAAAGCACCTTTAATATCGTCATAATATCAGGAAAGGTGTACTCTCCCATCAGTAACATGTCTTTAATTTCTCGGTGGAAACCCGCTGGGTCCTTGTCGTGACTAGGTACTACTTTCTTCATTTCTAATAATTCCATTTTTGATATGGGTGTGTAAACAAATACACGGTGAAACTCATTGTCTTCGCCTTTTATTGGGTGCACTTCTCGTAAAGGATTTTGTCTATCCATATAGTACGGTGCTCTTTCTCTGCGGGGCAGGGAGAGAGAATCTGGATTTACAAAAAGGACATACTGTTTACGTGACACTAATATCTCTTTAATTAGCTTGTTACTAGAACCTCTCCATCTGTTCGTGAGTAGTTCCGTTAATATATCAGGTAAAGGACCGGGGTCAGCATGTTGGCTCTTATATAATATGAGGAGTTGCTGAATCATATAGATTCCAGCTAAGCGTTGTTCATCTGTACTGAGATTAAAAAACGTGTGTGCTACGGTCTCATCACCGTATTTTTCAGGACTGTCAATCCAGTGAACGGCTGATCTGGCTAATTCTTGCTCATCCATGGAATCGAGGAGGTGGTAACCCCTTCGTTCTCGTAGTATCTTATCTGCGGCTTGAAACGAATGTTCAGGAGATTTCAGATTTATTACAGGCGTCGGATACGTTCTGCTATTATTTGGACATACAGAGTGTATGGGATCAGAAAAACATCTAGTATTTTCACAGGATCTTCCTCTGCCTACATAGGCTATGGTCTCTGACTGTCTTGCGGAATTCCCTGATTCGGACACTTCATCTTGCTCAAACTCGTCTGTTCCCAATCTTTCTTCATGAATACGCTCTATTTCTTTACGTATTTTTCGGCACATGGCTATTATACAATTTTGCTTATCGTGTCTCCCTTCTGATATATTCTGACTCCATCTTGTAAGAGTAAGCATTGCATTCGGGTCTACCCCCGGACGATCTTGATTTCTGATTACACAGTTTATGAGGAAACGTAACAGTTCCCCCTGTATCTCTACTTTCTGGAATTCCATAGCTCTGTTAATACATCCTGGATCTCGTCCTGTTTGAACAAAATGATATATGTTATCCAGATGCGTAGTCATCCCTGGTAACCTCGCTAAATACTCGGCGGCTCGCCTGATACGTAATGATGCCAGGACCATTTCGTCCTCTTTACCAACCACCGGGTCATATCTACAATTTACAAGGAGTTCCTTAAGCGTACGTTCACTTACGAATTTAGGTGTACGTGAATGTGCTGACTCTTGAAAGACAAGTTTATTTATTCTAGGTGGTGTGAAGGTATTGCTAGCCCCTCCCGTGGCCCCATCTGGGGCGTCGGGTGTGAATGGGTTCGTTGAACGTGACACAGCAACTATGGGTGTCGCTACCCCTGTAGAGTCGACTGCGGAGACAGATGCGGAAACAGATGTGCTTGCCGAAGCTTGTGTCGGGACTTGCTGTTGCACGGGGACAGATACCTGATCCTGACGTTGAACCCCTCCGCCAGACGGTCTATGTGATGTGGCGTTAGCATACTCGGGAGCTGCGTCATCTAGATATGAGGAAAGAAAAACATCTTCTGCGGTTCTGGGAAGCCCCTTTGGATGTACCTTAATTGGAAATAATGGGGGTGGCAAGTCTTTTGGTATTTCTGTAACAGCTTTAGGTAGTCCTTCGGCTAGAAGGGGATACATACCATTCATAAGAGCATTTCTTTGTCTATTCACTTGTTCTGATTTCACTCGGATACCTTCCTTAATTAATAGATTTTCTTGAACTTTATTTGAACTTTCTTTACTCCTCTCTTCTTGTCTACGTGCTTTTTCTGTTCGTCTATGAGATTCTTTACGCCATAACTCAACAGCGTCTTTCTGTGACTGTCTGACCTTTCTTTTCCATAACTCTTCCTCCACTTTCATGATGCATTCTGCATCCCAGGTTCCCGCTACGGGCCACCTTTGACTTTCCGGCAATCCCTTGGTATAATCTACCCATAGATCAAGAAACAATATGGCATCTAAGCCATGTTTATGGTACATAAAATGCCCTGGAGTGTCCCTAGGAGGAATAGGAACTGCTTCTTCAAGCACCCCTTTTCTGGTAGTAATCTGTCTTAACTTCGAGAAGAGCGGCATATTTACAACTGATCTGATACTTACTCTTGAATTTTCTTAATACGAAAAACACAATAAATGAACAGTGAACAATGAACAGTCATTCATACTACAATATTTTGAACACTTTAAACATTAAACATTAAACATTGTAACAATGATCGACAATGATGACAGTCTGCCTAACTAATCACCACGCTGAATTCTTGACAATAACTGAATTCTTCGGAATACTTGATATACTGCTAAACAGTACATATACACTGCTAAACAGTGTAGACCGGATTTGTGTACCCAAATCCGTCTTGACCGGCACAACCTATGTGCGCGTCAACACGCCTCCCCGGCGATGGTACTCACCGAGTAGCTCCTTGAAACGGAAGGCCTCAGAGAATGGACAGGACTCGATAACTGCGGACAGCGGACCCTCTGGACATCGGGATTTCGAAAGACCTGGTGGGCCTCTGTATACCTCGGATCTTGCTCTCTCAGCTAGGCTCTGGTCGGGATACTTCGCACTTCTCACCGCCTCGTCTGGGTTGATCGCAGCCTCAGTCGCCCCCGCTTGACCGGAGGGAGCTTACAGGAAATCCTGCTGGTACGCGTTTATGGTCCGTCCAGCTGTGGCAGGAGACCGGGCCTGCAACGCACCGCCGGCGCGTGAGATGAGAAAGAGTCCCTGTTCGGGCGCCATTATGTGGTAAATAAAAATCTTCTTTACCGGACTGAATTTCATACGGAATCTTAAAATAAAGTAAAATCGCTCAGAATAACAAGAGGCAGAATCCGTGGTATAAGAGGTTTCTAAATGGGCTTTATTCCATTCGAAATGGCCGACTCGAGTCGCGGCCTTCAGGTTCCGTCACCACGAGGGTTCAGGAAGTGAAGTACAATACTTTATTGACAGACATGCATTTTTATAATAAGTACATTACAATGAAACGAATGTAGAAGGCGTAACATTCGATAAGAAGAGTGACATGACAGGTACGTAATCGAAACTAGGCGTAATAAGGAATAAAAGAAACATGATTGGTTAGGATTATCAGACATAGGTGGATCTATAAGATAATACTTGGCATAGATGCGCGCGCAGCAGCATGACGTGTGATAGACGTGCAACTAGGGGGTGAAGGGGACTTGACATTTAGCTCTACATGTGGAGACGAGAAGTCTGGGGGGTCAAGTCAACCTAATCCCAAATCATATCTAACATCCTATGTTTAAAGAACTATGTTATCCACAAGGAAGGACTCTTGAACAGAATCTAGTCTATACTGACTGTGTGCGTGCACAAACGTCTAAGTGCCTATATGAGATGCGAGGGATAGAAAACTTTCCATGGCAGCAGGGCTATGAATCACTTGCAGGAGGACGGAAAGGCTGAGTCCTTGCTTGTGAGCTTAAGGGAAATGTTTTACCTAAATCACTAGACAGGAATGCATCGGCTGAAGAGCAAAATAGATAATTCGAAGGTGAAATACAACTTCTTGGCAGGCAGGCGGAAACTGGCCGAGGCAGGCACCGTTAGCTGCACAGAGAGTAGGACAAAGTTCATGGATACAGATGCGAGCTCAAGCTGAAGCTGTCAGAGACAGAGAGCAGGGAAAGGCTTGAGGACAGAATCGGGCCTACTTGCCTGAACTGTAAAAATGGAGTAACTTAGCCATATAAAGTCGGTGGCCTTTCATGTTTAGGAATCGAATATCCAGCCCTTTGATGGCGGATCTGACAGAGAACATGTCGACGGTAGACACACATATGTTTGCGTCTTAGAAACTGGAACTGGAGGGAACATACATGTACTTGTAACATGCATATAGAACCGTTGGGGTCCAAGATAGGGGACATAACTGATCAGGAAAATCCACATTTCCACAATTCCACAGGGTAAGCAGCTGGGTGTGTGCTAAGAGTCTGCTTCTGCACCAAAAAATGGCTCCCCCTTTCCATCCAATGCAACTGTGAAATCACCAGAGCAATACGCAATAAATCTCTGCCTGTAATTCCTATATGCACACAGAGTCATGTTTTCACATTAGTCACAAAACGAAATTTCTTTGCCATTTTGAAAGCACACTTACTAATCTTTTTTTTGGCAAGTGATAAACACTTTTACAGACTGACACATTATGAATCCACTTTTCAGATTCTTAAAAAATCACATGTCCAAACTGCTTTTTCAGACCAGCACCATGTGTAACCTGGGTGACTGCCTACACTCCAGCAAGGGCAACCAGCCTTAGTGATGCTGAATGTATTTGCATTACTGACTGAAACCTCAAACCCCACTCGCTTGTGAATACTGTGCATGATTCCACAGGGTAAGCAGCTGGGTGTGTGCTAAGAGTCTGCTTCTGCACCAAAAAATGGCTCCCCCTTTCCATCCAATGCAACTGTGAAATCACCAGAGCAATACGCAATAAATCTCTGCCTGTAATTCCTATATGCACACAGAGTCATGTTTTCACATTAGTCACAAAACGACATTTCTTTGCCATTTTGAAAGCACACTTACTACTCTTTTTTTTGGCAAGTGATAAACACTTTTACAGTCTGTCACATTTTGAATCCACTTTTCAGATTCTTAAAAAAGCACATGTCCAAACTGCTTTTTCAGACCAGCACCATGTGTAACCTGGGTGACTGCCTACACTCCAGCAAGGGCAACCAGCCTTAGTGATGCTGAATGTATTTGCATTACTGACTGAAACCTCAAACCCCACTCGCTTGTGAATACTGTGCATGATTCCACAGGGTAAGCAGCTGGGTGTGTGCTAAGAGTCTGCTTCTGCACCAAAAAATGGCTCCCCCTTTCCATCCAATGCAACTGTGAAATCACCAGAGCAATACGCAATAAATCTCTGCCTGTAATTCCTATATGCACACAGAGTCATGTTTTCACATTAGTCACAAAACGAAATTTCTTTGCCATTTTGAAAGCACACTTACTACTCTTTTTTTTGGCAAGTGATAAACACTTTTACAGTCTGTCACATTTTGAATCCACTTTTCAGATTCTTAAAAAAGCACATGTCCAAACTGCTTTTTCAGACCAGCACCATGTGTAACCTGGGTGACTGCCTACACTCCAGCAAGGGCAACCAGCCTTAGTGATGCTGAATGTATTTGCATTACTGACTGAAACCTCAAACCCCACTCGCTTGTGAATACTGTGCATGATTCCACAGGGTAAGCAGCTGGGTGTGTGCTAAGAGTCTGCTTCTGCACCAAAAAATGGCTCCCCCTTTCCATCCAATGCAACTGTGAAATCACCAGAGCAATACGCAATAAATCTCTGCCTGTAATTCCTATATGCACACAGAGACATGTTTTCACATTAGTCACAAAACGAAATTTCTTTGCCAATTTGAAAGCACACTTACTACTCTTTTTTTTGGCAAGTGATAAACACTTTTACAGACTGACACATTATGAATCCACTTTTCAGATTCTTAAAAAAGCACATGTCCAAACTGCTTTTTCAGACCAGCACCATGTGTAACCTGGGTGACTGCCTACACTCCAGCAAGGGCAACCAGCCTTAGTGATGCTGAATGTATTTGCATTACTGACTGAAACCTCAAACCCCACTCGCTTGTGAATACTGTGCATGATTCCACAGGGTAAGCAGCTGGGTGTGTGCTAAGAGTCTGCTTCTGCACCAAAAAATGGCTCCCCCTTTCCATCCAATGCAACTGTGAAATCACCAGAGCATTACGCAATAAATCTCTGCCTGTAATTCCTATATGCACACAGAGTCATGTTTTCACATTAGTCACAAAACGAAATTTCTTTGCCATTTTGAAAGCACACTTACTACTCTTTTTTTTGGCAAGTGATAAACACTTTTACAGTCTGTCACATTTTGAATCCACTTTTCAGATTCTTAAAAAAGCACATGTCCAAACTGCTTTATCAGACCAGCACCATGTGTAACCTGGGTGACTGCCTACACTCCAGCAAGGGCAACCAGCCTTAGTGATGCTGAATGTATTTGCATTACTGACTGAAACCTCAAACCCCACTCGCTTGTGAATACTGTGCATGATTCCACAGGGTAAGCAGCTGGGTGTGTGCTAAGAGTCTGCTTCTGCACCAAAAAATGGCTCCCCCTTTCCATCCAATGCAACTGTGAAATCACCAGAGCAATACGAAATAAATCTCTGTCTGTAATTCCTATATGCACACAGAGTCATGTTTTCACATTAGTCACAAAACAAAATTTCTTTGCCAATTTGAAAGCACACTTACTACTCTTTTTTTTGGCAAGTAATAAACACTTTTACAGTCTGTCACATTTTGAATCCACTTTTCAGATTCTTAAAAAAGCACATGTCCAAACTGCTTTTTCAGACCAGCACCATGTGTAACCTGGGTGACTGCCTACACTCCAGCAAGGGGCAACCAGCCTTAGTGATGCTGAATGTATTTGCATTACTGACTGAAACCTCAAACCCCACTCGCTTGTGAATACTGTGCATGATTCCACAGGGTAAGCAGCTGGGTGTGTGCTAAGAGTCTGCTTCTGCACCAAAAAATGGCTCCCCCTTTCCATCCAATGCAACTGTGAAATCACCAGAGCAATACGCAATAAATCTCTGCCTGTAATTCCTATATGCACACAGAGTCATGTTTTCACATTAGTCACAAAACGAAATTTCTTTGCCAATTTGAAAGCACACTTTCTGCTCTTTTTTTTGGCAAGTGATAAACACTTTTACAGACTGACACATTATGAATCCACTTTTCAGATTCTTAAAAAAGCACATGTCCAAACTGCTTTTTCAGACCAGCACCATGTGTAACCTGGGTGACTGCCTACACTCCAGCAAGGGCAACCAGCCTTAGTGATGCTGAATGTATTTGCATTACTGACTGAAACCTCAAACCCCACTCGCTTGTGAATACTGTGCATGATTCCACAGGGTAAGCAGCTGGGTGTGTGCTAAGAGTCTGCTTCTGCACCAAAAAATGGCTCCCCCTTTCCATCCAATGCAACTGTGAAATCACCAGAGCAATACGCAATAAATCTCTGCCTGTAATTCCTATATGCACACAGAGTCATGTTTTCACATTAGTCACAAAACGAAATTTCTTTGCCATTTTGAAAGCACACTTACTACTCTTTTTTTTGGCAAGTGATAAACACTTTTACAGTCTGTCACATTTTGAATCCACTTTTCAGATTCTTAAAAAAGCACATGTCCAAACTGCTTTTTCAGACCAGCACCATGTGTAACCTGGGTGACTGCCTACACTCCTGCAAGGGCAACCAGCCTTAGTGATGCTGAATGTATTTGCATTACTGACTGAAACCTCAAACCCCACTAGCTTGTGAATACTGTGCATGATTGCACAGGGTAAGCAGCTGGGTGTGTGCTAAGAGTCTGCTTCTGCACCAAAAAATGGCTCCCCCTTTCCATCTAATGCAACTGTGAAATCACCAGAGCAATACGCAATACATCTCTGCCTGTAATTCCTATATGCACACAGAGTCATGTTTTCACATTAGTCACAAAACGAAATTTCTTTGCCAATTCGAAAGCACACTTACTACTCTTTTTTTTGGCAAGTGATAAACACTTTTACAGTCTGTCACATTTTGAATCCACTTTTCAGATTCTTAAAAAAGCACATGTCCAAACTGCTTTTTCAGACCAGCACCATGTGTAACCTGGGTGACTGCCTACACTCCAGCAAGGGCAACCAGCCTTAGTGATGCTGTATGTATTTGCATTACTGACTGAAACCTCAAACCCCACTCGCTTGTGAATACTGTGCATGATTCCACAGGGTAAGCAGCTGGGTGTGTGCTAAGAGTCTGCTTCTGCACCAAAAAATGGCTCCCCCTTTCCATCTAATGCAACTGTGAAATCACCAGAGCAATACGCAATAAATCTCTGCCTGTAATTCCTATATGCACACAGAGTCATGTTTTCACATTAGTCACAAAACGAAATTTCTTTGCCAATTTGAAAGCACACTTACTACTCTTTTTTTTGGCAAGTGATAAACACTTTTACAGACTGACACATTATGAATCCACTTTTCAGATTCTTAAAAAAGCACATGTCCAAACTGCTTTTTCAGACCAGCACCATGTGTAACCTGGGTGACTGCCTACACTCCAGCAAGGGCAACCAGCCTTAGTGATGCTGAATGTATTTGCATTACTGACTGAAACCTCAAACCCCACTCGCTTGTGAATACTGTGCATGATTCCACAGGGTAAGCAGCTGGGTGTGTGCTAAGAGTCTGCTTCTGCACCAAAAAATGGATCCCCCTTTCCATTCAATGCAACTGTGAAATCACCAGAGCAATACGCAATAAATCTCTGCCTGTAATTCCTATATGCACACAGAGTCATGTTTTCACATTAGTCACAAAACGAAATTTCTTTGCCATTTTGAAAGCACACTTACTACTCTTTTTTTTGGCAAGTGATAAACACTTTTACAGTCTGTCACATTTTGAATCCACTTTTCAGATTCTTAAAAAAGCACATGTCCAAACTGCTTTTTCAGACCAGCACCATGTGTAACCTGGGTGACTGCCTACACTCCAGCAAGGGCAACCAGCCTTAGTGATGCTGAATGTATTTGCATTACTGACTGAAACCTCAAACCCCACTCGCTTGTGAATACTGTGCATGATTCCACAGGGTAAGCAGCTGGGTGTGTGCTAAGAGTCTGCTTCTGCACCAAAAAATGGCTCCCCCTTTCCATCCAATGCAACTGTGAAATCACCAGAGCAATACGCAATAAATCTCTGCCTGTAATTCCTATATGCACACAGAGTCATGTTTTCACATTAGTCACAAAACGAAATTTCTTTGCCAATTTGAAAGCACACTTACTACTCTTTTTTTTGGCAAGTGATAAACACTTTTACAGACTGACACATTATGAATCGACTTTTCAGATTCTTAAAAAAGCACATGTCCAAACTGCTTTTTCAGACCAGCACCATGTGTAACCTGGGTGACTGCCTACACTCCAGCAAGGGCAACGAGCCTTAGTGATGCTGAATGTATTTGCATTACTGACTGAAACCTCAAACCCCACTCGCTTGTGAATACTGTGCATGATTCCACAGGGTAAGCAGCTGGGTGTGTGCTAAGAGTCTGCTTCTGCACCAAAAAATGGCTCCCCCTTTCCATCCAATGCAACTGTGAAATCACCAGAGCAATACGCAATAAATCTCTGCCTGTAATTCCTATATGCACACAGAGTCATGTTTTCACATTAGTCACAAAACGAAATTTCTTTGCCATTTTGAAAGCACACTTACTACTCTTTTTTTTGGCAAGTGATAAACACTTTTACAGTCTGTCACATTTTGAATCCACTTTTCAGATTCTTAAAAAAGCACATGTCCAAACTGCTTTTTCAGACCAGCACCATGTGTAACCTGGGTGACTGCCTACACTTCAGCAAGGGCAACCAGCCTTAGTGATGCTGAATGTATTTGCATTACTGACTGAAACCTCAAACCCCACTTGCTTGTGAATACTGTGCATGATTCCACAGGGTAAGCAGCTGGGTGTGTGCTAAGAGTCTGCTTCTGCACCAAAAAATGGCTCCCCCTTTCCATCCAATGCAACTGTGAAATCACCAGAGCATTACGCAATAAATCTCTGCCTGTAATTCCTATATGCACACAGAGTCATGTTTTCACATTAGTCACAAAACGAAATTTCTTTGCCATTTTGAAAGCACACTTACTACTCTTTTTTTTGGCAAGTGATAAACACTTTTACAGTCTGTCACATTTTGAATCCACTTTTCAGATTCTTAAAAAAGCACATGTCCAAACTGCTTTATCAGACCAGCACCATGTGTAACCTGGGTGACTGCCTACACTCCAGCAAGGGCAACCAGCCTTAGTGATGCTGAATGTATTTGCATTACTGACTGAAACCTCAAACCCCACTCGCTTGTGAATACTGTGCATGATTCCACAGGGTAAGCAGCTGGGTGTGTGCTAAGAGTCTGCTTCTGCACCAAAAAATGGCTCCCCCTTTCCATCCAATGCAACTGTGAAATCACCAGAGCAATACGAAATAAATCTCTGTCTGTAATTCCTATATGCACACAGAGTCATGTTTTCACATTAGTCACAAAACAAAATTTCTTTGCCAATTTGAAAGCACACTTACTACTCTTTTTTTTGGCAAGTAATAAACACTTTTACAGTCTGTCACATTTTGAATCCACTTTTCAGATTCTTAAAAAAGCACATGTCCAAACTGCTTTTTCAGACCAGCACCATGTGTAACCTGGGTGACTGCCTACACTCCAGCAAGGGGCAACCAGCCTTAGTGATGCTGAATGTATTTGCATTACTGACTGAAACCTCAAACCCCACTCGCTTGTGAATACTGTGCATGATTCCACAGGGTAAGCAGCTGGGTGTGTGCTAAGAGTCTGCTTCTGCACCAAAAAATGGCTCCCCCTTTCCATCCAATGCAACTGTGAAATCACCAGAGCAATACGCAATAAATCTCTGCCTGTAATTCCTATATGCACACAGAGTCATGTTTTCACATTAGTCACAAAACGAAATTTCTTTGCCAATTTGAAAGCACACTTTCTGCTCTTTTTTTTGGCAAGTGATAAACACTTTTACAGACTGACACATTATGAATCCACTTTTCAGATTCTTAAAAAAGCACATGTCCAAACTGCTTTTTCAGACCAGCACCATGTGTAACCTGGGTGACTGCCTACACTCCAGCAAGGGCAACCAGCCTTAGTGATGCTGAATGTATTTGCATTACTGACTGAAACCTCAAACCCCACTCGCTTGTGAATACTGTGCATGATTCCACAGGGTAAGCAGCTGGGTGTGTGCTAAGAGTCTGCTTCTGCACCAAAAAATGGCTCCCCCTTTCCATCCAATGCAACTGTGAAATCACCAGAGCAATACGCAATAAATCTCTGCCTGTAATTCCTATATGCACACAGAGTCATGTTTTCACATTAGTCACAAAACGAAATTTCTTTGCCATTTTGAAAGCACACTTACTACTCTTTTTTTTGGCAAGTGATAAACACTTTTACAGTCTGTCACATTTTGAATCCACTTTTCAGATTCTTAAAAAAGCACATGTCCAAACTGCTTTTTCAGACCAGCACCATGTGTAACCTGGGTGACTGCCTACACTCCTGCAAGGGCAACCAGCCTTAGTGATGCTGAATGTATTTGCATTACTGACTGAAACCTCAAACCCCACTAGCTTGTGAATACTGTGCATGATTGCACAGGGTAAGCAGCTGGGTGTGTGCTAAGAGTCTGCTTCTGCACCAAAAAATGGCTCCCCCTTTCCATCTAATGCAACTGTGAAATCACCAGAGCAATACGCAATACATCTCTGCCTGTAATTCCTATATGCACACAGAGTCATGTTTTCACATTAGTCACAAAACGAAATTTCTTTGCCAATTCGAAAGCACACTTACTACTCTTTTTTTTGGCAAGTGATAAACACTTTTACAGTCTGTCACATTTTGAATCCACTTTTCAGATTCTTAAAAAAGCACATGTCCAAACTGCTTTTTCAGACCAGCACCATGTGTAACCTGGGTGACTGCCTACACTCCAGCAAGGGCAACCAGCCTTAGTGATGCTGTATGTATTTGCATTACTGACTGAAACCTCAAACCCCACTCGCTTGTGAATACTGTGCATGATTCCACAGGGTAAGCAGCTGGGTGTGTGCTAAGAGTCTGCTTCTGCACCAAAAAATGGCTCCCCCTTTCCATCTAATGCAACTGTGAAATCACCAGAGCAATACGCAATAAATCTCTGCCTGTAATTCCTATATGCACACAGAGTCATGTTTTCACATTAGTCACAAAACGAAATTTCTTTGCCAATTTGAAAGCACACTTACTACTCTTTTTTTTGGCAAGTGATAAACACTTTTACAGACTGACACATTATGAATCCACTTTTCAGATTCTTAAAAAAGCACATGTCCAAACTGCTTTTTCAGACCAGCACCATGTGTAACCTGGGTGACTGCCTACACTCCAGCAAGGGCAACCAGCCTTAGTGATGCTGAATGTATTTGCATTACTGACTGAAACCTCAAACCCCACTCGCTTGTGAATACTGTGCATGATTCCACAGGGTAAGCAGCTGGGTGTGTGCTAAGAGTCTGCTTCTGCACCAAAAAATGGATCCCCCTTTCCATTCAATGCAACTGTGAAATCACCAGAGCAATACGCAATAAATCTCTGCCTGTAATTCCTATATGCACACAGAGTCATGTTTTCACATTAGTCACAAAACGAAATTTCTTTGCCATTTTGAAAGCACACTTACTACTCTTTTTTTTGGCAAGTGATAAACACTTTTACAGTCTGTCACATTTTGAATCCACTTTTCAGATTCTTAAAAAAGCACATGTCCAAACTGCTTTTTCAGACCAGCACCATGTGTAACCTGGGTGACTGCCTACACTCCAGCAAGGGCAACCAGCCTTAGTGATGCTGAATGTATTTGCATTACTGACTGAAACCTCAAACCCCACTCGCTTGTGAATACTGTGCATGATTCCACAGGGTAAGCAGCTGGGTGTGTGCTAAGAGTCTGCTTCTGCACCAAAAAATGGCTCCCCCTTTCCATCCAATGCAACTGTGAAATCACCAGAGCAATACGCAATAAATCTCTGCCTGTAATTCCTATATGCACACAGAGTCATGTTTTCACATTAGTCACAAAACGAAATTTCTTTGCCAATTTGAAAGCACACTTACTACTCTTTTTTTTGGCAAGTGATAAACACTTTTACAGACTGACACATTATGAATCGACTTTTCAGATTCTTAAAAAAGCACATGTCCAAACTGCTTTTTCAGACCAGCACCATGTGTAACCTGGGTGACTGCCTACACTCCAGCAAGGGCAACGAGCCTTAGTGATGCTGAATGTATTTGCATTACTGACTGAAACCTCAAACCCCACTCGCTTGTGAATACTGTGCATGATTCCACAGGGTAAGCAGCTGGGTGTGTGCTAAGAGTCTGCTTCTGCACCAAAAAATGGCTCCCCCTTTCCATCCAATGCAACTGTGAAATCACCAGAGCAATACGCAATAAATCTCTGCCTGTAATTCCTATATGCACACAGAGTCATGTTTTCACATTAGTCACAAAACGAAATTTCTTTGCCATTTTGAAAGCACACTTACTACTCTTTTTTTTGGCAAGTGATAAACACTTTTACAGTCTGTCACATTTTGAATCCACTTTTCAGATTCTTAAAAAAGCACATGTCCAAACTGCTTTTTCAGACCAGCACCATGTGTAACCTGGGTGACTGCCTACACTTCAGCAAGGGCAACCAGCCTTAGTGATGCTGAATGTATTTGCATTACTGACTGAAACCTCAAACCCCACTTGCTTGTGAATACTGTGCATGATTCCACAGGGTAAGCAGCTGGGTGTGTGCTAAGAGTCTGCTTCTGCACCAAAAAATGGCTCCCCCTTTCCATCTAATGCAACTGTGAAATCACCAGAGCAATACGCAATAAATCTCTGCCTGTAATTCCTATATGCACACAGAGTCATGTTTTCACATTAGTCACAAAACGAAATTTCTTTGCCAATTTGAAAGCACACTTACTACTCTTTTTTTTGGCAAGTGATAAACACTTTTACAGTCTGTCACATTTTGAATCCACTTTTCAGATTCTTAAAAAAGCACATGTCCAAACTGCTTTTTCAGACCAGCACCATGTGTAACCTGGGTGACTGCCTACACTCCAGCAAGGGCAACCAGCCTTAGTGATGCTGTATGTATTTGCATTACTGACTGAAACCTCAAACCCCACTCGCTTGTGAATACTGTGCATGATTCCACAGGGTAAGCAGCTGGGTGTGTGCTAAGAGTCTGCTTCTGCACCAAAAAATGGCTCCCCCTTTCCATCTAATGCAACTGTGAAATCACCAGAGCAATACGCAATAAATCTCTGCCTGTAATTCCTATATGCACACAGAGTCATGTTTTCACATTAGTCACAAAACGAAATTTCTTTGCCAATTTGAAAGCACACTTACTACTCTTTTTTTTGGCAAGTGATAAACACTTTTACAGACTGACACATTATGAATCCACTTTTCAGATTCTTAAAAAAGCACATGTCCAAACTGCTTTTTCAGACCAGCACCATGTGTATCCTGGGTGACTGCCTACACTCCAGCAAGGGCAACCAGCCTTAGTGATGCTGAATGTATTTGCATTACTGACTGAAACCTCAAACCCCACTCACTTGTGAATACTGTGCATGATTCCACAGGGTAAGCAGCTGGGTGTGTGCTAAGAGTCTGCTTCTCCACCTAAAAATGGCTCCCCCTTTCCATCTAATGCAACTGTAAAATCACCAGAGCAATACGCAATAAATCTCTGCCTGTAATTCCTATATGCACACAGAGTCATGTTTTCACATTAGTCACAAAACGAAATTTCTTTGCCATTTTGAAAGCACACTTACTACTCTTTTTTTTGGCAAGTGATAAACACTTTTACAGACTGACACATTATGAATCCACTTTTCAGATACTTAAAAAAGCACATGTCCAAACTGCTTTTTCAGACCAGCACCATGTGTAACCTGGGTGACTGCCTACACTCCAGCAAGGGCAACCAGCCTTAGTGATGCTGAATGTATTTGCATTACTGACTCAAACCTCAAACCCCACTCGCTTGTGAATACTGTGCATGATTCCACAGGGTAAGCAGCTGGGTGTGTGCTAAGAGTCTGCTTCTGCACCAAAAAATGGCTCCCCCTTTCCATCTAATGCAACTGTGAAATCACCAGAGCAATACGCAATAAATCTCTGCCTGTAATTCCTATTTGCACACAGAGTCATGTTTTCACATTAGTCACAAAACGAAATTTCTTTGCCAATTTGAAAGCACACTTACTACTCTTTTTTTTGGCAAGTGATAAACACTTTTACAGACTGACACATTATGAATCCACTTTTCAGATTCTTAAAAAAGCACATGTCCAAACTGCTTTTTCAGACCAGCACCATGTGTAACCTGGGTGACTGCCTACACTCCAGCAAGGGCAACCAGCCTTAGTGATGCTGAATGTATTTGCATTACTGACTGAAACCTCAAACCCCACTCGCTTGTGAATACTGTGCATGATTCCACAGGGTAAGCAGCTGGGTGTGTGCTAAGAGTCTGCTTCTCCACCAAAAAATGGCTCCCCCTTTCCATCTTATGCAACTGTGAAATCACCAGAGCAATACGCAATAAATCTCTGCCTGTAATTCCTATTTGCACACAGAGTCATGTTTTCACATTAGTCACAAAACGAAATTTCTTTGCCAATTTGAAAGCACACTTACTACTCTTTTTTTTGGCAAGTGATAAACACTTTTACAGACTGACACATTATGAATCCACTTTTCAGATTCTTAAAAAAGCACATGTCCAAACTGCTTTTTCAGACCAGCACCATGTGTAACCTGGGTGACTGCCTACACTCCAGCAAGGGCAACCAGCCTTACTGATGCTGTATGTATTTGCATTACTGAGTCCAACCTTAAATCTTTAAAGTATTCTTTATTTTTACCA
Source organism: Triturus cristatus (assembly GCF_964204655.1). NCBI lineage: Eukaryota > Metazoa > Chordata > Amphibia > Caudata > Salamandridae > Triturus > Triturus cristatus. Next base: position 427,792,449 of record NC_140594.1, on the reverse strand, counting down.
GTACACCTTAATTTATCGTGAAAACATAGTCCATATTATTTTACATGTTCCTCACATTTAAATTTCTCCCAAAACAGAAAATAATAAACACAACTTCAACAAAAGGAATTCCATTTCTATTATTCATTTCTTAATTTACCATATACATCCCCTCTCAAACTCTAAACTCACCTTTAAAATTAGTTAGCTGTGAAAGAAATGTGGCACTCAAACAGCAGATTATCAGAGCCAGGATCTCTGTTCTTTACACCTCTCTCCTCTCAGCAGAACCAGATAATGGCAAACTTTCCCTCTCTTTTTCCACACATATACATGTTAATTTCAAATCTCAGTGCTTCCCCCTTTTTTTCAAATGTAATCACACATTTCTATTGGTTGAAAACCAACCCTTTTCCAAAAGTACCCTTCCCCCAACTTGACTTCTGCCTAGTACCCTTCCCCCAACTTGACTTCTGCCTGCTACCATAGCAACAGCTCATGGAACACTGCTGTGTGGAGTTAGGTCAGAAGTTCACCAAACAATGTTTCAATTCCACAGAGCAAGAGTGCTTGACTTTTCAAACCTAACAGCAAATCCATAGTACTATTCTTTGGTAACACATTTTTCTGTACCAATACAAAACATGCTTCTATTAATTTACACATACAGCCTAGTTTTTATTCTAGAATGGTATGAAACAGCCAATCAGTTCTTTTTTTTATGAAAAAAATATGTATGCCTCCATTTCCAAACTGTCTTTCATTTCTTTTTACCATTCTACTGAATTACACCTCCTGAGTGCATCCAGTTCTCCTTTGAAGATGTTCACAGTGTGGATTGTAGGGCACAGCTATGTCTTCTGGAGTGAAAAGTATGCAGAGAAAACAGGTATGGTGAGAGACCTTGCTTTACCAAATGTAGACATTAAATGGATTGGTCAGAGAGGGTTAAAGTGGCACCAATTGATGCCATTGGTGAAATCCTTCATGCAAATCCAACACCCTGACCTCATAATAGTGCACTGTGGTGGCAATGACCTAGGCACTTTGACTGGGGTAGGTCTGGAAATGCTTATGAAGGACACCTTTGCACAACTGTTTTCACTTTTCCCTAAAACTGCCTTTGTGTTTTCTAACATATGCCAAAGGCAAAAATGGAACTGGTCCAATCATTTCTGTCCGCAGATTGACAAAGCAAGAAAGCACGTCAACAAATCTGTTTCTGCTTTCCTCGGTGACTATGGTATGGGTTCCATTTACCACAACAACTTGCGTTACGACATGCAAGACATTTATAGAGGAGATGGTGTGCACTTCAATGATGAAGGGAACAGAGTCTTCCTCTTGAACCTTAGACTCTGCATCGGTACTTACTTGTAGGTACCACTAAAAAATCACTTCATAAACACAACGGCTCTTTTTAGAGCCCCCTAATATCTAAACACTTAAATCTGCATTTCATTTCATTTTTTATTTTTTTTTCTACCGTACGCGTACGGTAAGCTTACCGTACGCGTACCCCGTGATTTTTTTTAAAATCAATAAATGTTTTCTTTGTACTTTTCTGTCCTTCTTTGACCCCCTTACAAATGTTAGGGGGTCTGTAACTCTCCTCCTTGCCCCCTTTTCAAGATATCACTCTTTTTTTTCTGAGTAAAACACACGAAATGGCGGCCGCCACTTCCTGGTTTCGACCGATTCTGACCAATCAGAATCGCGCTCGCGCACGCCACCGTACGCGTACGGTAAGCGTACCGTAAGCGCACCGTAAGCTGGCTCAGATATATATATTGATTTAAAGGCTATTTTCTCAGAATCTACTGAACACATTTACACCAAACCTACAAAAGGCACTTCCTTGACCTGAGGACTACCTCTCTGCCAAATTTCTAGTAATTCTGTTCAGCCGTTCGGGCTGTAGCTGTGTCTAAAGGTCCTATGGAAAAATGCATGGGGAAAACGCGTTTTGGGACCCCCCTTTTATCTCAGCCCCCGCTTGACGAATCCCCCCGAGACTTTCAGGGTAGGAGCGGAGCGTAGCGCCCCACCTATTTTGAAACATTCGCAAGGATTCGTCAGCCGGCGCAAAAGTTATTCCAAATAGAATGTTGCGGATTTCGTATGGAAACAGGGTCCTAACTATAACTACCTACTGGCGACCGCCAGTAGGTAATATATATATATATATATTCACTGAAAAAACCATAGGTTTCACACATGTTATAGTTAGCGGAAATTTTACTGATAAAAAAACCAATGAAAGTCCCCCGTTATAGTTAGTGCAGGCAACTATAACTCACGCGACTGCAATCCTCTGCTGATGCTAATACTGTATTTAGACACTTATTTGCCCATGTCTTCTTCCATACATTTTTAGCTATACATATATTACAAATATTTTTTTTTCATAAAGACACATATGTCATCAGCAGAAGATTGCGGTCGCGTGAGTTATAGTTGCCTGCACTAACTATAACGGGGGAATTTCATTGGTTTTTTATCAGTAAAATTTCCGCTAACTATAACATGTGTGAAACCTATGGTTTTTTCAGTGAATTTGCAAGGTTTTTTAAATGCTAATTCCTAACTATAACGTGTGTGAAACCTATGGTTTTTCAGTGAATTTGTACGGTTTTTTAAATTCTAAGTTACTTTACGCCATTCGTGGCGTGCGCGCCCACTTAACGCAGTTCGTTCCGTGCGCGCACCGTGCGCGCACAGTGAGCACGCGGTGCGCTTCGCGCACCCACTTTACGCAGTTAGTGCCGTGCACGCACGCTGGGCACGCGGTGCGCTACGCGCACCGCGTGCCCACGTTACGCTAGATGGGCCATGTACGCACGATGCGCTTCGCGCACCGTGCGCACATGGAGGACATATGATGCACTTCATTTTGAAAGGTAATATTTTAATTTTTCGTATATGTTATAAGCCATGCACACATGGTGCCCTTCGGGCACCATTTGCACACGGGGTGGAGAGAGTGTGGCTAATTTTTTTTTTTTATCATTTTTTTTTTTTATATTTTAGTTTAACTCATCTTTAATAAGCCATGCACAATTGGTGCCCTACGGGGACCAATTGCTCACGGGGTGGGGAGAGTGTGGATAATTTTTTTTTTTAAATAATTTTTTACCGTACGCGTACGGTAAGCGTAATCGGCGAAATTAGCGAAAAAATAAAAATTCCGTTTTTGGCCTTGGGGGATCTTTGGGGACTCCCTCAACATTGCTATGTGTGTGGGAGCTGTCTAAACAGCCCCTTTACATGTTTTTGGGCTTAATATTTTAAACATCACTCTCAGTGCGAGAGAGAAAATGGCGGCCGCCGCTTCCTGGTTTCGGCCGATTCGAATGTTTACTAAGATCTAAGAGCCAATCAGAATCGCGCTCGCGCACGCCACAGTATGCGTACGGTAAGCGTACCGTAAGCGCACCGTAAGCTGGCTCAGATATATATATTGATTTAAAGGCTATTTTCTCAGAATCTACTGAACAGATTTACACCAAACCTACAAAAGGCACTTCCTTGACCTGAGGACTACCTCTCTGCCAAATTTCTAGTAATTCTGTTCAGCCGTTCGGGCTGTAGCCCTGTGTAAAGGTCCTATGGAAAAATGCATGGGAAAAACGCGTTTTGGGACCCCCCTTTTATCTCAGCCCCCGCTTGACGAATCCCCCCGAGACTTTCAGGGAAGGAGCGGAGCGTAGCGCCCCACCTATTTTGAAAAAATTCGCGAGGATTCGTCGACCGGCGCCAAAGTTATTCAAAATAGAATGTTGCGGATTTCCTATGGAAACGTGGTCCTAATTATAACTACCTACTGGCGACCGCCAGTAGGTAATATATATATATATATATATATATATATATATATATATATATATATATATTATCTACTGGTGGTCGCCAGTAGATAGTTATAGTTAGGACCGTGTTCCCATAGGAAATCCGCAACATTCTATTTGGAATAACTTTGGCGCCGGTTGACGAATCCTCGCAAAATTGTCAAAATAGGTGGGGCGCTCCGCTCCGCTCCTACTCTGAAAGTCTCAGGGGGATTCGTCAAGCGGGGGCTGAGAAAAACGGGGGGTCCCAAAATGCGTTTTCCCCATGCAATTTTCCATAGGGACCTTTAGTCCAAGGTACAGCCCGAACGGCTGAACAGAATTACTTGAAATTTGGCAGAGAGGTAGTCCTCAGCTCAGGGATGTGCCTTTTGCATATATGGAGTCAATCTGTTCAGTAGTTCCTGAGAAAATTGCAGTTAAAAGCACATACATATCTACAGCTGCGCACCGTGCGAGCACCGTGCGCGCACCCTAACGTGCGCGAGCGTAATTCTGATTGGTGGTTACATGTTAGTCAACGTTCGAATCGGTCGAAATCAGGAAGTGTCGGCCGCCATTTTGTTTGTTTTCAGTGTGAGAGTGAAAAAGGAAGGTGGCGAACGTGAAAAGGGTCAGGGTAGAGAGTTCCTGACCCCCTAGCCTTTGTCAGGGGGTCCCTGAAGGACCCCGAAGGCAGAAAAAAACATTGACTTTTTTTTTTTAAAAATCGCGGGGGTGCGCGCACCGTGCCCGCACGGTGAAAAAAAAAAAAAAATACATTTTTTTTAATACTTAGTTTATTGTAAAATAAATATATAAAAAAATAATACATACATAACTTAGCATTTAAAAAACCTTACACATTCACTGAAAAAACCATAGGTTTCACACACATTATAGTTAGGAATTAGCATTTAAAAAACCTTGCAAATTCACTTAAAAAACCATAGGTTTCACACATGTTATAGTTAGGTGGATATTTCACTCGTAAAAAACCAATGAAATTCCCCCGTTATAGTTAGTTCAGATAACTATAACTCGCGCGGCCGCCACTCTATCACAAGGATGATGTCATCAGTGATGTCATCAGTGATGCCACTGACCATGTCATGAGTGATGTAACATGTAACGTCATCAGCAGTGGATTGCGGTTGCGCGAGTTATAGTTATCTGAACTAACTATAACGGGGAATTTCATTGGTTTTTTATGAGTGAAATATCAACCTAACTATAACATGTGTGAAACCTATGGTTTTTTAAGTGAATTTTATATATATATATATATATATATATATATATATATTACCTACTGGCGGTTGCCAGTAGGTAGATATAGTTAGGACCTATTTTCCATAGGAAATCCGCAACATTCTATTTGGAATACCGTTGGCGCCGATCGACGAATCTTCGCGAAATTTTCCAAACTTATGGCCAGCTCCGGGCCGCTCCTATCCTGAAAATTTCACAGTGATTCGTCAAGCGGGAGCCGAGAAAAAAGGGAGTCCCAAAACGCGTTTTCCCCATGCATTTTCCCGTAGGACCTGTTGACGCAGCTACAGCCCGAACTGATGAACGGAATTACACCAAATTTGGCAAAGAGGTAGTCCTCAGACTCGTGCCTTTTGCTTAAATGGTGTAAATCCGTTCAGTAGTTCCTGAGAAGATCAAAAGTAAAATCATAGATATATCTATGGCCTCGGAGGATCCGCGCACCCTCCCAGCACCCAGCGCGCACCCTGCCATGCACGAGCTGTATTCTAATTGGCTGTCAACACTCCAGATCAGGAAGTGTTGGCAGCCAATTAGAATACAGGCACAAGAAACCTATAAAACAAACGTGAAAAACGCAAAAAAGGGGGCAGGGTAGAAACACCCTGACCCCCTAGGCCTGCTCAGGGGGTCCCACAAGGACCCCCAGGGCCAAAAAAAGCATTATTTTTTTTAAATCGTCGAGATTCGTGCACCCAGCGCAAATTTCGGCGGAAAATAAAAAAAAATTCAGCGCGGTCTCCCGCGCTGAATATTCTAATTTGCCCCCGGGGGCCAAATCCTGGGGCATAATTAAAAAAAAACTGTGGGGGGTCCCAATCCCCATCACACTGTCCCGGGGACCACCACCCCCGGGGCTCGAAGATTGTATATGCGTGGGGCTCACGGCCCCCCGCAGCCCCGAGAACCGCCACCCCCCGTGGCTTTGTCAAAATAGGTGGGGGGGCTCGCAGCCCCCCAGCCCCAGGGACCGCCACCCCCCGGGGCTTAAAATAATTTGATGTTCGGGGGCTCTCAGGCCCCCCCAGCCCCAGGGACCGCCACCCCCGGGGCAACTTGTACATGTGGGAGGGGGGCCATGCGGCCCCCCTCCTGGAGCCTTGTATTGGCCCTGGGGACCGCCACCCCCCACGGCCGGCTCCTGCAGTGTCCCGGGGTGCCCACCCCCGGGACACTGCTGTTTGCAATTGCAGGGCAGGAGCCTCGCAGCTTCCACCCTGCCATTGCAAACTGCTTTGCTTCATTGAAGCGAGAGCAGGGAAACCTGCTCTCGCTACAATGAAGCAAAGCAGATTGCTTTTCCACATGGGGAGCAGCATGTTAGCTCCCCATATGGAAAAGCAATGCCGGCTCCCGCAGGAGGCGGGGAGCCGGCTGGGACCGTGGGGGGATTGGGGACCCCCCATGGTCGCCAACGAGAGGCCAGGCCCCGGGGGATGGGGTCCCCGGGGCCTCAAAGTGGCCAGAGGAGGGGGGCTATGCAGCCCCCCTCCATAATTTTTTTTTATTTAAAAGGCCCATGCCCCGGGGGATGGGGTCCCTGGGGCAAATTATGGCCTCAGAAGGAGGGCCACGCGGCCCACTTTCTGATTTTTTTTTTCAAATATAAAAATTGGGGTCAGGCCCTAGGGATGGGGTCCCCAGGGCCAAAAAAATAGAAAAAGAAGGGGGGCTACACAGCCCCCCCTTCTAAAAAAAGAGGGAAAACAAAACGGGATCGGGCTGGAGGCCGCGCCTCCTCCTTACACCACTCAGCAAACGCGGCCCATGGCGCGTTTGCAGAGGGGGAACTAATTCCCCTTGAATACTGGGGGTCCCTGGGGCCAACTAGCCCACCTGGAACCTCCAGTATGTGCCAGGGGGCTGCGTTGCAGAGAGGTGTAATGAGGCCACGCCCCTTTTTACACCAGTAGATAGTTATAGTTAGGACCGTGTTTCCATAGGAATTCCGCAACATTCTATTTGGAATAACTTTGGCGCCGGTTGACGAATCCTTGCGAAAATTTCAAAATAGGTGGGGCGCTCCGCTCCGCTCCTACCCTGAAAGTCTCGGGGGATTCGTCAAGCGGGGGCTGAGAAAAAAGGGGGGTCCCAAAACGCGTTTTCCCCATGCAATTTTCCATAGGGACCTTTAGTCCAAGGTACAGCCCGAACGGCTGAACAGAATTACTTGAAATTTGGCAGAGAGGTAGTCCTCAGCTCAGGGATGTGCCTTTTGCATATATGGAGTCAATCTGTTCAGTAGTTCCTGAGAAAATTGCAGTTAAAAGCACATACATATCTATAGCCGCGCACCGTGCGCGCACCGTGCGAGCACCCTAACGTGCGCGAGCGTAATTCTGATTGGTGGTTACATGTTAGTCAACGTTCGAATCGGTCGAAATCAGGAAGTGTCGGCCGCCATTTTGTTTGTTTTCAGTGCGAGAGTGAAAAAGGAAGGTGGCGAACGTGAAAAGGGGGCAGGGTAGCGAGTTCCTGACCCCCTAGCCTTTGTCAGGGGGTCCCTGAAGGACCCCGAAGGCAGAAAAAAACATTTACATTTTTTTTTTTTTTTAAATCGCGGGGGTGCGCGCACCGTGCGCGCACGGTGAAAAACCCCTCAAAAAATACGTTGTTTATTGTAAAATAAATATATAAAAAAAATAATAATACATACATAACTTAACATTTAAAAAAACGTACAAATTCACTGAAAAAACCATAGGTTTCACACACGTTATAGTTAGGAATTAGCATTTAAAAAACCTTGCAAATTCACTTAAAAAACCATAGGTTTCACACATGTTATAGTTAGGTGGATATTTCACTCGTAAAAAACCAATGAAATTCCCCCGTTATAGTTAGTTCAGATAACTATAACTCGCGCGGCTGCCACTCTGTCACAAGGATGATGTCATCAGTGATATCATGAGTGATGCCACTGACCATGTCATGAGTGATGTAATATGTGACGTCATCAGCAGTGGACTGCGGTCGCACGAGTTATAGTTATCTGAACTAACTATAACGGGGGAATTTCATTGGTTTTTTACGAGTGAAATATCCACCTAACTATAACATGTGTGAAACCTACGGTTTTTTAAGTGAATATATATATATATATATATATATATATATATATATATATATATATATGCAACCACAATCCTTGGATGAAAAGTTGTGTGAAACACAATCAGGATCGGACCACCACGCAGGTAAATAGTTTCCAAGTGCAGGTTTATTTTTCCCTTACAGCAACATGACGCGTTTCGCCCGGATTCAACCGGGCTTGATCACATGACATGTCGAGACAAATCAGTGCAATAAATACAATTTTAAGTGAAACAAACTCCTCCTATAGGATTCATAGAACAAGAAAACAGACTCAACATGGGAGCACCATTGTATATGTATCTCTCAACAGAAACATACAAAGTATAAAAGTGCAAATACTATTATTCTTGCGATCTGTTGCAAAGATAAATGCCATACATAAATATTTAAAAAAAATAAAAATAAATATGTATGATAAAAGGACAATGTAAAAAAGTTAATTAGTAAATAACATTAAAGTTATTCAACGTTGTCCTCTTAGAATTCAAAATTTCATAAAGTTACGAATACAGGGCAAGTGCCCAGTGACTTCTGGCATTTTATGTCTCCCTATTTCCATCATAAGTCTTGTGCTACTATAATTCTGAGGAACAAGAATAAAGTGCTTAGTGCAAAAATAAGTGCTGAATGCATGTTTCTAAGTGCCATAATAAATGAATAAATAAATAATAATAAATACAATGCATGTTCACTATTAAAACCATAGATCACTAGCATAATGTGTGTATAACAAACTAAATTCAACATATAGACGTCAAAATCTTAATAGTAAATAAATGGTCAGCGCGATTATTCTTAAATGCAAATACCAAAATAATATCTTCTGTCAGCTATAGGTATTTACTTATGCGCAAACTGATCATTGATGAAAATCTGGTTAGCAACATTGAGAGGATAAACCTAGGTAACAATGTGCTTTGTATGCAAAAAATGAGATTAGAAAAATTAGACATCTTTAGCGATTCATATAAAGCCCACAATATATCATATATCACATGTCAAACAAATGAATTGACAGAAAAATGTTTTAGAATTTGTTTTTCAGACTCAGAAGAAACAACACCAAACACCAATCAAGGTATCATGTCGTATAAATCCCAGATAGAGTACTGGTAAAATTAATCAATAAATTAATCAATAAAACCGGTAAAAAATCTGATAAAAGACAAGACCAAAAACATCAATATGACTTTAAGGATAAAACACTGATTTATAGAAAGCTGTGTAGGTCCTCTCCAGTGTTAAGGCCATTTGGCATTTTGGTGTCAAATTGTAAAATGTATTGGCTTTCCAATTGGCGCAATTTTTTCTCCCTGTTGCCTCCTCTTATTGATTTGGGAACTGCGTCTATTACATAATAACTGAGATCATTCAAATTATTTTGATGTATTAGTTTAAAATGACGCGCAACAGAGTAGGTAGCGTCTGAATTAACAATGGCACGTAAGTGTTGCAAAATACGATTAAAAACTTGTAGTTTTGTGCTACCTATGTACTTCAAATGGCAAGTGCATTCTAACACATAGATAGCATAATCTGTTTTGCATGTGAAAAAGCCTTGGATTTTAAAGGGCGTTGGAGAAAAAGCATCTGAGTATTCTAGTTTGCTAATTCCGAACTTGCATGCCCTACAAGAACTACATTTGTAAAAGCCTTTTCTATTGGATAGCCAATTGCCAGTATTGATTACTTCTGGGCTAGTTTTAACTTAGGCATCCCTCATAGAGGGTGCCCTTCTAAATGTGATGGCTGGTTGGGCCTTTAATTCTGGTGCAAGGGTGATGTCAGATTTTAAAATTGGCCAGCTTTTGTTTACGATTCTCCTTACTTGATTCTCTTGACTACTGAAAGTCGTTATAAGCCTAACTACTGGTTTGCTATCTTCAACATAGTTGGCTTCAGTAGGAGCTTTACCAGTGTGATCATTGGATATTGTAGTATCACTGTCCAAACCTTTTATTTTGTTTAAAGCTGCCTGCAAATCCTTCATTCTGTGCCCTCGAGCCAAGAATCTATTTACTGAGTCTTCTAGGCAATCTGTCAAATCACCGTCGTTATTGCAAATTCTTTTTATCCTTAAAAATTCCCCATAGGGTATACTTTTGATAAGGTGTCTGGGATGAGTGCTGCTGGCATGTAATGTTGAATTTCCGTCCGTCGCCTTTCTATGGAGTTTAGTGTGTATGATGTTGTTGCTCACATACAATTCTACATCTAGGAATTCAACCCTCTCCTTGCTGATACTCGCTGTGAATTCTAAATTCAAATTGTTATTGTTGATTACATTAACAAAATGTTGTGCGGACTCTTCAGAACCCTTTCAAACCACACACACATCGTCTATAAATCTCCACATCTAACAATATTGTTGGTAAAAACGTCACTGTGGGTGTGGCTGAGGACATGCTTCTCCCACCAGCCGACATGTAAACATGCATAGCTGGGAGAAAAGCATGCCCCCATAGCCACACCACTAAGTTATTGGTATATCTCCTTGTTAAAAAGAAAGACATTTTTAGTCAAGCATATTTCAATCATTCTCAATAACATTTTGTTATGCTGGTTAAATTGTATTTGTCTGTTCGACAAAAAACTTTGTATCACATTTAACCCATCATTGTGATTGATACTTGTATACAGGGAACAAATGTCCATAATTATGAAACAATATTCAGTGTCCCAAGAGATTTCTCTTATTTTGTTTAAAAAATGACTAGTGTCTCTAATATAGGAGGGCAAAGCTTCCACATATTCATGGAGAAAAAAATCCACGTATTTGGACATGGATTCCAACAGGCCTCGCTGTGCAGAGATAATTGGACGACCAGGCACCGGATTAATCCGTTTGTGTATTTTAGGAATAAAATACAGAGTCGGAGTGATGGGATGTTCTGTTTTCAAAAAATTAAATTCATCTTTGTTTAGTAGACCTTCCCTTCTCCATTGTGATAATTCTTTAAATACTTGATCCTTTGTGGTTATGAGGTCATTGAATGTGGCTTTTTTATGGCATAACGGATCACTAAGATGTTTATTAGCCTCTATCAAGTATGCTTCCCTGGGCCACAGCACAACATTGCCTCCTTTGTCAGCTTTGTTGACTATAATGTTCTTATTGTCATTGATCTTTCTCATTAGTTTTGAATATTGCTGTTCTGAATAACTGCGGTGTTTGTTCCTTTGTATGACTGTTCTATTCAATTATTTTAAATCAGCAATGACGCAATCACCAAAAACATCAATTGCATCTCTAGGCATCATGGGGCAAAACACCGACGGTGGGCGGAATGGACTTGTCACTGGGCTAGTACTTATAATACCCATTTGATGGAGTTCTTGTTGAGTACTAATAGGATTTTCATTAGTATGTTCTGCCAGAGAGTACATAGTTTTTAGTGTAGAGACATCTGATACATGTAATTGAACACTCGGTTGAATTGCAGTGTGAATTGAAGTAGCCGTAATATTTGCTTTATTGAGTTTATGATATTTGATTAACTTAAGCTTGCGTATGAACTTGAAGACGTCTATACGTGATTGGACGTATTTGAAACCATTTTTAGGGCAAAAAGAGAGTCCCAAGGATAAGAGTTGAAGTTCTGCAGCATTAAGATCTAAAGTTGTTAAATTGATCACGGTGTTATCTACGTTTGAATTTAGAGGCTTGGATGGAACTTGCCTCTCCCTCTCTTTCCTCTCCTGTTGCTTCCTCCTCTTGTGCCTCTGCTTGCGGCGGTAGTTACTCCTGTTGTTACTTGGGGTACTCGCGGCCTCAGGGTATGTCTCCGGTCTTCTATCATAAACCCCAATTCCTCTGATGGGGTAAAATTATGACTTGTCTGTGCCTGGTATAATGATAAACAGCTTCCCTCTGAGTCAGTGCTACTGATTACTGAACTAAGATCTGTATCGGAAATTGCAGTTTGTATCTGGTTCTGAATATTGATTGGTGCTATTTTAGATGACAAGGCTTGTCGTTTGACCGCTTCAAATTTTTTTGAAAAAGTAAAAATTCTCCCAGCCTCATAGTCTTTTTTGTCTCTCGCAAATTTAAACACTTTTCGTTGTTTAATAATGCCTTCATGTTTATATATATCTACATACCAACAAGTGCCTAAGAGCGGATTTCGGAGGCACACTAAATCAAGCTTTGAAACGCGTTGGCCCAACTAATATCTGGGATTGGGAGCAAATGTTTAATGGAAATACGCCAGAGGGCAGGCAAGCTGTTGTGTGCCTCCAAAATCTGCTCTTGGGCACTTGTTGGTTCATATTTTGCGTGGCTGCCCTGCCACGATGGAGAGCACCTTCACGATACTCAAGATGTGAGGCTGTGGGCTGGAACTATATCGGGCCCGTTTGCAGCACAGCGAGCCAACATAATGAACATTTGCCCCCAAGACTGGTTCCTACTCAAGGAGAATAATTGAAGCACTGTCCACAGGCTACACACCCACTCAGGGGAGATTGTTACACGTTGCAGGACTATGCATCCCAGAATGCCTATATCTAATGTGAGAATGCCCACTAGAGGGCCACAGAGTAAATAAATTGGTGTATTTACTTACGCAACGAGTTCGTGCTGCCTGTGGTTTCTGGCCCCGAAGAAGAAGCGTCCATCTATGAAACGCGTTGGCCCAACTAATATCTGGGATTGGGAGCAAATGGTGAATGCTGTGTGCCTCTGAAATGCACTCTTGGGCACTTGTTGGTTCATATATGTATATATATATATATATATATATATATATATATACATATATATATATATATATATACATATATATATATATATATATATATATATATATATATATATATATATATATATATATATATATATATTACCTACTGGCGGTCGCCAGTAGGTAGTTATAATTAGGACCACGTTTCCATAGGAAATCCGCAACATTCTATTTTGAATAACTTTGGCGCCGGTCGACGAATCCTCGCGAATTTCTCAAAATAGGTGGGGCGCTCCGCTCCGCTCCTACCCTGAAAGTCTCGGGGGGATTCGTCAAGCGGGGGCTGAGATAAAAGGGGGGTCCCAAAACGCGTTTTTCCCATGCATTTTTCCATAGGACCTTTAGACAGGGCTATAGCCCGAACGCCTGAACAGAATTACTAGAAATTTGGCAGAGAGGTAGTCCTCAGGTCAAGGAAGTGCCTTTTGTAGGTTTGGTGTAAATCTGTTCAGTAGATTCTGAGAAAATAGCCTTTAAATCAATATATATATCTGAGCCAGCTTACGGTGCGCTTACGGTACGCTTACCGTACGCGTACGGTGGTGTGCGAGAGCGCGATTCTGATTGGCTGTTAGATCTTAGTAAACATTCGAATCGGCCGAAACCAGGAGGCGGCGGCCGCCATTTCGTGTGTTCACTCAGAAAAAAAAGAGTGAGAACAAGAAAAGGGGGCAAGGAGGAGAGTTACAGACCCCCTTACATTTGTGAGGGGGTCAAAGAAGGACAGAAAAGTACAAAGACAACATTTATTGATTTTAAAAAAAATCGCGGGGTACGCGTACGGTAAGCTTACCGTAAGCGTACGGTAGAAAAAAAAAATAAAAAAAGAAATGAAATTCAGATTTAAGTGTTTAGATATTAGGGGGCTCTAAAAAGAGCCGTTGTGTTTATGAAGTTATTTTTTAGTGGTACCTACAAGTAAGTACCGATGCAGAGTCTAAGGTTCAAGAGGAAGACTCTGTTCCCTTCATCATTGAAGTGCACACCATCTCCTCTATAAATGTCTTGCATGTCGTAACGCAAGTTGTTGTGGTAAATGGAACCCATACCATAGTCACGGAGGAAAGCAGAAACAGATTTGTTGACGTGCTTTCTTGCTTTGTCAATCTGCGGACAGAAATGATTGGACCAGTTCCATTTTTGCCTTTGGCATATGTTGGAAAACACAAAGGCAGTTTTAGGGAAAAGTGAAAACAGTTGTGCAAAGGTGTCCTTCATAAGCATTTCCAGACCTACCCCAGTCAAAGTGCCTAGGTCATTGCCACCACAGTGCACTATTATGAGGTCAGGGTGTTGGATTTGCATGAAGGATTTCACCAATTGCATCAATTGGTGCCACTTTAACCCTCTCTGACCAATCCATTTAATGTCTACATTTGGCAAAGCAAGGTCTCTCACAATACCTGTTTTCTCTGCAAACATTTCACTCCAGAAGACATAGCTGTGTCCTACAATCCACACTGTGAACATATTTAAAGGAGATCTGGATGCACTCAGGAGGTGTAATTCAGTAGAATGGTAAAAAGAAATGAAAGACAGTTTGGAAATGGAGGCATACATATTTTTTTATTAAAAAAAAGAACTGATTGGCTGTTTCATACCATTCTACACTAAAAACTAGGCTGTATGTGTAAATTTATAGAAGCATGTTTTGTATTGGTACAGAAAAATGTGTTACCAAAGAACAGTACTATGGATTTGCTGTAAGGTTTGAAAAGTCAAGCACTCTTGCTCTGTGGAATTGAAACATTGTTTGGCGAACTTCTGACCTAACTCCACACAGCAGTGTTCCATGAGCTGTTGCTATGGTAGCAGGCAGAAGTCAAGTTGGGGGAAGGGTACTAGGCAGAAGTCAAGTTGGGGGAAGGGTACTTTTGGAAAAGGGTTGGTTTTCAACCAATAGAAATGTGTGATTACATTTGAAAAAAAGGGGGAAGCACTGAGATTTGAAACTTACATGTATATGTGTGGAAAAATAGAGGGAAACTTTGCCATTATCTGGTTCTGCTGAGAGGAGAGAGGTGTAGAGAACAGAGATCCTGGCTCTGATAATCTGCTGTTTGAGTGCCACATTTCTTTCACAACTAACTAATTTTAAAGGTGAGTTTAGAGTTTGAGAGGAGATGTATATGGTAAATTAAGAAATGAATAATAGAAATGTAATTCTTTTTGTTGAAGTTGTGTTTATTATTTTCTGTTTTGGGAGAAATTTAAATGTGAGGAACATGTAAAATAATATGTACTATGTTTTCACGATAAATTAAGGTGTATTGGTATAAAAAAAAGAATAGTTTAAGGGTTTGAGGTTGGACTCAGTAATGCAAATACATTCAGCATCACTAAGGCTGGTTGCCCTTGGTGGAATGTAGGCAGTCACCCAGGTTACACATGTTGGGAAATATAGGCAGAGATTTATTGTGTACAACTCTGGTAATTTTATATTTGCATTAGTAGGAAAAAGGGGGAGCGATTTTTTGGTGCAGAAGCAGACTCTTAGCACACACCCAGCTCCTTTCCATGTATAATCATGCACAGTATTTACAAGCGAGTGGGGTTTGAGGTTTCAGTCTGTAATGCAAATACATTCAGCATCACTAAGGCTGGTTGCCCTTGCTGGAGTGTAGGCAGTCACCCAGGATACACATGGTGGTGGTCTGAAAAAGCAGTCTGGACATGGGCTTTTTAAAAAATCTGAAAAGTGGATTCATAATGTGTCAGTCTGTAAAAGTGATTATCACTTGCTAAAAAAAAAGAGCAGTAAGTGTGCTTTCAAATTGGCAAAGAAATTTCGTTTTGTGACTAATGTGAAAACATGACTCTGTGTGCAAATAGGAATTACAGGCAGAGATTTATTGCGTTTTGCTCTGGTGATTTCACAGTTGCATTAGTAGGAAAAAGGGGGAGCGATTTTTTGGTGCAGAAGCAGACTCTTAGCACACACCCAGCTCCTTTCCATGTATAATCATGCACAGTATTTACAAGCGAGTGGGGTTTGAGGTTTCAGTCTGTAATGCAAATACATTCAGCATCACTAAGGCTGGTTGCCCTTGCTGGAGTGTAGGCAGTCACCCAGGATACACATGGTGGTGGTCTGAAAAAGCAGTCTGGACATGGGCTTTTTAAAAAATCTGAAAAGTGGATTCATAATGTGTCAGTCTGTAAAAGTGATTATCACTTGCCAAAAAAAAAGAGCAGTAAGTGTGCTTTCAAATTGGCAAAGAAATTTCGTTTTGTGACTAATGTGAAAACATGACTCTGTGTGCAAATAGGAATTACAGGCAGAGATTTATTGCGTTTTGCTCTGGTGATTTCACAGTTGCATTAGTAGGAAAAAGGGGGAGCGATTTTTTGGTGCAGAAGCAGACTCTTAGCACACACCCAGCTCCTTTCCATGTATAATCATGCACAGTATTTACAAGCGAGTGGGGTTTGAGGTTTCAGTCTGTAATGCAAATACATTCAGCATCACTAAGGCTGGTTGCCCTTGCTGGAGTGTAGGCAGTCACCTAGGATACACATGGTGGTGGTCTGAAAAAGCAGTCTGGACATGGGCTTTTTAAAAAATCTGAAAAGTGGATTCATAATGTGTCAGTCTGTAAAAGTGATTATCACCTGCCAAAAAAAAAGAGCAGTAAGTGTGCTTTCAAATTGGCAAAGAAATTTCGTTTTGTGACTAATGTGAAAACATGACTCTGTGTGCAAATAGGAATTACAGGCAGAGATTTATTGCGTTTTGCTCTGGTGATTTCACAGTTGCATTAGTAGGAAAAAGGGGGAGCGATTTTTTGGTGCAGAAGCAAACTCTTAGCACACACCCAGCTGCTTTCCATGTATAATCATGCACAGTATTTACAAGCGAGTGGGGTTTGAGGTTTCAGTCTGTAATGCAAATACATTCAGCATCACTAAGGCTGGTTGCCCTTGCTGGAGTGTAGACAGTCACCCAGGATACACATGGTGGTGGTCTGAAAAAGCAGTCTGGACATGGGCTTTTTAAAAAATCTGAAAAGTGGATTCATAATGTGTCAGTCTGTAAAAGTGATTATCACTTGCCAAAAAAAAAGAGCAGTAAGTGTGCTTTCAAATTGGCAAAGAAATTTCGTTTTGTGACTAATGTGAAAACATGACTCTGTGTGCAAATAGGAATTACAGGCAGAGATTTATTGCGTTTTGCTCTGGTGATTTCACAGTTGCATTAGTAGGAAAAAGGGGGAGCGATTTTTTGGTGCAGAAGCAGACTCTTAGCACACACCCAGCTGCTTTCCATGTAGAATCATGCACAGTATTTACAAGCGAGTGGGGTTTGAGGTTTCAGTCTGTAATGCAAATACATTCAGCATCACTAAGGCTGGTTGCCCTTGCTGGAGTGTAGGCAGTCACCCAGGTTACACATGGTAGTGGTCTGAAAAAGAAGTCTGGACATGGGCTTTTTAAAAAATCTGAAAAGTGGATTCATAATGTGTCAGTCTGTAAAAGTGATTATCACTTGCCAAAAAAAAAGAGCAGTAAGTGTGCTTTCAAATTGGCAAAGAAATTTCGTTTTGTGACTAATGTGAAAACATGACTCTGTGTGCAAATAGGAATTACAGCCAGAGATTTATTGCGTTTTGCTCTGGTGATTTCACAGTTGCATTAGTAGGAAAAAGGGGGAGCGATTTTTTGGTGCAGAAGCAGACTCTTAGCACACACCCAGCTGTTTTCCATGTAGAATCATGCACAGTATTTACAAGCGAGTGGGGTTTGAGGTTTCAGTCTGTAATGCAAATACATTCAGCATCACTAAGGCTGGTTGCCCTTGCTGGAGTGTAGGCAGTCACCCAGGTTACACATGGTGGTGGTCTGAAAAAGCAGTCTGGACATGGGCTTTTTAAAAAATCTGAAAAGTGGATTCATAATGTGTCAGTCTGTAAAAGTGATTATCACTTGCCAAAAAAAAAGAGCAGTAAGTGTGCTTTCAAATTGGCAAAGAAATTTCGTTTTGTGACTAATGTGAAAACATGACTCTGTGTGCAAATAGGAATTACAGCCAGAGATTTATTGCGTTTTGCTCTGGTGATTTCACAGTTGCATTAGTAGGAAAAAGGGGGAGCGATTTTTTGGTGCAGAAGCAGACTCTTAGCACACACCCAGCTGTTTTCCATGTAGAATCATGCACAGTTTTTACAAGTGAGTGGGGTTTGAGGTTTCAGTCTGTAATGCAAATATATTCAGCATCACTAAGGCCGGTTTCCCTTGCTGGAGTGTAGACAGTCACCCAGGATACACATGGTGGTGGTCTGAAAAAGCAGTCTGGACATGGGCTTTTTAAAAAATCTGAAAAGTGGATTCATAATGTGTCAGTTTGTAAAAGTGATTATCACTTGCCAAAAAAAAAGAGCAGTAAGTGTGCTTTCAAATTGGCAAAGAAATTTCGTTTTGTGACTAATGTGAAAACATGACTCTGTGTGCAAATAGGAATTACAGCCACAGAATTATTGCGTTTTGCTCTGGTGATTTCACAGTTGCATTAGTAGGAAAAAGGGGGAGCGATTTTTTGGTGCAGAAGCAGACTCTTAGCACACACCCAGCTGCTTTCCATGTATAATCATGCACAGTATTTACAAGCGAGTGGGGTTTGAGGTTTCAGTCTGTAATGCAAATACATTCAGCATCACTAAGGCTGGTTGCCCTTGCTGGAGTGTAGGCAGTCACCCAGGATACACATGGTGGTGGTCTGAAAAAGCAGTCTGGACATGGGCTTTTTTAAAAATCTGAAAAGTGGATTCATAATGTGTCAGTCCGTAAAAGTGATTATCACTTGCCAAAAAAAAAGAGCAGTAAGTGTGCTTTCAAATTGGCAAAGAAATTTCGTTTTGTGACTAATGTGAAAACATGACTCTGTGTGCAAATAGGAATTACAGGCAGAGATTTATTGCGTTTTGCTCTGGTGATTTCACAGTTGCATTAGTAGGAAAAAGGGGGAGCGATTTTTTGGTGCAGAAGCAGACTCTTAGCACACACCCAGCTGCTTTCCATGTAGAATCATGCACAGTATTTACAAGCAAGTGGGGTTTGAGGTTTCAGTCAGTAATGTAAATACATTCAGCATCACTAAGGCTGATTGCCCTTGCTGGAGTGTAGGCAGTCACCCAGGTTACACATGGTGGTGGTCTGAAAAAGCAGTTTGGACATGTGCTTTTAAAAAAATCTGAAAAGTGGATTTATAATGTGTCAGTCTGTAAAAGTGATTATCACTTGCCAAAAAAAAGAGTAATAAGTGTGTTTTCAAATTGGCAAAGAAATTACGTTTTGTGACTATTGTGAAAAGAAATGTAGTAATATATTTAAATAAAATAAAGGATTTTTTTTTAGTTTTTTTCAGGTATTGCTGAAGAGCAGTGAACAAAATTTAAGATGCCTACAAAATCCAGAGTTAAAAAAACCCACAAAAAAAACCTATATTTGAAGACAACTGGAGGACCAAAGTTAGTAGAAGATGCTCATGTTGGGAAAAAGAAAAAATCTTCTGGTAAGCAGACAAAACAATTTCTAAAAAATATATTCAAAAGAAGGAAAAATGTACAAAATGTCTGTACTGGAAAGAATGTTTTGAAAAGAAAAGGACAGGAAAAAATTGAGAATTTAGTTAATGCAAATATACCTTCTGCAACTGAAAAGATTTACATAAATAGAAAAACAGCGTTTAAAGAGATACGTAGAAAAATGTTTCAGAGAAGAGTTATGTCCAATTTGATAAAGGATGTGAAGAAATATAAGCAAAAGACTAAGTTTTATAAAAGAAAAAAATAAATTGAAGCCATTGCAGCAAAGGCATTAGAATTAAAAAGGAAACTATTCATTTTAATTTTGAATAGGATGCGTACATTAGACAAAATGGTTAATGTACTGAAATCACATAGCAAAAGGAAAAGAGTAGTGAACAGAACAAACTTTTGTAAAGTGTTTTTAGGAAAATGGATGCATAGTTCAAGTAGTGAACCTTTTTTTAATGAAGAGAGCTATTTTCAAAGTAATAGTTTGCTGCATGCAGTTGGCACCAGAGGTCGTGCTTACGAAGTGAAAAATGGTTGCATAATGGAGAAGGAGATAATGGTTCCAAGAGATGAGGTACAAGTGATGGCGGATGAGGCTATGGGGAGACGTCCTAAAGCCCCAGTGTACACTTGGAATTGTAGTAGTATTTGCACTGTGCGTCAGGAATCTATTGACAAATTTCGTGAGTTTCTAAGAGAATATAGTAAAAAAAGTATAAAACAGAAGATTAAGGTGCTTCAAAGTCTGGATCCATGCAGAGTGAGAGAGAATACTGGTTTGCAGGGTCATTCTCTGACTTTTCTATCTAGAAAAGTGTGTAATAGTGTTTTCCATCATTTTAGGATGCTGGCTGTTCATCATACTGAAATGAGAAAGTTTGTGAGACGGTTGTATTTTGCCAAAAGTCCAGCAATAAAGTTAAATGAATTGAATAGGGCTCTGTTCCGAGGAACGGTATCAGATGTAGAGAAGGTTGTTGATGAAATTCAGTTTTGTTACTTTGGTCCTGAACAAAACAGTGCAGAGAAGGACACAGTAAATGAGGAAGAAGTGGAAGAGAATGTAGAACCCTCTGTAAGTAACACATTTAATGATCACATAACAAAATTTGCAATAATCTCTAATGAAAGACCAAATTTTACTTGTATTTGTTGCCGCAGAACTCATTATAGAAAACAAACTAGGAATGTTGATCTCTACAGAAAGAGTGAAAATGAAGATAATTATAAGTGGAAGGATTTTGCCACATATATATTTCTTGAAAATTGTTTTGATTTGGGTGAAGATCAGCGTATTTGTAAATACTGTTACAACAAGTTAGAGGAAAATAGAATGCCGACCAGAGCTGTACATAATAATTTAGAATTGGATGCTATTCCTGCTGAACTTTCTGAATTAAATACATATGAGTCTATACTCATTCAATGTGTTCATCCGTTCCAGACCATAGTACGTATGGAGCCCAAAACTGGTAAATTACCTCCTTCAGATTTACTGAGAGGTTTAAAAGGTAGAGTGGTGTATTTGCCCTTGGATTTGAAAAAAAATATGGAAACTATTGATGCGGATACTTTGGAAACTGAACCATTAATTATTCTGGTTAATGGTGTACCTACAAAGAATAAGAAGATTTGGCAGGAGCTGGTAGATGTGCGGAAAGTACAAAGAGCAAGTTTGTATTTGAAAAGGAATAACAAATGGTATGAATCAATTTATATAGAAGAAGAAGAAGAAGAAGATTTACAAGAAGACACAGAAACACCAACTGGACAAATTGTAAAAGTGGACAAGTCAAAGGAAGAAGAAATTTATGAACATTTTAGCATACATCCTCTTCATTCAAAAGAAGTTATGGGAGACAATATTGATCTCTTTCAGATGAAGAAAGCAAAAGGAACTCCCGTGAGTGTATGGGAGGAGAGCTTGGAAGCTCGATGTTTTCCCCAGCTGTTTCCTAAAGGAAAAGGAGGACGATACGATGAACGTCCGGAACAGATTCCAGCTTCTGAGTATCGGACTACAAGACTATATGCTGAAGATCCCAGATTTCGACAAAGTATTCCTTATTTGTTCCATCTTTTATTTGAAAGTGATTTGTCTGCACTGTCTTATGCAGTAAATCACATTTTAAAAAGTGGAGTACATTTACAAAATGTATCTGCTAAGGATTTTATGGAGAAAGTGCAGCACCGAGATGATCATTTGGAAACACAACTGATCAATCTGATGGCTTGTCAGCGTGGGACAAATGAATATTGGTACCGACGCCATGGTGAATTAAAATGCATGTTACGGAATTTAGGAACACCAACATGGTTCGTTACCCTAAGCTGTGCTGAGTACGCTTGGGATGATTTACTGGATTTTCTACGAGAGGCAAATTCAAACATTAAAAACATCGAATACAAGACAGCAGGAGAACTGTGCTCATTGGATCCGGTTAATGTTTGCAGATATTTCAATCATAGATTTGAGGCTATGATGTCCTTCATCTGCAATAAAAAAAATCCACCTCTTGGAGAAGTAGTAGATTTCTTTTGGAGAAAAGAGTACCAGGCAAGAGGTGCTCCTCATATTCATATGCTGTTGTGGATCAAGGATGCCCCAAAGTTTGGAACAGATACTGATGAAGCAGTGTTATCTTACATTGAAGAATATGCAACATGTGCTATACCAAAAAGCACAGAAGAGAAAAAGTTAAAGGAGCAAGTTTTACGTTTCCAAAGTCATCGGTGTGGAAAATACTGTCGACGGAAATACAAGAGCAAAGATAAATACTACACTAAATGTCGATTTGGATTTCCTAGACCTGTTCTTTCAAATGGAAGAGTAAACAGTTTTATGTCAGCTGTGAGACATACTATCACAAGAAAATCACCTAAGAATACCTACAACCTAAAAAGAAAAGAAGAATCAAAAAATATAAATGACTACAACCCAGTCATTTTATCCATGTGGAACGCTAACATGGATATACAGTATGTAGCTGACAATTCCATTGCTGTTGCTCGATATGTAACGTCTTACATTACGAAATCAGAAAAAACAGAATTGAAGGAAATGTGGGAAGAGATTTCTCACGAGAAGACTGTCAGTAAGAAGCTGTACAGTTTCAGTTTGAAGATGTTATCGCATCGAGAAATTGGATCCTACGAATGTTCTGATAGGTTATCTTCTGCAAGTCTCTACTCGAAATCAAGAAGAATAATTTAGGCAAGTTTAGGTCTTGCAGCAATGAGAAATCGGGTACTAAAATCTGTTGGAGAAATTGAATATTTGGCCGAGAATGACCCAGAAAGTACAGATATTTTGAAATCAAACATGTTGGACACATATTATCCCAAGAGAAGTCAACATCTGGAGAACATGTGTCTCTATGAAGTGCTGCAGAACTACATTTATTCACGGAAAGCCGCAGAAGACATCAACAATGGAAAATATAAAGTCATTGGTGAGGAAGGATGTTTGGTGAAGCAAACAAAAGGAAGTTTGATAAATCACAGGAAGCTGAGTTGCGACACTACTGACAAGAAGGAATTTTACTACTTGGCTCTTTTACAGTTGTTTAAACCATGGCGTACAGAGGATGAACTACTGGGAGAATTTCAAAGCTATGAAGATTCTTTTAATGCTTGCAAAGACAGCATACAATGCAGTACATTCTCAAGTTATCTGCAAATGTTAAATGAAGAAATTGAACAGGAAACTACAATTGCAGCAGAAACAGCTAGAGACAGTTCTCAGGACAGCCAAAGTTCAGAAACACTCAGTCAAGATCCCCTAGGACAACCAATCGTTGAAAATGCAGCATCAATAGCCATGAATGAAGTGGAAACGGCTATGAATCAAGCTCAAGAAGAATTTATAGACTTACAAAATTTGGAAAGACAACTGAATGAAGAGCAGCAACAAATTTATGAAGAGATCAGAAAAAAAATTGATCACGGATTTCTACATGAAAAAAAAGAGTGCTCATGCACATCATTTTATCCAATCAGGATGTATGTAAGCGGACAAGCTGGAACTGGAAAAAGTTTCCTAATTAAAGTCATCAGAAGCTACCTACAGCAAAAAACGGATTCTACTTTGTCTTGTGTGGTTACTGCTCCAACTGGGTTAGCAGCATATAACATAAAAGGAATCACTTTACATCGTTTGCTAATGTTACCAGTGGAGCATGAGAACAAAATACAATACAACAAGCTAACTGGAGAAGCATCCTTGGAAGTTTCAAGAGTATTGAAGAAGATGCAAGTTCTCATTATTGATGAGGTGAGCATGGTTTCAAACTTAATGCTTGCCTTTGTGCATTTAAGAATGCAGCAAATTTTGAAGACAGACTATGACATGTTATTTGGTGGAAAACACGTCATAGTTTTTGAAGATCTTTTGCAACTTACTCCAGTTAAAGGACAACCAGTGTTTAATACTGTCACACATGAAGACACGAAGAAGTCATTGGGAAGCATCGGAAATACAAATATTTGGTCCTTCTTTGAGTACAAGGAACTTACTACTAATATGAGGCAAGCAAGCGATGAAGAATATGGAAGTATTCTGAAAGATATCAGAATTGGACTACTCACAGAAGTTGGCAAAAAAGCATTACAGAGTCGGCTGCTACATAATTTATTTCCAAAGGAAGAAATAGTTGCAGAGAAGATATACAAGAACATTGCAGAAAACAAAAGTGTCATCTGCTTAATGCCAACTCTACGTGAATGCTCAATATTCAATGAGGAGCTTTTGAAATTGGAAAAGGAAGAGATCAGGAAATTGGAAGCAGTGGACAAAATTGAGGATGGAAGAATTACTGTCACAGTAACAGGCACACTGAAAAATAAATTGGATTCACTAGAGAAGAACATTTCCAAAACAGCTGGATTAGAAAAAAATCTATATGTTTGCATGAACTGTAGAGTATTTTTAAGGAGAAATTTGGATGTTGAAAAAGGTTTAGTTAATGGAGCTATGGGAAGAGTTGTGGGTTTTATTAATTATCAGAAAAAAGATGGAATTGAATGTATAAAAATAAAATTTGATCAGATAGAAGAAGTTAAAGACATTTGTCGTTGTACAGTTCGTTTCATGCTTGTGAAAGACTTATATGTACGTAGGAAGCAGTTTCCGTTTTCTCTAGCATATGCTGTAACTATTCACAAGTCTCAAGGATTGACTGTAGATTGTGCATTTGTGAACATTGGTTCAACTGTGTTCAAAGAAGGTATGGCATATGTTGCTTTGTCACGAGTGAAAACATTATCAGGTTTATTCATGATAGACTTTGATGACTCAAAAGTTAGTGCTGATACAAATTGTGTAAAGGAGTATAATAGATTAAGAAGAAGCTATGCTCCTCATTTAGGTCAGTATCCTGTGTTGGAGAAACGTGTAGTTTCTCGTAAAAGGAGAAATGAGAATATCTGTAATGAAGATGTAGAGAGGAGGAAAAAAAAGAGGAGTGATGTAATTGCAAGCAAAAAGAGTAAGGAAAAAGAAGAACAGGTTGTAGGATGTCATTTTGAAAATAGCTCTGGTGTCAACTGCTACGCTAATGTAGTGCTGAATGTTGCATTTTATCTGGAAAGTTTGCAAGAGCAGATAATAGTAAATCAGGGAAAAAGATTCTGTTCTGAGCTGAGTCTCCTTTTTCAAAAGCTGAGTAATGATAAAACTCAAATAGAAAGTGCTACTGAAATTAGAAAACTTTTAGATGTATGTTCAGGACGAACACAGTTTTCTCAAAATGAACAGCAAGATGCACACAAATTTTTGATGTTTTTTCTTCAGGTACTGGAAGAAGAAGAAGTTGCAATTGATAATTTATTTGGTCTCTCTTATAAATGGGAACATAGTTGTGAAAACTGTTATAATATATGTGGCTCTAATGTTGATAATGAAAGGTTTATTTTTTTGACATTGCCAGAGAGTAAAACAGTCACTTTTGCTAAATTAGTTAAAGATGCTAATCATAGCATGCAATGCGGTGAGTGTCAATCTGACATGTTTTCAACATTAATTTTAAAGGAATACGGACAGTATGTAATTTTAATGATGCAACGATGTAGAGCTGATGGTTCAAAATTGGATACTTTAATAAAGAAGTTTACAGGACAGCAATTATCAATTTCAGGAAAAACTTTTGTAACTGTTGCAATAATTTTCCATGAAGGACCTACTGTTACTTCTGGACATTACACAGTTTATCTTAAATGTGAAAGGGCTGGACACTGTGTAATGATTCCCAATTGGTTTTTAAGCAACGTTTGCCTTTTGATTTAGCAAATTCCTATCTAATCTTCCTGAAACCTAAATTTTAGAGAGACTTGGCAAGATCTGGACAAAACAATTTTACCATTTTATTGGATTACCATTGGAATTTTCAAAAATAAAGATTTTTTAAATTATCATTTGGCCTAATGGAAAGATAACCAATTGTAATGTGGACTTTTTTAATTTTTAATGAAAGTTTCGAAAACCAAAAATTTAGAGAAAATCGGTAACATCTGCACAATTTAAATTTTGGAATGTTATTGGAGTGCCATTGGAAATTTTTTCAAAAAAGATTTTTTAAATTACTATTTGGCCATGTGGAAAGGTAACCAATTCTATTGTGGACTTAATAAATTATTAATAAATCTTTCGGGAACCAATATGTTACAGAGAATCGGTGAGATCTGTACAAATAAAACTTTAGAATTTTATTGGACTACCATTGGAAATTTAATCAAAAAAGAATTTTAAAATTACTATTTGGCCTAAAGAAAATGGAACCAGATGTATTGTGGAGTTATTTGAGATATAATATTGTGATTATACTTCTGAAACAAAAATATCAGACGGTATTTTAAAGAAATAAGTATTGATATTAGATGATATTTTTTTAGAATATTATGCATTTCTATAATGTTAAGTTTAAGTAAAAAGAGATTCTGGGCTTTTTTAATACAATCTTTGAGATTGTTATATTTTTTTTGCCCGCTGTTAAATGATGAATGCAATTGCTTTCACAAATCTATAGTGAAATGCAATATATTCTGAAAACAGCAAAAATAAGGCAAAAATATTTTTTGATAAATATGTAAATATGTGTACTGTATTATAAAATGTTTTAAAAATATTAATACTTTTTTCTTTTTTTTCAGATTGATATAGAAAATTTTCGAAAACTAGAACCATTTTTAAAGCAATTTTTAAAAAAAACAAATGAATAAATATTTTTTTGAGTGGGTATGGTAAGTCAATAATAATAATTGTAGTCTCTCAAGGACCTTGTAATGTGATAATTGATTTTTAGTGTTTTAAAAAAAAAAAAAAAAAATTATGCGCACCGTACGCGTACGGTAAAAAAAAAAAAAAAAAAAGTTTTTAAAAACATATATAAAAAAAGATGAAAGATAAGGTTGGCTCTTAAAAGAGCCGTTGTGTTCATGCAGGGACAGAGGAAAGAAAGATTGGGAATATTAGACGGTACGACAAGTGTGCTGATCTATTTTACTGTTCACCAGGGAAACACTGGTCTCCCTATAAGTAATTAGATCATGACAATGGGCGCACCGTACTTCAACCCTCGCAAACCGAGGGATAATTTCCAGAGGGCCAGAAAAAGGAGATGCTCCCCCCACAGATGAAGGGCTCACCTGACCTGCAGAAGAAGGACTCGGCCCTGCAGATGATGGTCCAGGCTGAGCTGCTGTGGATGTGCTTGGTTGACTTTCTGAAGGGTTACCTCCAGTAAGTCGAGCATGTGTCCTTCTGTGTACATCCTTGAGGTGTCTCATCATGGTATGATTCCCAAAGGAATACTTCCTGTCAGGATTACCTCTTGAAAGTACACTCTTACACAGCTTACAAGTTACTAAGGGTGCATTTACCTTTTGCTGGCCTTCAGGAAAAGTAAAATAATCCCATACATAAGAGGTCTTTTGTTTCCTCGCTCTCTGCCTCAAGGTAGTGCTGCTAGTGCTAGCCTCACTCTCAGAAGGGCTCTGCTGTTCTGCCATCGTATCACAAAGACAACCCAGCTCCTTCTCCTAAGGGATCACAAGCAGAAATGAGGGGAATGGGTGTGGTGTAGGAGAGTTCTAGAACTGAAAGTAGTTTCAACCAATCAAAAGTTGTGTTTCATGATCACATGACCTACCGTACGCTTACGGTACGCTTACGGTGCGCTTACGGCAAAAGTACGCATGCGCGTAAAAAAGACTCGCGCTTGCGCGCATGCGCAGAACAGTCACTCCCCGACACTTCCGCGTAATGTGCGCGTCTAGCGTACACGCGTACGCGTCCCACGCGGAGTACGCGCGGCTACGCAAATTGCGTAAATATACGCAAACAGCGTAGATAAATTACGGACGTTGCGTAAACCGTACGCTTACCGTAAGCTTACGGTACGCGTACTAAAAAAAAAAAAAAAAAAAGGAAAAAATGTACTGCAAATAAATTTTACATGTTTATTTTATAAAATATATTAAAAAAAACATATTAAAGAATTTTAAAAATTTAACCATAGTCTTTATAAAAGGATAGAAAATTAAAATAAAAATATGTTTAAAAAAATAGAAGAAAAAAAAAAAAATTAGCATTTAAAAAACCTTGCAAATTCACTGAAAAAACCATGGGTTTCACACACGTTATAGTTAGGAATTAGCATTTAAAAAACCTTGCAAATTCACTGAAAAAACCATGGGTTTCACACACGTTATAGTTAGGAATTAGCATTTAAAAAACCTTAGAAATTCAATGAAAAAACCATAGGTTTCACACATGTTATAGTTAGCTGGACATTTCACTCGTAAAAAACCAATGAAATTCCCCCGTTATAGTTAGTTCAGCTAACTATAACTCGCGCGCCCGCAATGCACTGCTGATGACGTCACATATTACATCACTCATGACATGGTCAGTGACATCACTCATGACATCACTGATGACATCTCAAATGACATCACTGATGACATCACTGATGACATCATCCTTGTGATAGAGTGGCAGACCTCCTCTTCCCCTAATATAACCTTTGATACACACATTCAAAAATAGAAATTAAAATTTTAAAAACAATGGACATACCAATACCAGTTACAACAACCTATACAGTAATTCTAAGATCCAAATACACATCCACTCATTCACCAACAGTCCTATACAGTCACTCATACATGTACTCACTCATCATATGTACTCATACACGCATACATCCTGTTACACAATGCCACTCATCCATAGAGGTACTCACACACATAGTCACTCATGCTTACATTTACTTGCATATACAGTTATACACACACCGCCACACTTACTTCTACAGAAACTTACACATACTTAGTCTTTTAAACAATCACTTATAGAAACACATACTTATTCATACAGGAACTCTTCCAATCTCTCACTCTCACATATACTCGCTTATATACACCAATAGTGACATATACTAGTTTAAAACATATGTAGTTACTCATAGAGACACTATTGAGACAGTCATTCACTCACTAACACACCCATGCACACACTCATCCACCCATAGAGTCCTGCACACATGCTGTCTTCAACACATACAAAGAGTGAGTCATTCATTCATGCACCTATGCACTACGTAATACCCCCCACCGAACCATACAGACATCAGACACTGATACTCAAAAAAACAACTAATAACCTATATAGACACTCATGTAGCTACTCACCAACCCATGCAGCCACTTATACACAAAGTGAGAGACTGATACAGATATTTACATATTTAAACATTACTCACTAAGCCATGTATTCACTAAGATACACTTAATCAGTCAGTTATACAATCAATTTTTCAAAAACAATTCATCCATTTAGACACTTATATACCCATTTATTCTTCCATCGACCTTGAGATATACATATATAAAACATATGTAATTTTCAGAAAAACACACATTCTCTGGATGATGTCATCAGTGATGTCATCAGTGATGTCATTTGAGATGTCATCAGTGATGTCATGAGTGATGTCAATGACCATGTCATGAGTGATGTAATATGTGACGTCATCAGCAGTGCATTGCGGGCGCGCGAGTTATAGTTAGCTGAACTAACTATAACGGGGGAATTTCATTGGTTTTTTACGAGTGAAATGTCCAGCTAACTATAACATGTGTGAAACCTATGGTTTTTTCATTGAATTTCTAAGGTTTTTTAACCCCTTCGCTGCTAGGCCTTTTCCCCTCCTGTGCTAAGCCTTTTTTGGGCTATTTGAGGTAGTGCGCGCTTAGGCCCCTGTAACTTTTTGACCACATTAGGTATCCACGCCAAATTTGCGTCCTTTTCTTCCAACATCTTGGGGATTCTAAAGGTACCCAGGGTTTGTGGATTCTCCTAGAGGGTTCCCAGAAATTAGTCAAAATACAGCAATTTTTTTTTTTTTGTGTGAAAAATGTGAAAAACGGGCTGCAAATGAAAGCTTCTGGGGTTTTCTCTGCAAATGGTATCAAAAAAGGGTTTGTGGGGCTGAAATCACAATTTCTCCAGCTTTTAGGGAATGACAGAATTTTGTTAGAAAACCAACATTTTTTACACAGTTTTGGCATTTTTCTGGGACATACCGTATTTTTGCTATTTTTTGTGCTTTCAACCTCCTTCCAGTTAACGGTAGAAATGGGTACAAAAACAATAATGGATCCTGGAAAGCTATACATTTTTGAAAAGTAGATAAAATTCTGAATTCAGCAAGGGGTCATTTGTGTAGATCCAGCAAGGTTTCTTTATAGAAATTTACAGGCAAATAAAGGAAAAATTAAAAATTTGTTGAAAAAAGCAGCCTTTTGAGTCAACGTTTTTACCTGTAACTTCTTCGAATTATGACATCTCTTTGAAAGCAATGTACCATTACATCCGGTAGACCTTCCTGGTTGTGGGGACATATAGGACTTGTAGGTTCACCAAGAGCCCAACGAACCCAGAGTAGAAAAATGAGCAGCATTTTGTAATGTTTTTTTTTTTTGGTCCGGGTATATAGCAATTATTGTGGGAAAATGTATACATGGAAAAATCGGTATGAAAGTCACCTATGTATTTCTGAAATGGGAACAAATTACAGAGTTCAGAAACAGTCCATATTTGCACATTTTCGAAATTGGGAATACTCATATTTGCATGACAATTATTGGTCATTTTTCAAAATGACTTTTTTTTTACACAATGTCTTTCATTTGGAAGGGAGAAATGCATCAAAAATCAATAGGTAATAACAGTTGCTTTACAAATTTGAACTACCCTAAGTCTCCCGATAAAAATGGTACCTCACTTGTGTGGGTAGGCATAGTGCCCACGACAGGAAGTGGCTCAAAACCTAAGGTGAACACACCACATTTTCACACTGAAAATTTACACTTTTTTTGCAAAGAGTCTAGCTGTAGTTTTTGAACCCTAGCCCTGCCGGCACCTAGGGAAACCTAGCAAACCTATACATTTTTGAAAACTAGACACCCAGGGGAATCCAGGATGGGGTGACTTGACTGCCTCCCACCATGGTTTGTTACCCAGAATCCCTTGCAAACGTAAAAAATTGACCAAAAAAACACATTTTCCCCACATTTCTGTGATGGAAAGTTCTGGAATCTGCGTGGATCCACAAATTTCCACCCACCCCGCGTTCCCCAAAGTCCTACGAGAAAAATGGTACCTCACTTGTGCGGGTCGGCCTAGTGCCTGCGACAGGAAACGGCGCAAAACGCAACGTGGTTTTGCAGTGAAAAATGACCCTTTTTTTGGCAAAGTGACTAGCTGTAGATTTTGAACCCTAGCCCTGCAAACACCTAGGGAAAACTAGCAAACCTATACATTTTTGAAAACTAGACACCCAGGGGAATCCAGGATGGGGTGACTTGACTGCCTCCCACCATGGTCTGTTACCCAGAATCCCTTGCAAACGTAAAAAATTGACAAAAAAAACACATTTTCCCCACATTTCTGTGATGGAAAGTTCTGGAATCTGCGTGGATCCACAAATTTCCACCCACCCCGCGTTCCCCAAAGTCCTACGAGAAAAATGGTACCTCACTTGTGCGGGTCGGCATAGTGCCCGCGACAGGAAACGGTGCAAAACGCAACGTGGTTTTGCAGTGCAAAATGACCCTTTTTTTGGCAAAGTGACTAGCTGTAGATTTTGAACCCTAGCCCTGCCGGCACCTAGGGAAACCTAGCAAACCTATACATTTTTGAAAACTAGACACGCAGGGGAATCCAGGATGGGGTGGCTTGACTGCCTCCCACCATGGTCTGTTACCCAGAATCCCTTGCAAACGTAAAAAATTGACAAAAAAAACACATTTTCCCCACATTTCTGTGATGGAAAGTTCTGGAATCTGCGTGGATCCACAAATTTCCACCCACCCCGCGTTCCCCAAAGTCCTACGAGAAAAATGGTACCTCACTTGTGCGGGTCGGCCTAGTGCCCGCGACAGGAAACGGCGCAAAACGCAACGTGGTTTTGCAGTGAAAAATGACCCTTTTTTTGGCAAAGTGACTAGCTGTAGATTTTGAACCCTAGCCCTGCAAGCACCTAGGGAAAACTAGCAAACCTATACATTTTTGAAAACTAGACACCCAGGGGAATCCAGGATGGGGTGACTTGACTGCCTCCCACCATGGTCTGTTACCCAGAATCCCTTGCAAACGTAAAAAATTGACAAAAAAAACACATTTTCCCCACATTTCTGTGATGGAAAGTTCTGGAATCTGCGTGGATCCACAAATTTCCACCCACCCCGCGTTCCCCAAAGTCCTACGAGAAAAATGGTACCTCACTTGTGCGGGTCGGCATAGTGCCCGCGACAGGAAACGGTGCAAAACGCAACGTGGTTTTGCAGTGCAAAATGACCCTTTTTTTGGCAAAGTGACTAGCTGTAGATTTTGAACCCTAGCCCTGCCGGCACCTAGGGAAACCTAGCAAACCTATACATTTTTGAAAACTAGACACCCAGGGGAATCCAGGATGGGGTGGCTTGACTGCCTCCCACCATGGTCTGTTACCCAGAATCCCTTGCAAACGTAAAAAATTGACCAAAAAAACACATTTTCCCCACATTTCTGTGATGGAAAGTTCTGGAATCTGCGTGGATCCACAAATTTCCACCCACCCCGTGTTCCCCAAAGTCCTACGAGAAAAATGGTACCTCACTTGTGCGGGTCGGCCTAGTGCCCGCGACAGGAAACGGCGCAAAACGCAACGTGGTTTTGCAGTGCAAAATGACCCTTTTTTGGCAAAGTGACTAGCTGTAGATTTTGAACCCTAGCCCTGCAAGCACCTAGGGAAAACTAGCAAACCTATACATTTTTGAAAACTAGACACCCAGGGGAATCCAGGATGGGGTGACTTGACTGCCTCCCACCATGGTCTGTTACCCAGAATCCCTTGCAAACATAAACAATTGACAAAAAAAACACATTTTCCCCACATTTCTGTGATGGAAAGTTCTGGAATCTGCGTGGATCCACAAATTTCCACCCACCCCGCGTTCCCCAAAGTCCTACGAGAAAAATGGTACCTCACTTGTGTGGGTCGGCATAGTGCCCGCGACAGGAAACGGTGCAAAACGCAACGTGGTTTTGCAGTGCAAAATGACCCTTTTTTTGGCAAAGTGACTAGCTGTAGATTTTGAACCCTAGCCCTGCCGGCACCTAGGGAAACCTAGCAAACCTATACATTTTTGAAAACTAGACACCCAGGGGAATCCAGGATGGGGTGGCTTGACTGCCTCCCACCATGGTCTGTTACCCAGAATCCCTTGCAAACGTAAAAAATTGACAAAAAAAACACATTTTCCCCACATTTCTGTGATGGAAAGTTCTGGAATCTGCGTGGATCCACAAATTTCCACCCACCCCGCGTTCCCCAAAGTCCTACGAGAAAAATGGTACCTCACTTGTGCGGGTCGGCCTAGTGCCCGCGACAGGAAACGGCGCAAAACGCAACGTGGTTTTGCAGTGAAAAATGACCCTTTTTTTGGCAAAGTGACTAGCTGTAGATTTTGAACCCTAGCCCTGCAAGCACCTAGGGAAAACTAGCAAACCTATACATTTTTGAAAACTAGACACCCAGGGGAATCCAGGATGGGGTGACTTGACTGCCTCCCACCATGGTCTGTTACCCAGAATCCCTTGCAAACGTAAAAAATTGACAAAAAAACACATTTTCCCCACATTTCTGTGATGGAAAGTTCTGGAATCTGCGTGGATCCACAAATTTCCACCCACCCCGCGTTCCCCAAAGTCCTACGAGAAAAATGGTACCTCACTTGTGCGGGTCGGCATAGTGCCCGCGACAGGAAACGGTGCAAAACGCAACGTGGTTTTGCAGTGCAAAATGACCCTTTTTTTGGCAAAGTGACTAGCTGTAGATTTTGAACCCTAGCCCTGCCGGCACCTAAGGAAACCTAGCAAACCTATACATTTTTGAAAACTAGACACCCAGGGGAATCCAGGATGGGGTGGCTTGACTGCCTCCCACCATGGTCTGTTACCCAGAATCCCTTGCAAACATAAAAAATTGACAAAAAAAACACATTTTCCCCACATTTCTGTGATGGAAAGTTCTGGAATCTGCGTGGATCCACAAATTTCCACCCACCCCGCGTTCCCCAAAGTCCTACGAGAAAAATGGTACCTCACTTGTGCGGGTCGGCCTAGTGCCCGCGACAGGAAACGGCGCAAAACGCAACGTGGTTTTGCAGTGCAAAATGACCCTTTTTTTGGCAAAGTGACTAGCTGTAGATTTTGAACCCTAGCCCTGCAAGCACCTAGGGAAAACTAGCAAACCTATACATTTTTGAAAACTAGACACCCAGGGGAATCCAGGATGGGGTGACTTGACTGCCTCCCACCATGGTCTGTTACCCAGAATCCCTTGCAAACATAAACAATTGACAAAAAAAACACATTTTCCCCACATTTCTGTGATGGAAAGTTCTGGAATCTGCGTGGATTTACAAATTTCCACCCACCCCGCGTTCCCCAAAGTCCTACGAGAAAAATGGTACCTCACTTGTGCGGGTCGGCATAGTGCCCGCGACAGGAAACGGCGCAAAACGCAACGTGGTTTTGCAGTGCAAAATGACCCTTTTTTTGGCAAAGTGACTAGCTGTAGATTTTGAACCCTAGCCCTGCAAGCACCTAGGGAAAACTAGCAAACCTATACATTTTTGAAAACTAGACACCCAGGGGAATCCAGGATGGGGTGACTTGACTGCCTCCCACCATGGTCTGTTACCCAGAATCCCTTGCAAACATAAACAATTGACAAAAAAAACACATTTTCCCCACATTTCTGTGATGGAAAGTTCTGGAATCTGCGTGGATTTACAAATTTCCACCCACCCCGCGTTCCCCAAAGTCCTACGAGAAAAATGGTACCTCACTTGTGCGGGTCGGCATAGTGCCCGCGACAGGAAACGGCGCAAAACGCAACGTGGTTTTGCAGTGCAAAATGACCCTTTTTTTGGCAAAGTGACTAGCTGTAGAGTTTGTACCCTAGCCCTGCCGGCACCTAGGGAAACCTAGCAAACCTATACATTTTTGAAAACTAGACACCCAGGGGAATCCAGGATGGGGTGACTTGACTGCCTCCCACCATGGTCTGTTACCCAGAATCCCTTGCAAACGTAAAAAATTGACAAAAAAAACACATTTTCCCCACATTTCTGTGATGGAAAGTTCTGGAATCTGCGTGGATCCACAAATTTCCACCCACCCCGCGTTCCCCAAAGTCCTACGAGAAAAATGGTACCTCACTTGTGCGGGTCGGCCTAGTGCCCGCGACAGGAAACGGCGCAAAACGCAACGTGGTTTTGCAGTGAAAAATGACCCTTTTTTTGGCAAAGTGACTAGCTGTAGATTTTGTACCCTAGCCCTACCGGCACCTAGGGAAACCTAGCAAACCTATACATTATTAAAAACTAGACACCCAGGGGAATCCAGGATGGGGTGACTTGACTGCCTCCCACCATGGTCTGTTACCCAGAATCCCTTGCAAACGTAAAAAATTGACAAAAAAAACACATTTTCACCACATTTCTGTGATGGAAAGTTCTGGAATCTGCGTGGATCCACAAATTTCCACCCACCCCGCGTTCCCCAAAGTCCTACGAGAAAAATGGTACCTCACTTGTGCGGGTCGGCATAGTGCCCGCCACAGGAAACGGTGCAAAACGCAACGTGGTTTTGCAGTGCAAAATGACCCTTTTTTTGGCAAAGTGACTAGCTGTAGATTTTGAACCCTAGCCCTGCCGGCACCTATTGAAACCTAGCAAACCTATACATTTTTAAAAAGTAGACACCCAGGGGAATCCAGGATGGGGTGGCTTGACTGCCTCCCACCATGGTCTGTTACCCAGAATCCCTTGCAAACGTATAAAATTGACAAAAAAAACACATTTTCCCCACATTTCTGTGATGGAAAGTTCTGGAATCTGCGTGGATCCACAAATTTCCACCCACCCCGCGTTCCCCAAAGTCCTACGAGAAAAATGGTACCTCACTTGTGCGGGTCGGCCTAGTGCCCGCGACAGGAAACGGCGCAAAACGCAACGTGGTTTTGCACCTTTTTTTGGCAAAGTGACTAGCTGTAGATTTTGTACCCTAGCCCTGCCGGCACCTAGGGAAACCTAGCAAAACTATACATTTTTGAAAACTAGACACCCAGGGGAATCCAGGATGGGGTGACTTGACTGCCTCCCACCATGGTCTGTTACCCAGAATCCCTTGCAAACGTAAAAAATTGACAAAAAAAACACATTTTCCCCACATTTCTGTGATGGAAAGTTCTGGAATCTGCGTGGATCCACAAATTTCCACCCACCCCGCGTTCCCCAAAGTCCTACGAGAAAAATGGTACCTCACTTGTGCGGGTCGGCCTAGTGCCCGCGACAGGAAACGGCGCAAAACGCAACGTGGTTTTGCAGTGAAAATTGACCCTTTTTTTGG
This sequence comes from Triturus cristatus, assembly GCF_964204655.1. Taxonomy (NCBI): domain Eukaryota; kingdom Metazoa; phylum Chordata; class Amphibia; order Caudata; family Salamandridae; genus Triturus; species Triturus cristatus. Next base: position 427,756,040 of record NC_140594.1, on the reverse strand, counting down.
CAAAGTGACTAGCTGTAGATTTTGTACCCTAGCCCTGCAGGCACCTAGGGAAACCTAGCAAACCTATACATTTTTCAAAACTAGACACCCAGGGGAATCCAGAATGGGGTGGCTTGACTGCCTCCCACCATGGTCTGTTACCCAGAATCCCTTGCAAACGTAAAAAATTGACAAAAAAAACACATTTTCCCCACATTTCTGGGATGGAAAGTTCTGGAATCTGCGTGGATCCACAAATTTCCACCCACCCCTTGTTCCCCAAAGTCCTACGAGAAAAATGGTACCTCACTTGTGTGGGAGGCCCAAGTACCCGCGGCAGGCAAGGACAACAAACGTAGTGAGGCGACATTTGGGATAGGCAATGTTGATGTCGCCTCACCACGTTTGTTGTCCTTGCCTGCCGCGGGTACTTGGGCCTCCCACACAAGTGAGGCACCATTTTTACCGGGAGACCTGGGGGAACGCTGGGTGGTGGTAAATTTGTGTGAGCCCGGTGATGCCACTACTTTCCCACCCCAAAATGTGTGAAAAAAGTGATTTTTTGAGCAAAAAATGAGGTTTGCAGGGGATTCTGGGTAAGGAAACGTTGGGGGATCCACGCAAGCCATACCTCCCTGGAAGCCGCCGGGTGTCTAGTTTTCAAAAATGCCTGGGTTTGGTAGGTTTCCCTAGATGGCCGCCGCGCACCGGGCCAAAAACCAAAGTGACCCCCCTTGCAAAACCAGGTGGTTTGGCGATAGGCCATTTTGATGTCGCCTCACTACGTTTGGGGCCCTTGCCTGCCGCGGGTACTTGGGCCTCCCACACAAGTGAGGCACCATTTTTACCGGGAGACCTGGGGGAACGCTGGGTGGTGGTAAATTTGTGTGAGCCCGGTGATGCCACTACTTTCCCACCCCAAAATGTGTGAAAAAAGTGATTTTTTGAGCAAAAAATGAGGTTTGCAGGGGATTCTGGGTAAGGAAACGTTGGGGGATCCACGCAAGCCATACCTCCCTGGAAGCCGCCGGGTGTCTAGTTTTCAAAAATGCCTAGGTTTGGTAGGTTTCCCTAGATGGCCGCCGCGCACCGGGCCAAAAACCAAAGTTACCCCCCTTGCAAAACCAGGTGGTTTGGCGAAAGGCCATTTTGATGTCGCCTCACTACGTTTGGGGCCCTTGCCTGCCGCGGGTACTTGGGCCTCCCACACAAGTGAGGCACCATTTTTACCGGGAGACCTGGGGGAACGCTGGGTGGTGGTAAATTTGTGTGAGCCCGGTGATGCCACTACTTTCCCACCCCAAAATGTGTAAGAAAAGTTATTTTTTGAGCAAAAAATGAGGTTTGCAGGGGATTCTGGGTAAGGAAACGTTGGGGGATCCACGCAAGCCATACCTCCCTGGAAGCCGCCGGGTGTCTAGTTTTCAAAAATGCCTGGGTTTGGTAGGTTTCCCTAGATGGCCGCCGCGCACCAGGCCAAAAACCAAAGAGACCCCCCTTGAAAAACCAGGTGGTTTGGCGATAGGCCATCTTGATGTCGCCTCACTACGTTTGTTGTCCTTGCCTGCCGCGGGTACTTGGGCCTCCCACACAAGTGAGGCACCATTTTTACCGGGAGACCTGGGGGAACGCTGGGTGGTGGTAAATTTGTGTGAGCCCGGTGATGCCACTACTTTCCCACCCCAAAATGTGTGAAAAAAGTGATTTTTTGAGCAAAAAATGAGGTTTGCAGGGGATTCTGGGTAAGGAAACGTTGGGGGATCCACGCAAGCCATACCTCCCTGGAAGCCGCCGGGTGTCTAGTTTTCAAAAATGCCTGGGTTTGGTAGGTTTCCCTAGATGGCCGCCGCGCACCGGGCCAAAAACCAAAGTGACCCCCCTTGCAAAACCAGGTGGTTTGGCAATAGGCCATTTTGATGTCGCCTCACTACGTTTGGGGCCCTTGCCTGCCGCGGGTACTTGGGCCTCCCACACAAGTGAGGCACCATTTTTACCGGGAGACCTGGGGGAACGCTGGGTGGTGGTAAATTTGTGTGAGCCCGGTGATGCCACTACTTTCCCACCCCAAAATGTGTGAAAAAAGTGATTTTTTGAGCAAAAAATGAGGTTTGCAGGGGATTCTGGGTAAGGAAACGTTGGGGGATCCACGCAAGCCATACCTCCCTGGAAGCCGCCGGGTGTCTAGTTTTCAGAAATGCCTGGGTTTGGTAGGTTTCCCTAGATGGCCGCCGCGCACCGGGCCAAAAACCAAAGTGACCCCCCTTGCAAAACCAGGTGGTTTGGCGATAGGCCATTTTGATGTCGCCTCACTACGTTTGGGGCCCTTGCCTGCCGCGGGTACTTGGGCCTCCCACACAAGTGAGGCACCATTTTTACCGGGAGACCTGGGGGAACGCTGGGTGGTGGTAAATTTGTGTGAGCCCGGTGATGCCACTACTTTCCCACCCCAAAATGTGTGAAAAAAGTGATTTTTTGAGCAAACATTGAGGTTTGCAGGGGATTCTGGGTAAGGAAACGTTGGGGGATCCACGCAAGCCATACCTCCCTGGAAGCCGCCGGGTGTCTAGTTTTCAGAAATGCGTGGGTTTACTAGGTTTCCCTAGATGGCCGCCGCGCACCAGGCCAAAAACCAAAGAGACCCCCCTTGAAAAACCAGGTGGTTTGGCGATAGGCCATCTTGATGTCGCCTCACTGCGTTTTAGGCCCTTGCCTGCCGCGGGTACTTGGGCCTCCCACACAAGTGAGGCACCATTTTTACCGGGAGACCTGGGGGAACGCTGGGTGGTGGTAAATTTGTGTGAGCCCGGTGATGCCACTACTTTCCCACCCCAAAATGTGTGAAAAAAGTGATTTTTTGGGCAAAAATTTAGGTTTGCAGGGGATTCTGGGTAAGGAAACGTTGGGGGATCCACGCAAGCCATACCTCCCTGGAAGCCGCCGGGTGTCTAGTTTTCAGAAATGCGTGGGTTTGAAAGGTTTCCCTAGATGGCCGCCGGGCCCTGGGCAAAAAACCAAAGTAACCCCCCTTGCAAAACCAGATTAACTATTGTTACTACAGCGTGAGAATTTAGGAATAATACTGCAAAGAAAATGTGGCAGACAGTTTGAGGTTTACAGGACAATGGGGATAAAAAATATTTTTCAAATCACTAGAGAGACATCACCATGAACTCCCAAGGGTTTTCGACAATATCTACAGTTGGTGGGTTATTCTTACATGGAAAGTGTACCTTGGCAGAGAAACTAAAGACAAAGATTCCTGCACAACCATCTATTCCTCAAACACACACACATACTGGTTGGATTTGGCACGAGGGCGAGTCATGGTTCAGTGTATTAAATTTTATTAACAAGAGATTTCACAAAAATGAAATGCACTGTCAATAATTAAATTCACAAAAAACCAAACCAATGACTAGCAGCTCGTGAGCTGTAAAGCCACGTCAAGGCACCAACCACTTTACAGGCCATTCACACACCTTTCATACGTGATACAAACAAGACCATTCGCACCACCAGGTACAAAAGCAACACAGTACAAAAATCACCAAAAAGGGACAAGGTACACCCTGCTTCAGAAAGACAAATATTACTGCACAGCCATCTAACCCGCAAGCACACACACATACTGGTTGGATTTGGCACGAGGGTGAGTGATGGTTCAGTAGATAAAATTGTATTACCAAGTGATTTCACAAAACATGAAATGCACTGGTAATAATTGAAAGGGCAAGAAACTGAACCATTGACTCACAGCTCGTGAGCTGTAAAGCCACGACAAGGCACCAACCTCTTTACAGGCCATTCATACACCTTTCATACGTGTGAGACATACAAAACCATTCACACCGCCAGCCGCGGGCCCATCACATAACAAAACTCACACCAGCACACAGCGCCATTCAAGGGCCCATCACTTTCACACGCCCACAATCCAGACACAGCAACTACACAGGCTGAAGGATTGCGTGGAGTGGCACTCAGCTAGCAGTGTGTGTAGTGACCAGCAGAAAGTCACTACTCACACACAGCCAGCCAAGCACCAGTCGACACACACCGCTAGCCAAACGCCAGTCCACGCACACCGCTAGCCAAGCGCCAGTCCAGGCACACCGCCATCCAATCGCCAGTCCAGGCACACCGGCAGCCAATCGCCAATCCACCTACACCGCCAGCCAAGCTCCAGTCCACGGACACCACCAGACAAGCACCAGTCCGCACACACCACCAGTCCACGCACACCGCCAGCCAAGTACCAGTCCACGCACACCGCCAGCCAAGCACCATTCCACGCACACCGCCAGCCAAGCTCCAGTCCACACACACCACCAGACAAGCTCCAGTCCACGGACACCACCAGCCAAGCTCCAGTCCACGGACACCACCAGCCAAACACCAGTCCGCACACACCACCAGTCCACACACACCGCCAGCCAAGTACCAGTCCACGCACACCGCCAGCCAAGCACCATTCCACGCACACCGCCAGCCAAGCACCATTCCACGCACACCGCCAGCCAAGCACCATTCCACGCACACCAACAGCCACGCACCAGTCCACGCACACCGCCAGTCCATGCACACCGCCAGTCCACGCACACCGTCAGCCAAGCACCATTCCACGCACACCACCAACCAAGTGCCAGTCCACACACACCAACAGCCAAGCGCAAGCCTACACACACCGCCATCACATTTTGGATTTTTTTAGAAAAAAATAAAAACACAAACAAATTGCAAATAGATACAAATCTTCTAACAGAAAATCAGCAACTAAATACATTGCACTAACACCAACCTTGAAACAGAATCATATTTTCCAAAGAATACAGACCAGCCAGTTCACTTTACCACTCATGAATGTTCCCAAAAGTTTTTTCGCGTGTGGTACGCTCTGAAACAAGCAGGGAGACACAGTGCAGGATGAGAGGGACAATCGGGGCAGTACATACGACTCTCCTTCCGCAAACCTCTTCACCAACAGACTCTACATCTCCTACTGGGAAAATCTTTTGCGGGTGTGGGAGGAATGTGATCTGGAAAGTGGCGTTCTTTCAATCTAGCAACATCCTCCACCAGTCCAACTCTAGGAACACTTGCCTGTTCCACTACAACAAGGCTGCCTATTACAGACTCCTGAAACTTAGCAAAAGTCGTCTTTGACTCAGGGCAAGAATCCTGGAACACAACAAAAGCATTAAACATTGCCAAGTGGAAAAGATGGATAGCCAACTTCTTGTACCAAATGTAAGCCTTACGAAGAGCAGCGTAAGGTTCCAACCTCTGATCTACTCTGTCAACACCACCCATGTGCCTATTATAGTCTAAAACGCACACAGGTTTGCGCACTTCAGCGACCTGACCCCAAACAGTCACAGGTGCAGTGCTTTCATCATGGATGGAAGTCAGCATGTAGACATCTCTCCTGTCTGTAAACTTCACAGCAAGAAGCTCCTGGCAACGCAACGCACTGCACTGTCCCCGCACAAGCTTTTGACAAACAAGTTCTTTTGGAAAACCTTTACGGTTACAGCGGATTGTGCCACAAGCAAAAGTGTCCACTTTGGCCAATTCCCTGAACAACCGCACACCAGTGTAGAAGTTATCTACATATAAATGGTGGCCTTTGTTAAAAAATCCTCTACCAAGTTCCCAAACAATTTTCTCAGTCACTCCAAAAGTGGACGGACAACCAGGGAGGTTAAACCTAGATTCCTTACCGGTGTACACCCTGAAATTAGAGACATATCCAGTCCTACTGTCACACAGCATATACAGCTTTATTCCATAGCGTGCCCTCTTACTAGGAATGTATTGCCTAAAAACCAAGCGGCCCTTGAACAACACCAAAGACTCATCCACTGCAATTTCTCTACCAGGGGCATAAATCTCAGAAAATCTATCAACAAAGTGATCAAGGACAGGCCTAATCTTAAAAAGACGGTCACAATCAGGGTGATCTCGTGGCAACGCTAAACCATTATCAACAAAGTGCATCATCCGAAGCAGAAGCAAATACCTGTCACGAGTCATGACTGCCGGAAAAATAGACGTTGCCATCAAGGGACTGCTAGACCAATATGAAGCCAATGATGGCTTCCTTAGCAAGCCCATCAAAAAAGTTAAACCCAAGAACTTCTTCATCTCTTCAACATTTGTGGGAGTCCACCGGGTGGCTCTAGAGTGTGGCTTAAGACTGGCACTGTTGTCCCTCAAAAACTGTTCGGCATACAAATTAGTCTGCTCAACAATCTCTGACAAAAACACATCGTCCATAAACAACTGAAAAAAATTTACAGGCAAAAAGTTCTCAGTATTCACTCTAGACCCTGGAACACCAGTAAACTCTGGAAATTCCGGCTGCACCATGCCAGGGGCAACCCAGAGGTCATCACTTTCAACGGGAAGACTTGCAGCCCCAGCCTGCAGCCCAGATGTCTCTTGCCGCACTACACCAACGGAAAGGCTTGCAGCCCCAGCCTGCAGCCCAGATGCCTCTTGCCGCACTACACCAACGGGAAGCCTTGCAGCCCCAGCCTGCAGCCCAGATGTCTCTTGCCGCACTACACCAACGGAAAGGCTTGCAGCCCCAGCCTGCAGCCCAGATGCCTCTTGCCGCACTACACCAACGGGAAGCCTTGCAGTCCCAGCCTGCAGCCCAGATGTCTCTTGCCGCACTACACCAACGGGAAGCCTTGCAGCCGCAGGCTGCAGCCCAGATGCCTCTTGCCGCACTATCGGCACATCAGTCTCCTCCTCTAACACAGGCACTTCATCCGCACTAAGAGTATCTTCATCATCCGATGACCCCATACGAAGAGAAAACTCACTGCCAGAATCGTCCCCTGCCTCCTCTCCCTCAGAAGCAGAGTCAGTCTCTGACCCAATATCAGAGGAAGACTCAAACAGCAAACCAACAACCTGCTGAGCAGCCATCCTGCGGCTAGCCATTATACTTACTAAGATAGAAGACTGCACAAACAAGTCAACAACAACCAACAATGTGCAAACCAAGTAAGTAAAGAAATGTGTACCTTTTATCACAAAGATCAATGTACTCAAAAACTATACAATCCAATTACAAGAGACAGCTGCACTCACCAGAAACAAACTCTGCAGTGACACAGCAAAGACCAACGATATCAAACTAGAAAGAAGAAAAAAAAACAAATTACTCACAAGACAACAAAATACACATCGAGCACCAATGCAAAAATTTTTGACACTCAAAAACCAAACATACTGCTATTATTACACCATTTGCAAAAAAAAACAGGCAGAGAAATCAAACACATTTGCATTGTACAAAAAAACAGTCTCTTACCAAACTACACAAACAGCAGAACCACCAGTACCAAAACGTCAACGTGAACAGAAGAAAAGCCTTCACCTAGAACAAAAAAGTAAACAAAAAAAACATTACAGTTGGAAATCACAAAAAATATAACAATAAACATTATAACATGCCATGTCACTACCCAAATGGTCAATCGGTTTGTGTGCCAGGTGGGGCAGAAAACAGCAGGAAAAAAAAGGCTACTCAGTCCCGGGGTGGGTGAGCCAAATACATATAACAAATTGCACCCTGGAAGCGAGGGGTCACTTCTATTTCTAATTGAACTAATTCCCTGGTGTCTAGTGGGCTTTTCTGCCCCCAATGGGAGCAGAAACGGCAAAAAAATAAAACCGATCTGCCCCCAGAGGGGGCAGAAAAGTCTTCAAAAAATTTAGGGGCCCAAGGAAGCGACCCTTGCCCAAGGGGTCGCTTCCTACAATAATATTTATATCCCTGGTGTCTAGTGGGCTTTTCTGCCCCCCCCTAGGAGCAGAAACGGACAGAAAGACGACCAATCTGCCCCCAGGGGGGGCAGAAAAGTATTCTAAATAATTAGGCCGCAAAGGAAGCGACCCTTGCCCAAGGGGTCGCTTCCTACATAAAGAAAAAGACATCCCTGGTGTCTAGTGGGCTTTTCTGCCCCCCCTGGGGGCAGAAACGGGCAGAAAGACGACCGATCTGCCCCCAGGGGGGGCAGAAAAGTCTTCTAATTATTTTACCACCCTAGGAAGTGACCCTTGCCCAAGGGGTCACTTCCTACATAACATAAAAGACATCCCTGGTGTCTAGTGGGCTTTTCTGCCCCCCCTGGGGGCAGAAACGGGCAGAAAGACGACCGATCTGCCCCCAGGGGGGGCAGAAAAGTCTTCTAATTATTTTACCACCCTAGGAAGTGACCCTTGCCCAAGGGGTCGCTTCCTACATAGCATAAACGGCATCCCTGGTGTCTAGTGGGCTTTTCTGCCCCCCCTGGGGGCAGAAACGCGCAGAAAGCGGACCGATCTGCCCCCAGGGGGGCAGAAAAGACTTCCAAAAATTTTGCCCCCAAGGAAGCGACCCTTGCCTAAGGGGTCGCTTCCTACATAGCATAAACGACATCCCTGGTGTCTAGTGGGCTTTTCTGCCCCCCCTGGGGGCAGAAACGCGCAGAAAGCGGACCGATCTGCCCCCAGGGGGGGCAGAAAAGACTTCGACAAATTTTTCCCCCAAGGAAGCGACCCTTGCCTAAGGGGTCGCTTCCCAAATTCGAAAAAACAAATCCCTGGTGTCTAGTGGGGCATCCCTACTCCACGATCGCGACGCTGTGCGCGATCGTGGAGCAGGAATGCCCTGTATTGAGACATCGGGGGAGAGGAAATACTCTTTCCTCTCCCCCGATGCCTCAATACTACAAATTTCACCGCCGCGGCCCCCACCGGACAAGAAAACCTACCTCTACCCCCTTGGACGCGCTGGAAGAAATGGATTCCAGCGCGTCCAACGCTTCCTGATGACGCCGGCGCGCGCTGTGCGCGCTGACGTCATCAGAAAGCATGGGGGGGCTCGGGGGGGCTCGGGGGTGGCAGCGGAAGCTCTTCCGCTGCCACCCCCGTAAAGGGGGGCAAGATCGCTGCACAAGGGGGGGAGCGCCAGCGCTTCCCCCGGGGGCTGTCCTCATGACGGAACGGTTCCATCATGAGCACAGCCCAACCGATGCTCATGACGGAACCGTTCCGTCATGAGCATCGAAGGGGTTAAATGCTAATTCCTAACTATAACGTGTGTGAAACCCATGGTTTTTTCAGTGAATATATATATATATATATATATATATATATATATATATTCACTGAAAAAACCATAGGTTTCACACACGTTATAGTTAGGAATTAGCATTTAAAAAACCTTAGAAATTCAGTGAAAAAACCATAGGTTTCACACATGTTATAGTTAGCTGGACATTTTACTCGTAAAAAACCAATGAAATTGCCCCGTTATAGTTAGTTCAGCTAACTATAACTCGCGCGCCCGCAATGCACTGCTGATGACGTCACATATTACATCACTCATGACATGGTCAGTGACATCACTCATGACATCACTGATGACATCTCAAATGACATCACTGATGACATCACTGATGACATCATCCAGTGAATGTGTGTTTTTCTGAAAATTAAATATGTTTTATATATGTATATCTCAAGGTTGATAGAAGAATAAATGGGTATATTACTGTCTAAATGGATGATTTCTTTTTGAAAAATTGATTGTGTAACTGACTGATTAAGTGTATCATAGTGAATACATGGCTTAGTGAGTAATATTTAAATATGTAAATATCTGTATCATTTTTTCACTTTGTGTATAAGTGGCTGCATGGGTTGGTGAGTAGCTACATGGGTGTCTATATAGGTTATTAGTTGTTTTTTTTGAGTATTAGTCTGAGTGTCTGCATGGTTCGGTGGGGGGTATGACGTAGTGCATAGGTGCATGAATGAGTGACTCACTGTTTGTATGTGTTGAACAGAGCATGTGTGCAGGACTGCATGGGTGGATGCGTGTGTGTATTGGTGTGTTAGTGAGTGAATGACTGTCTCAATAGTGTCTTTATGAGTAACTACATATGTTTTAAACTAGTATATGTGACTATTGGTGTATATATGTGAGTATATGTGAGAGGGAGAGATTGAAAGAGTTCCTGTATGAATAAGTATGTGTTTCTATAAGTGATTGTTTAAAAGACTAAGTATGTGTAAGTTTCCGTAGAAGTAAGTGTGGTGGTGTGTGTATAACTGTATATGCAGGTGAATGTATGTTTGATTCTTTATTAGCATGAGTGACTATGTGTGTGAGTAACTCTATGGATGAGTGGCATTATGTAACAGGATGTATAGGTGTATGAGTACATATGATGAGTGAGTACATGTATGAGTGACTGTATAGGACTGTTGGTGAATGAGTGGATGTGTATGTTGATCTTAGAATTACTGAAGAGGTTGTTGTAACTGGTATTGGTATGTCCATTGTTTTGAAAATTTTAGTCTCTATTTTTGAATGTGTGTATCAAAGCTTATATTAAGGTGAGAGGAGGTCTGCCACTCTATCACAAGGATGATGTCATCAGTGATGTCATCAGTGATGTCATTTGAGATGTCATCAGTGATGTCATGAGTGATGTCACTGACCATGTCATGAGTGATGTAATATGTGACGTCATCAGCAGTGCATTGCGGGCGCGCGAGTTATAGTTAGCTGAACTAACTATAACGGGGCAATTTCATTGGTTTTTTACGAGTAAAATGTCCAGCTAACTATAACATGTGTGAAACCTATGGTTTTTTCACTGAATTTCTAAGGTTTTTTAAATGCTAATTCCTAACTATAACGTGTGTGAAACCTATGGTTTTTTCAGTGAATTTCTAAGGTTTTTTAAATGCTAATTCCTAACTATAACGTGTGTGAAACCCATGGTTTTTTCAGTGAATTTGCAAGGTTTTTTAAATGCTATTTTTTTTTTTTATTCTTCATTTTTTTCAAACATATTTTTAATTTAATTTTCTTACCTTTTATAAAGACTATGCTTAAATTTTTAAAATCATTAAATATTTATTTTATATAAATTTTTTAAAATAAACATGTAAAATTTATTTCCAGATTTTTTTTTTTTTTTTTTTTTTTTATAGTACGCGTACCGTAAGCTCACGGTAAGCGTACGGTTTACGCAACGCCCGTAATCTATCTACGCTGCTTGCGTATAGTTACGTACTTTGCGTAGCCGCGCGTACTGCGCGTGGGTCGCGTGCGCGCTTACGCCACACGCGCACGTTACGCGGAAGTGCCGGGGAGTGACTGTTATGCGCATGCGCGCAAGCGCGTGTCTTTTTTACGCGCATGCGTACTTTTTGCCGTAAGCGCACCGTAAGCGTACCGTAAGCGTACGGTAGGTCATGTGATCATGAAACACAACTTTTGATTGGTTGAAAGTACTTTCAGTTCTAGAACTCTCCTACACCACACCCATTCCCCTCATTTCTGCTTGTGATCCCTTGGGAGAAGGAGCTGGTTTGTCTTTGGGATACGATGGCAGAACAGCAGAGCTCTTCTGAGAGTGAGGCTAGCACCAGCAGCACTGTCTTGAGGCAGAGAGCGAGGAAAGTAAAGCCTTCTTATGTTTGGGATTATTTTACTTTTCCAGAAGGCCAGCAAAAGGTGAATGCACCCTTAGTTACTTGCAAGCTGTGTAAGCGTGTACTTTCTAGAGGTAATCCTAACAGGAAGTATTCCTTTGGGAATCACACCATGAAGAGACACCTCCAGGATGTACACAGAAGGACACATGGTCATCTTTTTGGAGGTAACTCTTCAGAAAGACGAGCCAGTACATCCACAGCAGCTCAGCCTGGACCATCACCTGCAGGGCTTACTCCTTCTTCTGCAGGTCAGGTGAGCCCTTCATCTGTGGGGGGAGAATCTCCTTTTGCTGGCCCTCTGGAAATGAACCTTCGATTTCGGAAGGTTGATATTCATTGCACATTTTGTAAAGGTCTAATTTGTCATAGGGAGACCAGTGTTTCCCTAGTGAACAACAAAATAGATCAGCACATTTGTAGCTTTGAATGATTTTCCCATGCTTCCTTTCCTCTGTCCCTGCATGAACACAACGGTTCTTTTAAGAGCCAACCTTATCTTCCATCTTTTTTTTACTTGTTTTTAAAAACTTTTTTTTTTTTTTTTACCATACGCGTACGGTAAGCGTACCTTTTTTTTATTTTTTAAAAAAAAACACTAAAAATCATTTATCACATTATAAAGTCCTTGAGAGACTACAATTTTTATTATTGACTTACCATACTCACTCAAAAAAATATTTCTTCATTTGTTTTTTTAAAAAATAGTTTTTAAAATGGTTGTAGTTTCCGAAAATTTTCTATATCGATCTGAAAATAAAGAAAAAAGTATTAATATTTTTAAACCATTTAATAATACAGTACACATATTTACATTTTTTACCCAAAAATATTTTTGCCTTATTTTTGCTGTTTTCAGAATAAATTGCATTTCACTATTAATTGTGAAAGCAATTGCATTCATCATTTTACAGCGGGCAAAAAAAATTAACAATCACAAAGATTGTATTAAAAAAGCCCAGAATCTCTTCTCACTTAAACTTATCATTACAGAAATGCATATTATTCTAAAAAAATATCATCTAAAAACAATACTTTTTTCTTTAAAATACCGTCTGATATGTTTGTTTGAGAAGTATAATCACAATATTATATCTCAAATA